>NC_141875.1:301870994-302175161 GCF_056163025.1 Triticum urartu | reverse complement strand
TCATCCAAAGTACTCGCAAGCAAGGAGCTACACTACATATGCATTGGTATCACTGAAAGGGGTAGTATATGTGGATTGAACTGCAGAGTGCCAGAATAAGAGGGGGATAGCTAGTCCTATCGAAGACTACGCTTTTGGCCGCCTCCATCTTGCAGCATGTAGAAGAGAGTAGATGGTAAGTTCACCAAGTATCATCGCATAGCATAATCCTGCCCGGTGATCCTCCCCTCGTCGCCTTGTGAGAGAGCGATCACCCGGTTGTATCTGGCACTTGGAAGGGTGTGTTTTATTAAGTATCTGGTTCTAGTTGTCATAAGGTCAAGGTACAACTCTGGGTTGTCCTTTTACGGAGGGACACGACTATTCGAATAGATAAACTTCCCTACAGGGGTGCACCACATTTCCCAACACGCTCAATCCCCTTTGGCCGGACACACTTTCCTGGGTCATGCCTGGCCTCAGAAGATCAACACCTCGTATCCCTACCTAGGCACAACAGAGAGGTCAGCACGCCGGTCTAAATCCTATGGCGCAGGGGTCTGGGCCCATCGCCCATTGCACACCTGCACGTTGCGTGGGTGGCCAGAAGCAGACCTAGACTCCCTAATACAAGAGCAGGCGTTCCAGTCCAATCCGGTGCGCGCCGCTCAGTCGCTGACGTCACGAAGGCTTCGGTTGATACCACGACGTCGAGTGCCCATTACTGTTCTCGCGTAGTTGGTTAGTGCGTATAGGCCAGTGGCCAGACTCAGATCAAATACCAAGATCTCGTTAAGCGTGTTATTTGAAGTAACCGCGGATGCCGACCAGGGCCAGGCCCACCTCTCTCCTAGGTGGTCTCAACCTGCCCTGTTTGTAACACCCCAGATGTAACTTGCCATATTTGTAACTCCGACTCTGCCATTTTCGGCTTTAAGTTATGAGATTCCCTTCGTGGTTGGGTTCTTGTCTTTGTTTTGCATTTTGTCCTTGTCATGCATTTCATATCATGTCATCATGTGCATCGCATTTGCATTCATGTTTGTCTCATGCATCCGAGCATTTTCCACGTTGTCCGTTTCGCAATCCGACACTCCTACATGCACCGGCGTCCTCCTTTTGTCTCTTTTCGTGAGCGGGTGTTAAACGTTCTCGGAATGGACCGAGATTTTCCAAGTGGCCTTGGTACACCACCGGTAGACCGCCTGTCAAATTTCGTGTCATTTGGAGTCCGTTTGATGCTCCAATGGTTAACCGGGGAACCGTAAAGGCCTCGTGTGTGTTGCAGCCCAACACCCCTCCAAAACGGCCCAATAACCCATCCAAACCACTCCCATGTCCTCCGTCGTTGGATCACGATTGCGTGGCCAAAAACTACACTCCATTTGGACACTCCTACCTCCTCCTAGTTATAAATATGTGCCCCTCCCGGATTTTTCACGCAGATGAAACCCTAGCCTAGCCCCTCTCCGCCGCCGGACACGTCCGGATCCCACCGGACGAAAATCGCCGCCACGCCACACCAATTGGAGGTCGCCACATGGCACCCCGGAGCTTCCATCGCTGCTGGCCTGCCAGGCCCGCGCGGGGCCCTCCCGGCCCGTGCGCCGCCGCCACCCGCGCGCCTCCCGCACCGCTCCTCCATGCCGGCAGGGCGCCGCCCCCGCGCCAAGCTCCGGCGACCCCGTTGCCCATCGCAGCCTCGCTCCGGTCGTCGCCGGCCACCGCCGCCTCACCCCGACGCCGCCTGACCTCCGCGCGCCGCCTCCTCTCCCTCACTGCCGCGGCCGGGGCCGGACGGATCTGCCCCAGCCGACCCCGGATCCGGCAACCCTAGCTCCGGCCGCCACCCTCTGCATCCTCTCCGGCGACGTTTCCGGCGAACTTCGTCTTTCGTGCCAAGGACGAACCCTAGATCTGGGATTTCGGAGAGGTGTTTTTTCTCTAAGTCATTTTCCCCTCATGTTTTATGCCTCTATCCATTGCATCATAACTATGTGACCGTAGCTCCGTTTCATGCGCATAATATATCAGAATGTTAATCGTGAGATGCTCTTCATTTAATTCCATTGTGCCATGCTTTTTTGAGTCCATCTTGATGCCCAAATCACTGATGCAAGAGTGCTATAAAATGTTTGCTCCTATTACTTAGCAGATTATGAGGATTTGTCATTTTTGTCACATTTGTTGGGTGCTTCATATGGGCATGAGCTCTACATGAGTTTTGATCTATGACATGCCATATTTACAGGGGTGTTTGCCATGTATTTGTGTGATCAATGTGGTGACGAGCACAAGCATGCAAAGTAGCCTTCGTGATATTGCTGTTTTCAGGGACTTAGGATTTTGCGAAGTCATTTCCCTGCTGGTTATTTTTATGCCACGTAAACATGATGCTATAGTGAGACCCATGCTTGTTTTGAGTTGCTTCAGTAAGGATAATTTGGACATATGGTTATGCTCTATCCATCCATGGCCCTGTTTACAATTATGGAGTGTCGTTGCATGTCTCAATCTTGCCCTACTTTTGCTATAAAATGTTCCTCGCAGATTGTTTACATGTCAATCAGTTTTGCCATGGTTGTTGTAGTTGATCCAAGCATGCTATGAACTTGCTCTTTCCATGGTTAGCTTCATGAACATGTCTTCTTGCTGATGATATGCTTAGTTTGTCATGCAAGGCTTTGTGATGAGTGATTTGAGCTCGCAAAGATGCCTTCATAACTCTGTTTATGCCATGCTCTATTTTCTGCTTAGTCTGAATCTGTTAACGGAACTTGCTATGTTTACATGGGTGCCATAATATCTTCCGTTACTTTTTGGCTCATGATCACTAAGGGACTTTTGTTCTATGCTTTGAGTAGATTCATGCCATGCCTTTGTTTGCTATGATCTGTTCCTGTAGCATGTTGTTAGCTTGCTCTAAACATTGCTTCCTGATGTTATTCCTGGCATGTTAGTATTTTCACTAAGTCTGTGAAGCTGATATCTTTTGCACTTTTGCCATGCTTGTTCGAACCTGTTCTAGTGTCTTTTAGCCGTAGCTCAGTGTTCATGTTTTGTCGAGTATCTTGAGTAGATCACTGCCATATGCTTTGTTGCTATGTTGGAGTGCAGTAGCTTAGTTTCTAGTTGCATTCTAGATGGCATCGTGCTGTTAATCGCAGAATTGTGCCATTCTTGTTTTGCTTGCCATTTGCAAACCGTGCATCCGATTCCGGTGATCTTTATATCGATTTCGACCAAAATAATCTCAACTTTCCAGCGGCACACTTGGTTTGCCAAGTTGATGCCTTGATCAATCTTTCCCTTCCGAAGCTCGCATATGCATTGCATATCACATCCCGCATGTCATGCCATGTTTTGCATCATGTTGCTTGTGCATTGCACCGTGATTGATTGTTGGCCCTTTGCTTGTGTTCTTGCTTTGGGTAGAGCAGGGAGATGAGCACGTGATCGAGGAACCTGTTGAGAACTCTTACGAGGATCAAGCTTTCGTCAACTCTGAGAACTTTGCAGGCAAGATGACCATACCCTCGAAATCACTTCTATCTTTGCTTACAAGATGCTCACTCTTTTGCTATGTCGCGATACCTACCACTTGCTATATCATGCCTGACATATTGCCATGTCAAGCCTCTAACCCACCTTTCCTAGCAAACCATTGTTTGGCTATGTTACCGCTTTGCTCAGCCCCTCTTATAGCGTTGCTAGTTGCAGGTGGAGATGAAGTCTGTTCCATGTTGGAACATGGATATTGGTGGGATATCATTATTATATCTTGTTTACTTTAATGCATCCATATACTTGGTAAAGGGTGGAAGGCTCGGCCTTATGCATGGTGTTTTGTTCCACTCTTGCCGCCCTAGTTTCCGTCATACCGATGTTATGTTCCTTGATTTTGCGTTCCTTACGCTATTGGGTGTTATGGGAACCCCTTGTAGTTCGCCTTGAATAAAACTCCTCCAGCAAGGCCCAACCTTGGTTTTACCATTTGCCTACCTACCACCATATACCTTCCCTTGGGTTCTGTAGACTCAAGGGTCATCTTTATTTTAACCCCCCCCCCGGGCCAGTGCTCCTCTGAGTGTTGGTCCAAACTCGAGCTAACTGCGGGGCCACCTCGGGGAAACTTGAGGGTTGGTTTTACTCGTAGCTAGTCTCATCCGGTGTTGCCCTGAGAACGAGATACGTGCGACTCCTATCGGGATTTGTTGGCACATTGGGCGGCTTTGCTGGTCTTGTTTTACCATTGTCGAAATGTCTTGTAACCGGGATTCCGAGACTGATCGGGTCTTCTTAGGAGAAGGAATATCCTTCGTTGATCGTGAGAGCTTGTGATGGGCTAAGTTGGGACATCCCTGCAGGGTTTTGAACTTTCGAAAGCCTTGCCCGCGGTTATGGGCAGACGGGAATATGTTAATGTCCGGTTGTAGAGAACTTGAAACATAACTTAATTAAAATGAATCAACCGCGTGTGTAGCCGTGATGGTCTCTTTTCGGCGGAGTCCGGGAAGAGAACACGGTCTCTTGTTATGCTTGAACGTAAGTAGTTTTTGGATCACTTCTTGATCACTTATTAGCTTCTCGACCGTGCTTTGCTTCTCTTCTCGCTCTTTTTTGCGTAAGTTAGCTACCATATATGCTAGTGCTTGATGCAGCTCCACCTCACTACCCTTTTCCTACCTTTAAGCTTAAATAGTCTTGATTGCGAGGGTGTGAGATTGCTGAGTCCCCGTGACTCACAGATACTTCCAAAACAGATGCAGGTGCCGATGATGCCAGTGCAGGGGACGCTACCGAACTCAAGTGGGAGTTCGACGAGGATTCGGGCCGTTACTATGTTTCTTTTCCGGATGATCAATAGAGGAACCCAGTTGGGGCGATCGGGGATCTAGCATTTGGGGTTGTCTTTCTTTATTTTGGTTCCGTAGTCGGACATTGATTGTATTCTGGATGATGTATGTTATATTTATGTATTGTGTGAAGTGGCGATTGTAAGCCGACTCTTTATCCCTTTCTTATTTAGTACATGAGCTGTGTAAAGATTACCCCTCTTGCGACATGCCTACCATGCGGTTATGCCTCTAAGTCGTGCCCCGACACGTGGGAGATATAGCCGCATTGTGGGTGTTACACTGTCGCTTCGCCACAAAGTAACAGTTAGGGGCCGTCGAGAACTCAGGCCCACCACTACCTGGATGGAGCCACCTGTCCTTTCAGCCCCCCACATCGGAATCACTTGCGGGTACTCTACGAGCCGACCCGACTTTAGTCACCACATGTATCATGTGTAATATGTCTAGTATATACCCGTGATCACCTCCCAAGTGATCACGACCCGATAGTATAGCATGGGAGACGGACAAGAATGTAGGGCCACTAATGGAATACTAGCATCCTATACTAAGCATTTAGGATTGCAGGTAAAGGTAACAACAGTAGTAGCAAGGGCAGGCTATGCATCAGAATAGGATTAACGGAAAGCGGTAACATGCTACACTACTCTAATGCAAGCAGTAGAGAGAAGAATAGGCGATATCTGCTGATCAAAGGGGAGGCTTGCCTGGTTGCTCTGGCAAGTAGGGGTCATCAACAATGTAGTTGATCGGGGCACCAGCAGCGGCGTCAGTCTCGTAGTCTACCGTGAGAGAAGAGGAGGAAGAAACAATGAATACAATGCAAACATATGCATATCGATGCATGACATGACAATGAGTGTTGCTAGGTGTGCCCTAACGCGGTAGGAGGTGATACCGGCGAAGAGGGAAAACATCCGAGAAAGTATTCCCGGTGTTTTGCGTTTTCAGAAAAATGAACCAGAGGGGGAAAGTTGCGTGTTTGCCATGCTAGGGATGTGTGGGGGACGAACGGGCTGCATATCCAGATTCGTCTCGTCGTTCTGAGCAACTTTCATGTACAAAGTTTTTCCATCCGAGCTACGGTTTATTTTATATTAATTTTAAAAGATTTAAATCATTTTTAGGATTTATTTAATTAATTTAAATCAACATTATCCAGAATAGTGTTTGCTGACGTCATCATGACATCAGCAGTCAACAGAACGTTGACTGGGTCAAACTGACGTGTGGGTCCCGTTGGTCATAGAATGCTTAGTTAATTAACAAAAGTTAATTAAGTTAATTAGCTAATTAGGTTAATTAAACAGGATTAATTAATTAAGTAATCAATTATTTTATTATTTATTTATTTATTTTAAATTCTTTTTCATTTTTTATAAAAATGTTCTAGGGCGGCCACCCCTTGTCATAGGCCCTGAGGGGCCTATCGGGTTAATGGGCATGCGGGCATGGGCGAAAGGAGCCCCAGGGGTGGCCGAACCCGGGCGTCACCGTGGGGCAGCGTCTGGACGGCGGGGAGCTGCAGGGGCAAGCGCGCGCATGGCCGGCGAGGGCGGCGGCGGTGCGCGGGGAGCGGCGGGGAGAGTGGCCGCGGGGTGGGCATGGCGTGGCGCCGACACGGGCGACGGAGGCGGGCGTGAGGAGCGGCAGTGGCCCGTGGCCGCGGGCGAGGTCAGGGGAGGCGGGGCACGACGCGGGGTGGGGCTGCGTGTGCGGCGATGCAGCGAGGCATGCGGGGCTGATGCGGGATGTGGCAGGCGTGCAAGGGGAGCAGGGCGGGGCGCACGCGCCGGTGAGGTGAGCTGCGGCGGCCGGAGCAAGAAGCGGCAGCGGAAGCAGGGGCCGACGACAGGGGAGGAAGGCTGCAACACGGGAGGAGGAGATGCGTGGAGCGACGACAGCGGGGCAGCAACGAGCAGGGGCGGGCGGAGCCAGGTGCGGCGCGGGGTTGGGCTTGTAGGGGCGCAGACCAGGGCATGGTCAGCGGCTGAGCGCGGTGAGCGCGGGGTGAGGGAGAAAGGAGGACCAGGATCCTCACCGCGAGGTGTAGGGATGGGGCAGTGGGGCGTGAGGAGGAAGACGGGGATGATGGCAGAGACGGGGAGGTTGTCCGACGAGGTGGCGGTCCGACAGGGTGGCCTCTAGCGACGGCGTCGAGCGGCGGGAGAGGAGCCGGGCTCGGGCGCGACCGTGGTTCATTCCCCCGATCTAGATCGAGGGGAGGGGGAACGTGGGGAGCGACTGTGGGGGAGGGGGAAAGTGGGCCGACAGTTGGCTAGGGTTCGGTCGCTAGGGGGGTTAAGGGAGTAAGCGGGGGCGGCTGGGCCAGTTGGGCGGGCCGACTGGGGTGTGGGGTGGGTGAAGTAGTGTGTAGGTGGGCTTCGGCCTAGTTGGTCCAGGGGCTTTTCTTTTTATTTTATTTTTCATTTAGACTTTTCCCTTTTCTTATTTTTCTGTTTTCTTTTAATTTTATTTCCCAATTTTTTTAGTTTTGTAAAATATTCAATTAGCACCTAACATAGTAACATTAATCACACCACAGCCACGATAACTTTGCACCTAGCTAAAATAGTTTAGTATTTTATAAAATATAATAGGAGTATAATTAATTGTTTTTGCTGCTGTTTTAATCACTTTAGGGTATTTAATCATTTTATAAAGATGTCATTTCTCCACCAATATTATTCATGATTTATTTGTCACATTAAGAACATTTTAGTTTGACTTTTGAAAACTTTAATTGTTTGACTTGATTTTAAATTTGAAATTTGAACGGGATTTGAATCATCGCAAGATTAACAACAGTAATCGTGGTGACGTGGCATCATTAGCAGAGAGTTACTGTAGCGTACCTATCCGGGTGTCACACTCACCCACTGACTATCAGCAACGGGATAAATTATAGTTGCCTCTAGAAGCTTTAGTATTTCTTTTCTTACCACTTCTTTCATTTTAGGATTTAACCGTCGTTGGTGATCAACAACCGGTTTAGCGTCTTTCTCCAATTTTATTTTGTGCTGGCATAGAGTGGGACTAATGCTATCACACCCTGATTTTCATGCCACAACACTTAAGCTATTTAATCATGATAAAATGAGGTTTTACAAAAACTTTTGAGTGTTTTGGACTTTGCTTGATTTGATTTTTGTCTGTTGTTTGCAAGTGCTCTAAAAATCAAATAAATCCTCCAACTCTTATACTCCTTCTCCTTCATCCAAAACCTTGCCCAATGATCATGCCATGTGTGTAGGACATAAAAACAATTTCTTGCAAAAATATGTTGGCCAAAAAGTATTTTCTAAAATTAGTTTTCCAAAAACCCCTAGATTAAGGTTTGCACTGCAAGTACCTGATTTGGGGTATGAAAAATATTTCAAAAAGTATATTTGAAACCTATTAGATATATGACTCCCATAAACCACAAAAATATAATTTTAAAAGTTATTTTCTTTTTTTTTAAAAGCCTTTTCTTAATGCCAGAAATGGTCTTTAATAGGGAAAAATTATTTTAATGTTTCAAAAGTATTTGAGAAAATTTAGGGAAACTCAATGGACATATATTGTCCATATATAAGAGTTTCAACACATGGTCATGTTCAAAATATTGGTCAAATCCCTCAAAAACCATTTCTGCCCATTTCAAGGATTTGAAGTATTTCTACAGGAAATATTTTCATAAAAATCCAAGAAAATTCTAGCATGTCAAATATGACATGTTTGATGATCTTGCCAAGTTTCATGTCATGGAGAATAGTACAACCCCATGAAATCTCCTCAAAACCATTTCTGTCCATTTTGAAGTTTGAGCAACATTACATTGCCAAACATGTCCAAATGTTCTCAAACCTTGTGAACATGCCCAAATGGTCTAATTATTCATCTAGACCAAATGGCACAAGTTGGAGAGAATGTTATCTTGCTCAAAGTACCCCAAAACCCTTCCTGTTCAGAACCAAATTTGAACAACTCTACATTGGCAACTTTCTCCTTTTGACCTCAACTTTTGTGGACATGTTCATAACCTCAAATGATGACACTACACCAAGTGGTGCATCAAGGAGAATTGATTTGCACGACTAAATCTTGGTAAAGCCATTTCTGCTGATTTCTAGGGTTTACCAAAGTTACATTGGCTACTTTGCCCAAATGAGCTCAAACTTTGTGAAACACCCTATTTCTATTGTCCATTTTGTCCTGTTAAGTCTCATGCCAAATGGAGCTCATTTGCTTACCCAAACAAACATCAAACACCTTCTGGTAATTTTTAAAAGTTGATGTTTTCACCTCTTTCCTTGTTCTCCATGAGCTCAACTTTTTACCAAAGCTGCCCCAGGTCACCTCCTACCTCCAGTAACTCTCCTCCTTCAACAGCTCAATTATTTGGGGGTGAAACCCATCCCTTTCTCTCTCTGTTTACCCATGGCAACTCCTCCTCTCTCTCTCTCATTTCTATATGCAGCCCCCCACCTAGCTCCTGACCACTCTAGAGCATCCAAGGAAGCTCCAGGACACAAGTGGACATGCCCCTGACCTTTTAAAATGGCCATGCCGGCCATATGCATGCTTTGGAGCACGCTACAATGCGCCCTTGCACTGTAGCCGCCCTCTGCCCGACGCCTCCGACGACCTCGGCCCTCCCCCTCATGTCTCCCGAGGCCGCCTCGACGTCCTCAACATGCTACGAGGTCAGGCCTCTCCTCTCTCTCTCCCCTGGCCGCCCCGAAGGCGACAGAGCGCCGCCCAGCTCCGCCACTCGCTGACCTTGCTCGGGACCCACCTCGAGCTCGCCCCGCTCCCCCTCTCTCTTCCTGGCACCCTACGCGACTCCCACATACACCGCGGACACGCTCACCCCCCTCAAACGGTCGCCAGCGCCGTTGCAGCAGAGGCCGAGCGCCCTGTCCACGGTGTACCTCGTCCCTCCTATTGAAGCCACCCCCGGGTCCCTCTCTGCGCCTCCTTCGCTTTATCTCTCTCCCGTACGCCCCCCGGACCAACCCTCTCTCTCTCGTGCCCTCCATCCTCCTCCTAGGCCAGAGCCGAGCCGCCGGCCACTGCTCAAATTCGCAGGCCTCGGCCCCTCTCTCTTCCCCCTTGATAGCCTCGCACCCTCCTGACACCACCACAAGCCCCTCCCTCGCCGCCGTTCATCCCTAGGAGCGTCGTATGCCCGGAGCTGAAGATGGCCGATGGCCTCTTCCGCGGACGTCCAGACCATCGCCGCCACGGCTCTCCTCGGCAAGCGAGCCGTACACCGATGGATGCGTCTCATCCTCCTGAGAACGCCGGTGGGCGGAGCATCGTCGGAGACGCTTTGTAGCCCCGGCTATCGCCGTCGGGAGCCGCTCCTTCCCACGGCCAGAGCGTGCGCGGGAGGTGGAAGACGACCTGCCGCTGGGGCCCGCGCGTCAGCGACCCAGCGGGCGGGCCCGGGCGTTCAAGTGGAAACGGCTTCGGCCCGGATCCGCCTCCCCTGTGCGAAGGCGCACTCCCGCGAAGCCGCCTTCGACGTTGCCCCTGTCGCCTGCGCGGCTGAGCCGGCCCACGGTCTATCTGTCGCCCAACGCGCAGGATAAGGTTAAATCCTTATTTCCTTTTTCTTTTTTCAGTCAACTTCAAAAATCCATAAATAATTCAATAGAGCTCCAAATTTGATGATTCAAATTTCTAGAAATTTCTAAATTCATTCTCTATCACAGGGTGCAATTTGCACATTTTTCGAGAGACTTTTTCTTCACAAACATTTATCCAATCTTGTTTTTCCTATTTCTGTGATGAACTTTAGAAAATCACAGAGAGCCCATTTTTGATCCAAATTCCATGATTCAAAATCCTAGGTGTCTATAAGGTCAAAACTTAGTTTTTGAACATTTTTACTAATACTTTCTGTATCACCTCAAATAATGGTCTATTTCTTCATATTTGTCAACTTTGTAAATTCTTAGGAAAATCATTTCAACTCCAAATCCAGTGAAACCAATTCCTAGATGCTTCTAAAATCATCCTTTGTTAGATGGGTGCCTTTGCTCATTTTTCAAAAATATGTTTCTGTACACTTCTTGCAATTCCATAAACCCCTTGTTTCCATCATATCAAAATGTTTAGAAATATCCATTGATCCACTTCCAATGAAATCACTTTGGTCATTCCTCATGTGACCAGAGGTATCCTATAAAAGTCAAATCAATATTTTTGGAGCACTTTTATTTTCTACCTTGTTGTGTTGCTTATTGTGGTTGCTTTCGACGATAGTTGACGAAGTAGACGAAATGCTCGGAGTTGGACCAGAGATATTTGAAGACCTCGAAGACCTTGTTGAAGCAGGCAAGCAGCCCTTTGACCATGTCTACGAAACCCTTTTTATGCATTTCATATAGCACTTTATTATTGTTGCATCGGAATCATGATGAGAGGGTAGCCACTTTGGTGGGTTGCCTTCATTTCCTCCTTGTTGATACTTGCATTGTGCATGACCCTACCTCCTTATGAGGGTTATGCCGGTGGGAGTAGACAGGATGCTAAGTAGTGCTACGCAAAAGGGACGGGTATATGCATGGTGATGGAGACAGTATTTTGAAAGGACTTTTTGAAAACCCCGTCGGGTGCCACTTATGCCCGAGGGAGATGATGAGTTGGGTAACCACTTGATGACGAAGTGGTGTACCAAGGCAGGTGTATGTGTTGTTTTCAAAAACGGATTGGTTTAAGTTGCGACCATTATTCCAACCTTACATGCGCAACCACTCTACCCTTATATGGGAAAGGGCATTATTGATTACCTAGGCCGATACTAGCTTGGAGCCCGCATTACTAGTGACGGGGGAGAGTTGGTGCTCTCTCTCGGGACGGGGTCGTGCCAGGTAGGGCGGCCATGACTGTTTTTACAGGGCACCGGATACACCGTTGTGTCCCCTCTCGGATGTTACGATCTCGAGTGAGTCTCGTATGATGTACATCGTGAGGATACGGAACAACGAGTGGACTCCTTGTTAGTGTCGTTTAGGGAAAGATAGTGATCGGGTGCTTACCCCGGGTACTTGAGGTACCGCGGGTCGTGGATGACATGGAAGTTCCCCGGATCTTATGGGTAAAGTGTGCAACCTCTGCAGAGTGTAAAACTATTCGAATAGCCGTGTCCACAGTCAAGGACAGTTGGGTAACCGCTCTTGGGCTATGTCCACATGTTTTCAAACCAGTGTGAGTGATTGGATAAGTGGGAAGAACTACTCGGGTCAAGTCAAAGGACTTGACATGATTGAGTTGGGTTGGTGCCCACTCATTTTATGATGATACCAGTACTTGGGTCAAGTCAAAGGACTTGACATGATTGAGTTGGGTTGGTGCCCACTCTATCTATGTTGATATCTGTAACCTGTCCTTATGGTTACTTGAATCCTCCTGATGCATGTCTTACGAGTTGTTGAACATGTCATTGCACTCAAAAACTAGCTTTCTGCAAAAATTTACCTATATCATGCATTGTTGTACCTTGAACCAAAACATGGGTTGCTTGTGAGTACATTCAAAGTACTCATTGGCTTGCCACTGGTTATTTAATTGACCAGGCATGGAAGAACAAGAGTTCGAAGAAGAATTCTTTGAAGATGAACATGCGAACTAGGACGTTTCCCAGTCAGAATGCCTGTAGGGTTAAGGCAGATGGCATGGGTTCTACTGACCGACGAAGATTTCCGCTGCTTGTGTTTCATTTGATGTTCAGCCCTTAGGGCTTATCTATGTAAGACTTGACCATAATGGTCATAATTTGTGTAAGACGGTATGTATGGATGTAAGACTCTTGTTATTCAGCTTCTGTGTGTTCAGTGAGCATTGATCTCTGGGATCACTGTACACGTGCATTCGGTGATCACGACTTATGAGTCGGGGTCCCCACAAATGCCCTTAAGATTATGAAGAGTATATCCAATAGCACCACGGTGCTTCTTCAGAGTTTTCAATAATTTCTCTTCTTCTTGCTTTGAAAGGTTAGCACTAATAATAACAGGATATATCTTCTTGTCATTAAGATAAGCATATTTAAGAGTATCAGGTAATGGTTTAAGCTCAAACACGTGATCACCCTTGGGTGGAGGAGGATCCCCTAGAATTTCAACAAGCAAGTTGTGTTTCAAAATAGGTCCACGTTTAAACAATACTTCATCTATTTCCCTTCTTTCATTCATAAACATATCATTTTCATGGTCTAGAAAATATTGTTCTAAAGGATCACTAGGAGGCACGGCAATAGAATCAAGACCAACAATTTCATCTTTACTAGGCAATTCTTTATCATGGGGTTGTCTACGAAATTTAGCAAAATTAAAATCATGAGACATATCCCCTAAACCAACAGAAACAATATCCTTTTTGCAGTCTATCTTAGCATTAACAGTATTCAAGAAGGGTCTACCAAATATAATGGGACAAAAGTCATCTTGTGGGGAATCAAGAACAAGAAAATCAGCAGGATATTTAACTTTCCCACACAAGACTTCAACATCTCTAACAATCCCAATCGGTGAAATAGTATCTCTATTGGCAAGCTTAATTGTAACATCAATACCTTCTAACTCAGCTGGTGCAATATCATGCATAATTTCTTCATATAAAGAATGAGGTATTGCACTTGCGCTAGCACCCATATCACATAAGCCATGATAGCAATGATCTCCTATTTTAACAGAAATAACAGGCATGCCTACAACAGGTCCATGTTTATTTTTAGTATCGGGTCTAGCAATTCTAGTAGCTTCATCACAAAAGTAAATAACATGCCCATCAATATTATCGGACAAGTTAATTTGCTCAGAGGGTTTGGGTGTTCTAATATTAGGTTCAACTTTAATTTGCTCAGAGGGTTTGGGTGTTTTAATATTACTTTTGTTGACCACAATTGAAGCTTTAGTATGATCCTTTATTCTAGTAGGAAAAGGCGATTTCTCAATATAAGCGGTAGGAACAACAGGATCAACATTATAAGTGATAGTCTTTTCTTCAACTTTAATAGGTTCAACTACTTTTACTTCAATGGGAGGATAATATTTAATCCACTTCTCCTTAGGAAGATCAACATGAGTAGCAAAGGATTCATAGAAAGAAGCTACTATCTCAGAGTCAAGTCCATATTTAGTGCTAAATTCACGAAAAGCATCAGTATCTATAAAATATTTAACACAATCAAACTTAGGTGTTATACCTGACTCCTTACCTTCGTAGAGTTCCCAATCTTCATAGTTGCGTTTAATTCTTTCCAATAAATCCATTTGAATTCAATAGTCTTCATCATAAAAGAACCAATACAAGAAGTATCGAGCATGGAGCGATTATTGAGAGAAAGCTGAGCATAAAAGTTTTGAATAATAATTTATCTTGAGAGCTCATGATTGGGGCATGAATATAACATTTACTTAAGCCTCCCCCAATATTGAGCGATGCTTTCTCCTTCGCGAGGCCAAAAATTATAAATATAATTACGATCACGATGAACAAGATGCATAGGGTAAAACTTCTGATGAAATTCCAGTTTCTATCGGTTGTAGTTCCATGATCCCATATCATCACATAGCCTAAACCATGTCAATGCCTTTCCCTTCAAAGATAAAGGGGAGACCTTCTTCTTGATAACATCTTCGGGCATACCTGCAAGCTTAAATAATCCACAAACTTCATCCACATAGATTAGGTGCAAATCGGGATGCAATGTTCCATCTCCTGTAAAAAGGATTAGCTAGCAGTTTCTCTATCATACCCGAAGGAATTTCAAAGTAAACATTTTCAGTAGGTTCAGTAGGTTGATGAGCAACTCTTTGATCTACTGGTCGGGGTGAAGATACCCCGAACAAGACCCTCAATGGATTATGTTCCATAGTAACAAGTGATAGTAAATTTCTGCACACTATATAAATTTCTCCTTACCAAATTCCACTTACCAAAGGCGCTTCACTCCCCGGCAACAGCTCCAGAAAAGAGTCTTGATGACCCACAAGTATAGGGGATATATCGTAGTCCTTTCGATAAGTAAGAGTGTCGAACCCAATGAGGAGCAGAAGGAAATGATAAGCAGTTTTCAGTAAGGTATTCTCTGCAAGCACTGAAATTATCGGTAACAGATAGTTTTGTGATAAGGTAATTTGTAACGGGTAACAAGTAATAAAAGTAAATAAGGTGCAGCAAGATGTCCCAATCCTTTTTGTAGCAAAGGACAAGCCTGGACAAACTCTTATATAAAGTAAAACGCTCCCGAGGACACATGGGAATTATCGTCAAGCTAGTTTTCATCACATTCATATGATTCGCGTTCGGTACTTTGATAATTTGATATGTGGGTGGACCGGTGCTTGGGTACTGCCCTTCCTTGGATAAGCATCCCACTTATGATTAACCCCTACTGCAAGCATCCGCAACTACAAAAGAAGTATTAAGGTAAACCTAACCATAGCATGAAACATATGGATCCAAATCAACCCCTTACGAAGCAACACATAAACTAGGGTTTAAGCTTCTGTCACTCTAGCAACCCATCATCTACTTATTACTTCCCAATGCCTTCCCCTAGGCCCAAATAATGCTGAAGTGTCATGTAGTCGACGTTCACATGACACCACTAGAGGAAAGACAACATACATCTCATCAAAATATCGAACGAATACCAAATTCACATGACTACTTATAGCAAGACTTCTCCCATGTCCTCAGGAACAAACGTAACTACTCACAAATCATATTCATGTTCATAATCAGAGGGGTATTAATATGCATAAAGGATCTGAACATATGATCTTCCACCGCATAAACCAACTAGCATCAACTACAAAGAGTAATCAACGAGTGGATTCATAAGGATGGCGCACCTCCTCCCACCCCACCCACAGCCACCACCGGCGATCTCCACACACCACCACTGATGTGAGGATTCATTCCGATCATCATCTCCGGCGCCTTCTCCTCTCTCGGTTGATACTATTTTCTTATGGCGATCTCATCTGGTTCTACCCTTGGCTTGGGTTTCTCCAAGGGTTTGGAGTTTGCGGATAGGGTTTTCAGATCTACTGGTTTTCTTGTTCATCCTACGGACGACACAGGCCATTTCACCTTGGTTGTGTCTTTTGGACGTCATGATTTTCGGCTTTCGGATGATTCTGTGGCGGCGGCTCTGGAGGCGGCCATTGGAGGTTCTGCTATTGAAATGGGAGTCTCATGCATTCGTGACAAGGTTTATTCCTTCAAAGTTTCTTCTAAGAAAGTTGGCTTCTATGTTTGTGATCTACGTTCATTTGCATGCCCAAATTTTAAATGCTATTTTAATCTATGGGGTCATGGAGGACCCAATTAGGAGCGTGAGTTTTATCGTTGGAAACTAGAGTGTGATGCTGAATGGGTTCTGGTTAGTCCATCCAAACGCCGGGCGGCTTTAGGCTTGCTAGCTATGCATCATCCTCCTAGAAAGTCTTCCATTAGATCGGGGCAAGGCATTCGGAAGAAGCTTTCATTTGCCACTTTGCAGAAATATGATGCTTGCAAGGGGTACCAATACCCGGCCACCCAGGAAGATATTCTCACAGTTACTAATGCGGGTTATGATCTTTCGGCTCATGAGAGAATTATTGTTCATCCCCCGCCACCGATGAATCTTCATTGGACGACGGCGGCGCCCTCCATTGTTTTTGGTTCTGTTAGATCACCGGTGATTCAGCGTCCGGATATTTTGGCCACCTCCACGCAACTGCATGACCTACATGGCAGGGAGGAGAATCTTCAAAATTCGATCACGTCAGCTTCGGTTTCTCTGGTCTCCCATGTTGGGACGGATTCTGCTGCTGGGCTGGTTCCGCCCAGCCCAAAAGATACTCAGCTTCCCTCATCGCAGGAAGCCCATGCGGCGTTTGATGTTATGGTCGATGACATGGTGGCCCATATTCTGACATGCAGTAAATGCCATCAACAGGGCCACCTGTCAGCTGCTTGTCCAACCTGTCTAGTGTGCAATCATTTTGGTCATCACCGTTTTCAATGCACTCAATGGGCTCAGGATAATGGTTTTGTTTGGAAGATTAAAAAATCTACTGGAAATCTTGGTAAATCGCCAGCGGTGGTATCCATACCTGCCACGAGTCAAAATCCTACTCAACCACCAAGGGACTCCTCAGTTTTTGCGACGACCGCCCACACGCCCGTGCAGGCTATAGTCACGTCCGAGCCGTCCTCCCCGATTTCCACAGCTCCACAACCATCGTCCCCCCTAACAATGGCAAACTTTGCTATTGACCCGATGGAGTTTATCTCGCTTGGCTTTGACATCATCGATGGCGGCCCGACGCGTCTGCCCCAGACTTTCTTCTCGCCGGCAATAGCTCCTGATCACCGCCATGAGCAGTATGCCATTGGCATCGTCGAGCCTCCACCGCCGCCTGGTCAGCTTCAGCAGTTCCGTCAGATGGTTAGTAACTTCGTGATTACTCAGCTTCATCGTGATGTGCTTAGTGATCAGCCATGGATAGAAGGCATTGGTCTGTTTGAGTTTCGTAGCCCTGCATCTAGGCATGCCATTATGGATCATCCACCTTACGATCTGGGCAATGGCCACTTTGTTCGTTTCATCCCGCATGATCATGGAATAAATCATAGAGCTAGTCAAGGTTTTCGCCGAGGCTGGATTATGCTTTTGGGAGTTTCGTTAGACTACCGTACAACTCAGTACATATCTGATGCTGTTAGTACTTACGGTCGCTTTCATCTGTGGCATCAGGAAGATCCTCGTCTGGTCAGAACTCTCGTTTATGCGTCTTTCCCGTGCCCTGAACAAGTTCCTTGTGATGTGGTTTATCATGAGTATGCTGATTTTGGAGGAACCAGAGTTTCATGGACTGCCCCTGTTTATGTTCTGTCTGCCGAGTTTGCTGACATCTTGCCAGGTGATGAGGATCCATTGCCCCTCAACGGTAATCCTCATACTTTGCCTGGTCACTTGCAGTTTGACAATCTGAATTTTGTCATGCCCGAGTTTCCTCAAATTGGTTGGGATGATCCACCAGTGCAACCTGCCAATCAGAGTCATCACCAACACGGAGATCTTCAGCATGATAATGTTGTAGTGGAGGATTGGATTGAGGACGAGGATCAAATTGTTGTCTCCCAGGAATCGGTGGTCTTGCAGAATTCTGGGCTAGTTGATAGTTTGGATGTTGAAAATCAACAAGTTCTGGCAGTGTATCAACCTCCTGTGGTTCAACCCCCGATTATTATTGGTCGGGTGCTTACTGTTTTTGGGCCTGAACTTCCACCTGTTATGCAATGGTCTAGAAGCTTTGCTCGCATGATGCCTTTTCTGGAAACTTTGCAGATTCCAAAAGGTGTGGCAACCATCAGCCCTTTCAAGCCGGTTGTTTTGTCCAAGAGGACGTGGGAAGTATCGTTTTCATATTCTATCATGGGCAATAAGATGGTGTATCATCAGACCCTTGTGACTGCTCGATCCAAGCCTAGTGTGGCTCGTGCTCTTTGTTTTGATGCAATTATGGACAACTCTGGTCTTTCTGAAGACTTTGTTTTGTCTGATGCTACCCCTGCTGTTCTGTCTGAAGTAGAGATGAACTCGTCCAGTTTCACTGCCTCGGTCAAAGGATCACGCCGTCCTCGCAAGCAAAAGCCTGTTGTGGTTGAGTCTGAGGTTAGACGGAGTGCTCGTCTATCTGCTCTTAGGGATGGTTTCAAGCATAGCTCTCCCAAGCCATCACCTCTGAAGAAGCCTTCTGCCAAGCCTTTGAAGAAGCGTAAAGTGCTGCCTAGTTCTCCTACGCACGAAACTGAAGAACCACATGAGACTGCTCCACCTCCCACTCCAATCAGGATCTTGCAGCACATCGGAGGTCGCCTTGGAATTGCTCCTGAGAAGCTCACCGCTGACCAGCTTAATGCTGGCCCTGCGCCTTCTTCATCTGCCCCTCCACCTAATGATATTTAGAGCTTTTCTCATGCTGGGTTTATGGTTAACCCGTGCTAAAACCATCTATCTAGGGTTTTATTTGCTTTCTCTTAAGTACTTTATTTATGATGTGTGGCCGGAGTTGTACTGCCATTATGTGGTAGTCTTTTGCTTTTATTCTGCTTTGGTCTATAATGAACCAGAATAACTTTAGGGATTGGAAGGTCTTATGCTGGAATGTGCGTGGCTTGAACTCTGAAAATCGTCAACGTGTTGTTCGTCAGACAATTGATGAAAGTGGCTGTTCAGTTATTTGCTTGCAAGAGACTAAGTGTGAAATGATGGACCAATGCTTTATCCGCAAATTTTGCCCGCGGCATTTTGATCATTTTGTTTTTGTTCCATCTGTGGGTGCTTCTGGTGGTATGATTGTGTTGTGGAACTCTGCACTCTTTAGTGGTAAACTTGTTGCTTCATTAAGTTATGGAATCACTGTGGAGTTTCAGTCTAAACACAATTCTGATGTTTACACCTTAGTAACTATTTATGGCCCTTGTCATAACCCTGCCAGAGAAGAGTTCATTAACTGGCTTCATGGTCTCACCATTCCTGTTGATGCTAACTGGCTTTTGTTGGGTGATTTCAGCTTCTTGCGCTCCATGGAAAACAGAAACAAGCCAGGTGGAAATAGAATGACATACTGCTTTTTAATGAAGTTATTGGTCACTTGGGATTAATACAATTGCCCTTGAAGGGGAGAAGGTTTACCCGGTCCAACATGCAGGATATCCCCCTCTTGGAGCAAATTGATTGGTTTTCACAATTGTCAATTGGACTTGCAGCTATCCCAATACAATGGTGCTTCCCCTTGCTAGGACTGCTTCTGATCGTACACCTTGTGTGGTTTCTATCAAAACCATGATCCCAAAGGCAAAGATTTTTCGTTTTGAAAATTATTGGGTTAATTTGCTTGGCTTCATTGACCGTGTTAAGGATTCTTGGTCCAAGCCAGTGTACAAAAAGTCCTCTACTGCTGTCATCACAGCTAGATTTAAAAATCTCAGGCACACTCTCAAGATTTGGCATACTAATCTTTCAATGGTTAAGGCTTTAATTGCTGATTGTAATAAAGTCATTCTATGCCTTGATTCTCTTGAGGAACAAATGCCTCTCTCTCTGCCAGAATCCAACTTCAGAAGAATTGTGAAGGTACATTTGGAAGATGTTCTTAGACTTCAATTCATATACTGGAAGCAAAGATGCACTATTAGGTCTATTAAGGTGGGAGAAGAGAACACTAAATTCTTTCATGCCAAGGCAATGGAGCGTTTCGGGACCAACACCATATCTAGCATCACAGTTGATGATACAGTGATTTTTGATCACTCTACTATGGCAGCTATGTTTTTGAAAGATTTCAAGCAAAGAATGGGCTGCTCTAATGAGATTCATATGGGTTTTGATCTGGGGACAATAGTCAAAAAGGTGGATGGCTTAGATGATTTGACAAAACCTTTCTCTACAGAGGAAATTGATTTGGTGATTAAGCAAATACCACCTGACAGAGCTCCTGGACCAGATGGTTTTACTGCCTTATTTTTAAAGAAATGTTGAGAGATCATTAAAGGTGACTTTATGCTACTTGTGAAAGAGTTATCTGAAGGGAAATTGGACCTTGAGTGCATTAACATCTCTTTGATAACCTTGATCCCCAAGAAATTAAGTCCTGAGTCTTTGAATGACTTTAGGCCAATTTCACTAACTAATACTTGCCTGAAGTTTTTAACTAAGCTTTTGGCTAACAGGTTGCAAAAGGTGATACTGTCCTGCATTCATAAGAACCAGTATGGGTTTTTGAAATCTAGATCTATTCAGGACTGTTTGGGATGGTGCTTTGAATATATTCATCAATGTCAAGCTTCTAAGAGGCCAATTGTGCTGCTCATGTTAGACTTCACTGAGGCATTTGATACCATTGAGCATGAGGCTACCATCAGAATCATGAGATACAAAGGTTTTAATGAATAGTGGATTTCTTGGATTAGGAACATTTTATCCTCTGGTTCATCCTCTGTTTTACTTAATGGGTGCCTGGTCATCATTTCAAGTGTAAAAGAGGTGTCAGATAGGGGGGCCCAATGTCTCCCCTGCTTTTTGTGCTTGCTGCTGACTTGCTTCAATCTGTGGTTAATGACATGTGTGCAAAAGGAATTTTAACTTTGCCAATTCCTACAAACTGTAAGGATTACCCTATAGTGCAGTATGCTGATGACACTTTGATTGTTCTTCTTGCTGAGGATCAACAGCTCCTTGCTTTAAAAGGTATGCTCGAGATTTTTGCTTCATCCACTGGATTGTCTGTAAACTTCTCAAAATCCATGATCCTGCCCTTGAATGTTTCTCCTGAGGAAGCTACCAAATTATCCACAGTTCTGGGCTGCAAATTGGGTACAATGTCTTTTACATATCTTGGCTTGCCTATGGGCACCACTAGGCCCTCTGTTCAAGACCTCATGCCCCTTGTTCATAGAATTGAGAGGAGGCTCTCAGCTACTTCTTGCTTCCTCAACCAAGGTAGCTGGCTGCATCTGCTTCAGTCTGTCCTCACCTCAATGCCAATATATTTCCTCCGTACTCTTGATATTCCACCTGGCATTTTGAAACAGATTGAGCGCATACAGAGGCAGTGTCTTTGGAGAGGTAATTCTGAAACACCCAGGTAATCTCTTGCTGCTTGGAATTTGGTCTGTCTTCCAAAGAACAAAGGTGGATTAGGTGTTCTGAATTTGAGAGTGCAGAATGAGGCCTTACTCATGAAATTCCTACATAAGTTTAATAATCATCATGATATTCCTTGGGTTAGTTTGATATGGGATTCATATTACCATGAGTCTGTGCCTCACGCAACTACTCTTTGTGGCTCCTTCTAGTGGAGGGATGTGTTCAAAGTATTTTCAAAATACTGCCAGTATGCTAAGCCCTCTCTTGGTAATGGGACTTCCATTATGTTCTGGAATGACAATTGGATTTCTGAACTCAATGGCTCATCCATTAGTCAAATCTTCCCCCGCCTCTTTTCATATGTTCTTGATGGACAACTGTCTGTGGCTCAAGTGCTGGAACATGATCTGCTGGACAATTTTCAGTTACCTCTATCAACACAAATATTCTAGGAGCTGCATTCCCTGCAACAGATTCTGTCTAACTATGACATCTTTGCCATGAATGATCAATGGATTTGGCCATTCAATAAGGGGTGCTTTAGACCCAAATCATACTACATTCAAGTGCATGCTAGTGTGGTGGTTGATCCTATGTTTCCTTGGATATGGAAGAGTTCATGTACCTTGAAGATCAAGATGTTTGGGTGGCTTCTGTTGAGAGACAGACTGAACACCAGGGACATGATTCAGCGCAGGCATTGGCATGTGGGTGATCATACCTGTGTCCTCTGCCCATATCTAATTCATGAAGATGTTGGACATCTCTTTTTCTCTTGCAATTTCAGTCAACGAGTATGGAATTATTTGCAAATTGCATGGGATCCTTTGCCTAGCATGACAACATATCAGATGGCTTTGAAGGCCAGGAATGACTTTGACAAGCCTTTCTTCACTGAGGTGGTTTTCACAGCTGCTTGGAATATTTGGATTATCAGAAACGGAAAGGTTTCCAGGAATGAAAGGCCTCTTTTCAGGACTTGGAGGCACAACTTCATCCATGACATGACTCTGTTAACTCACAGGATTAAGTGTAAAATTAAGGATAACTACTTGGACTGGTTGACTAATCTTCCTTAGTTTTATTCTTTGTTTTATTTTCTGTAAGTATTTTCTTCCTATTCTTCTAGTTTGTACAGTACTGTTCTTGTTTTGTTTTAAATAAAGAGGGCTGTGAGGCTTTTGCCTTGCAGTATATAGTAAAAAAATACAAAGAGTAATCAACACTACTAGCAACCCTTAGGTACCAATCTGAGGTTTTGGGACAAAGATTGGATACAAGAGATGAACTAGGGTTTGAGAGGAGATGGTGCTGGTGAAGATGTTGATGGAGATTGACCCCCTCTCGATGAGAGGATCGATGGTGATGATTTCCCCCTCCCGGAGGGATGTTTCCCCGGCAGAACAGCTCCGTCGGAGCCCTAGATTGGTTCCGCCAAGGTTCCGCCTCGTGGCGGCGGAGTTTCGTCCCGTGAGCTTGCTTATGATTTTTTTCCAGGGCGAAAGACCTCATATAGCCAAAGATGGGCACCGGAGGCCTGCCAGGGGGCCCACGAGGTAGGGGGGCGCGCCCCCACCCTCGTGGATGGTGGGTGGCCCCCCTCTGGTGCTTCCTTCGCCCAATATTTTTTATATATTCTGAACTAGCTTCCGTAAAGTTTTAGGACTTTTGGAGTTGTGCAGAATAGGTCTCTAATATTTGCTCCTTTTCCAGCCCAGAATTCCAGCTGTCGACATTCTCCCTCTTCGTGTAAACCTTGTAAAATAAGAGAGAATAGGCATAAGTATTGTGACATAATGTGTACTAGCAGCCCATAATGCAATAAATATTGATATAAAAGCATGAAGCAAAATGGACGTATCACTTGAAAATCTCTATGTCTCCCTCCTTGACTTGATCACAGATGGAATTGAAGCGTCTCTTGATGTGTTTGGTTCTCTTGTGAAATCTGGATTCCTTCACCAAGGCAATTGCTCCATTATTGTCACAAAAGATTTTCATTAGACCCGATGCACTAGGTATTACACCTAGATCGGATATGAACTCCTTCATCCAGACTCCTTCATTTGCTGCTTCCGAAGAAGCTATGTACTCCGCTTCACACGTAGATCCCGCCACGACGCTCTGCTTGGAACTGCACCAACTGACAGCTCCACCATTAAATATAAATACGTATCCGGTTTGTGACTTAGATTCATCCGGATCAGTGTCAAAGCTTGCATCGACGTAACCATTTACAACGAGCTCTTTGGCACCTCCATAAACGAGAAACATATCCTTAGTCATTTTCAGGTATTTCAGGATGTTCTTGACCGTTGTCCAGTGATCCACTACTAGATTACTTTGGTACCTCCCTGCTAAACTTATAGCAAGGCACACATCAGGTCTGGTACACAACATTGCATACATGATAGAACCTATGGTTGAGGCATAGGTAATGACTTTCATTTTCTCTCTATCTTTTGCAGTGGTCGGGCATTGAGTCTGACTCAATTTCACACCTTGTAACACAGGCAAGAACCCTTTCTTCGACCGATCCATTTTGAACTTCTTCAAAACTTTATCAAGGTACGCGCTTTGTGAAAGTCCAATTAAGTGTCTTGATCTATCTCTATAGATCTTGATGCCCAATATATAAGCAGCTTCACCGAGTTCTTCCATTGAAAAATTCTTATTCAAGTATCCTTTTATGCTATCCACAAATTCTGTATTATTTACAATCAACAATATGTCATCCACATATAATATTAGAAATGCTACAGAGCTCCCACTCACTTGTAAATATAGGCTTCTCCAAAAGTCTGTATAAAATCATATGCTTTGATCACACTATCAAAGTGTATATTCCAACTCCAAGAGGCTTGCACCAGTCCATAAATGGATCGCTAGAGCTTGCACACTTTGTTAGCATCTTTTGGATTGACAAAACCTTTTGGTTGCATCATATACAACTCTTCTTTAAGATATCCATTAAGGAATGTAGTTTTGACATCCATTTGCCAAATTTCATAATCATAAAATGCAGCAATTGCTAAGATGATTCGGACAGACTTAAGCATCGCTACGGGTGAGAAAGTCTCATCGTAGTCAACTCCTTGAACTTGTCGAAAACCTTTCGCAACAAGTCGAGCTTTGTAAACAGTAATATTACCGTCAGCATCAGTCTTCTTCTTAAAGATCCATTTATTCTCTATTGCTTGCCGATCATCGGGCAAGTCAACCAAAGTCCACACTTTGTTCTCATACATGGATCCCATCTCAGAATTCATGGCCTCAAGCCATTTCGCGGAATCTGAGCTCATCATCGCTTCCTCATAGTTCGTAGGTTCGTCATGGTCAAGTAACATAACCTCCAGAACAGGATTACCGTACCACTCTGGTGCGTATCGTACTCTGGTTGACCTACGAGGTTAGGTAGTAACTTGATCTGAAGTTTCATGATCATCATCATTAACTTCCTCACTGATTGGTGTGGGAATCACTGGAACTGATTTCTGTGATGAACTACATTCCAATTGGGAGAAGGTATAATTACCTCATCAAGTTCTACTTTCCTCCCACTCACTTCTTTCAAGAGAAACTCCTTCTCTAGAAAGGATCCATTCTTAGCAATGAATATCTTGCCTTCGGATATGTGATAGAAGGTGTACCCAACAGTCTCCTTTGGGTATCCTATGAAGACACATTTCTCCGATTTGGGTTCGAGCTTATCAGGTTGAAGCTTTTTCACATAAGCATCGTAGCCCCAAACTTTAAGAAACGACAACTTAGGTTTCTTGCCAAACCATAGTTCATATGGTGTCATCTCAACGGATTTAGATGGTGCCCTATTTAACGTGAATGCAGCCGTCTCTAAAGCATAACCCCAAAACGATAGCGGTAAATCAGTAAGAGACATCATAGATCGCACCATATCTAATAAAGTACGGTTACGACGTTTGGACACACCATTACGCCGTGGTGTTCCAGGTGGCATGAGTTGCGAAACTATTCCACATTGTTTCAAATGAAGACCAAACTCATAACTCAAATATTCACCTCCATGATCAGATCATAGAAACTTTATTTTCTTGTTATGATGATTTTCCACTTCACTCTGAAATTCTTTGAACTTTTCAAATGTTTCAGACTTATGTTTCATCAAGTATATATACCCATATCTTCTCAAATCATCTGTGAAGGTCAGAAATTAACGATACCTGCCGCGAGCCTCAACACTCATCGGACCGCATACCTCAGTATGTATTATTTCCAATAAGTCAGTTGCTTGCTCCATTGTTCCGGAGAACAGAGTCTTAGTCATCTTGCCCATGAGGCATGGTTCGCAAGCATCAAGTGCTTCATAATCAAGTGATTCCAAAAGCCCATCAACATGGAGTTTCTTCATGCGCTTTACACCAATATGGCCTAAACGGCAGTGCCAAAAATAAGTTGCACTATCATTATTAACTTTGCATCTTTTGGCTTCAATATTATGAATATGTGTATTACTCCAATCAAGGTTCAACAAAAATAGACCACTCATCAAGGGTGCATGACCATAAAAGATATTACTCATATAAATAGAGCAACCATTACTCTCTGATTTAAATGAATAACTGTCTCGCATCAAACAAGATCCAGATATAATGTTCATGCTTAACGCTGGCACCAAATAACAATTATTTAGGTCTAAAACTAATCCTGACGGTAGATGTAGAGGTAGCATGCCGACGGCGATCACATCGACTTTGGAACCATTTCCCACGCGCATCATCACCTCATCCTTAGCCAATCTTCATTTAATCCGTAGCCCCTGTTTCAAGTTGCAAATATGAGCTACAGAACCAGTATCAAATACCCAGGCGCTACTACGAGCATTAGTAAGGTACACTGATACGCCTCCAACGTATCTATAATTTTTGGTTGGTCCATGCTATCATATTATCTATTTTGGATGTTATTGGGCTTATTTTTACACTTTTATTATATTTTTGGGACTAACCTATTAACCTGAGGCCCAGCCCAAATTGCTGATTTTTTTGCCTATTTTAGAGTTTCGTCGAAAAGGAATATCAAACGGAGTCCAAACGGAATGAAACCTTCGGGAGCGTTATTTTTGGAACAAACATGATCCAGGAGACTTGGAGTGGACGTCAAGCAATCAACGAGGCGGCCACGAGGCAGGGGCACGCCCACCCCCCTAGGCGCGCCCTCCACCCTCGTGGGCCCCTCATTGCTCCACCGGTGTACTTCTTCCTCCTATATATATCCACGTACCCCCAAACATCCAGGAGCACCACGAAAACCTAATTCCACCGCCGCAACCTTCTGTACCCAAGAGATCCCATCTTGGGGCCTTTTCCGGAGCTCCGCCAGAGGGGGCATTGATCACGGAGGGCCTCTACATCAACTCCATGGCCTCTCCGGTGATGTGTGAGTAGTTTACTTCAAACCTTCAGGTCCATAGCTAGTAGCTAGATGGCTTCTTCTCTCTCTTTGGATCTCAATACAAAGTTCTCCTCGATTCTTTTGAAGATTTATTCGATGTAATCTTCTTTTGCGGTGTGTTTGTCGAGATCCGATGAATTGTGGGTTTACGATCAAGTTTATCTATGAACAATATTTGAATCTTCTCTGAATTCTTTTATGCATGACTGGTTTATCTTTGCAAGTCTCTTCAAATTATCAGTTTGGTTTGTCCTACTAGATTGATCTTTCTTGCAATGGGAGAAGTGCTTAGCTTTGGGTTCAATCTTGCGGTGCTCGATCCCAGTGACAGAAAGGGAAATGACACGTATTGTATTGTTGCCATCGAGGATAAAAAGATGGGGTTTATATCATATTGCATGAGTTTATCCCTCTACATCATGTCATCTTGCTTAAGGCGTTACTCTGTTCTTATGAACTTAATACTCTAGATGCATGCTGGATAGCGGTCGATGTGTGAGTAATAGTAGTAGATGCAGAATCGTTTCGGTCTACTTGTCTCGGACATGATGCCTATATACATGATCATGCCTAGATATTCTCATAATTATTCACTTTTCTATCAATTGCTCGGCAGTAATTTGTTCACCCACCGTAATACTTATGCTATCTTGAGAGAAGCCACTAGTGAAACCTATGGCCCCCGGGTCTATTCTCTATCATATTAATCTCCCGTCAACAAGCTATTTCTGACGCCGTTTATTTTGCTTTATTTACTTTCAATCTATATCATAAAAATACCAAAATATTTATCTTATTATTATCATCTCTATCAGATCTCACTCTTGCAATTGGCCGTGAAGGGATTGACAACCCCTTTATCGTGTTGGTTGCGAGGTTCTTATTTGTTTGTGTAGGTACGAGGTGACTCACGCGTGGTCTCCTACTGGATTGATACCTTGGTTCTCAAAAACCGAGGGAAATACTTACGCCGCTTTACTGCTCCACCCTTTCCTCTTCAAGGGAAAACCAACGCAGTTCTCAAGAGGTAGCATACACATCAACACGTATATTAAATATACCTTTCACTTTGTCATCCTTCTTATCCGCCAAATACTTGGGGTAGTTCCGCTTCCAGTGACCAGTCCCTTTGCAGTAGAAGCACTTAGTCTCAGGCTTAGGTCCAGACTTGGGCTTCTTCCCTTGAGCAGCAACTGGCTTGCTGTTCTTCTTGAAGTTCCCATTCTTCCCTTTGTCCTTTTTATGGAAACTAGTGGTCTTGTTCACCATCAACACTTGATGCTCCTTCTTGATTTCTACCTCCGCTGCCTTTAGCATCGCGAAGAGCTCGGGAATTGTCTTTTCCATCCCTTGCATATTATAGTTCATCATGAAGCCTTTATAGCTTGGTGGCAGTGATTGAAGAACCCTATCAATGACACTATCATCAGGAAGATTAACTCCCAGCTGAGTCAAGTGGTTGTGGTACCCAGACATTCTGAGTATGTGTTCACTGACAGAACTATTCTCCTCCATTTTGTAGCTATAGAACTTGTTGGAGACTTCATATCTCTCAACTCGGGCATTTGCTTGAAATATTAACTTCAACTCCTGGAACATCTCATATGCTCCATGATGTTCAAAACGTCTTTGAAGTCCCGATTCTTAGCCGTAAAGCATGGCACACTGAACTATCGAGTAGTCATCAGCTTTGCTCTGCCAGACGTTCATAACGTCTGGAGTTGCTCCTGCAATGGGTCTTGCACCTAGTGGTGCTTCCAGGACGTAATTCTTCTGTGCAGGAATGAGGATAATCCTCAAGTTACGGACCCAGTCCGTGTAGTTGCTACCATCATCTTTCAACTTAGCTTTCTCTAGGAACGCATTAAAATTGAAGGGAATGGTAGCACAAGCCATTGATCTACAACAACATAGACATGCAAATACTATCAGGTACTAAGTTCATGATAAATTAAAGTTCAATTAATCATATTTCTTAAGAACTCCCACTTAGATAGACATCCCTCTAGTCATCTAAATGATCATGTGATCCATATCAACTAAACCATGTCCGATCATCATGTGAGATGGAGTAGTTTTCAATGGTGAACATCACTATGTTGATCATATCTACTATATGATTCAAGTTCGACCTTTCGGTCTCAGTGTTCCAAGGCCATATCTGCATATGCTAGGTGTGACGACCCAAGACCGGCCCTCCAGACACCTTCCATGTTCTTCATTGTCGCCGTGTGTTTTATTTGTTTGTTGCATTCGTCATGTCATCATGAGCATTGCATCCGCATTTTTCTTAAAGCTTGCATTCGTTCGCAGTTGTCGCTTCTCCTTGTTGTCTTCGTTGTCCGTTCTGAGACCAACCATGTTTTCGATTCCCTCTTGTGAAACCACCTAACCTCTCTTGACAACCCTGTAACACCAGCGATGCGGCTATATCTCCTACATGTCGAAGCACGACTTAGATGCATAACCGCATTAAAAGCAATGTCGCAAGTAAGGTAATCTTCACAACAACCCATGTAATATATAAAAGGGGAAAGGATACATAGTTGGCTTACACTCGCCACATCGCACAAATACATGAATAACATTACAATCATCCAATACACTCATGGTCCGACTACGGTACCAAAATAAAGATCAACCCCACATGCGACACGGTCCCCGGTCGCCCCAACTGGGCACCACTACTGATCATCTGGGAAAGACACATAGTAACGGCGAGAGTCTTAATCAAACTCCCACTTGAGCTCAAGTGCATCGTCTGGAACGGTATCATCGGTCCCTGCATCTGGTTTGGAAGTAAACTGTGAGTCACGGGGACTCAGCAATCTCGCACCCTCGCGATCAAGACTATTTAAGCTTATAGGTAAGGCAAAGGTATGATGTGGAGCTGCAGCAAGCGACTAGCATATATGGTGGCTAACCTATTCGCAAAAGAGAGCGAGAAGAGAAGGCAAAAGCACGATCGAACAACTATGATCAAGAAATGATCCTAGAACAACCTACGTCAAACATTACTCCAACACCGTGTTCACTCCCCGGACTCCGCCGAGAAGAGACCATCACGGTGTTGATTCATTTTAATTAAGTTAAGTTTCATGTTATCTACAACCGGACATTAACAAATTCCCATCTGCCCATAACCGCGGGCACGGCTTTCGAAAGTTCAAATCCCTGCAGGGGAGTCCCAACTTAGCCCATCACAAGCTCTCACGGTCAACGAAGGATATTCCTTCTAGCGGGAAGACCCGATCAGACTCGGCATCCCGGTTACAAGACATCCTCGACAATGGTAAAACAAGTCCAGCAACACCGCCAGAATGTGCCGACAAATCCCGACAGGAGCTGCACATATCTCGTTCTCAGGGCACACTCAGATGAGCGCTCCATACAACTAAAACCAAACCTCGAGTTTCCCCGAGGGGGCGCTGCACAGGGCTCTAGTTTGGACCAACACTCAGGGGAGCACTGGCCCGGGGGGAGGGGTTTAAATAAAGATGACCCTTGGGCTCCGGAAACCCAAGGGAAAAAGAGGCTAGGTGGAAAATGGTAAAACCAAGGTTGGGCATTGCTGGAGGAGTTTTATTAAAGGCGAACTATCAAGGGGTTCCCATTATAACCCAACCGCGTAAGGAACGCAAAATCCAAGAACATAACACCGATATGACGGAAACTAGGGCGGCAAGAGTGGAACAAAACACTAGGCAAAAGGCTGAGCCTTCCAACCTTTACCAAGTATATAGGTGCATTAAGATAACAAGATAATATGGTGATATCCCAACAATAAACAATGTTCCAACAAGGAACGATCTCCAATCTTCACCTGCAACTAGAAACACTATAAGAGGGGCTGAGCAAAGCGGTAACATAGCCAATCAACTGTTTGCTAGGACATGGTGGGTTAGAGGTTTGACATGGCAATTTGGGAGTCATGATAAGCAAGTGGTAGGCATCATAGCATAGGCATAGCAAAAGAGCGAGCATCTAGCAAGCAAAGATAGAAGTGATTTCGAGGGTATGATCATCTTGCCTGCAAAGTTGTCAGAGTTGACTAGATCCTCGTAAGCGAACTCAACGGGCTCCTCATTCACGAACTCGTCTCCCGGCTCTACCCAAACAAGACAAACAAGCAAAAGGAACACAATCAACCACGTGCAATGCTCAAACAACAAGATGCAAACATGGTATGCTATGCGGGATGCGATATGTGATGCATATGCAAGATTTGACAAAGAATTATTGAACCTGGCCTCAACTTGGAAATCCAAGAGTGCCACTGGAAAGGTGAGGTGATTTCGGTTGAAATCGATATAAAGATCACCGGAATCGGATGCACGGTTTGGAAATGGCAAGCGAAACAAATATGGCACCGGTCTGCGATAATCAGCAAGTATCCATCTAAATGCATCAAGATAAATATGCTACAGCACTCAAACATGACAAAACAATACATGGCAGGGATCCACTCATGATGCTTGACAAAAATATGAACACTGAGCTACGGCTAATTCATCCATTAACAGGTTCAAACAAGCATGGCAAAAGTGCAATTGATAACAGGTTTCAGACTTAGTGAAATTAACACAAGTCTGGAATTTATCATCAGGAAGCACACTTGAGAGCATGAAAACTACATGCTACAGGAACTTAACATGGCAAATCAAGGCATGGAATGAAACTACTCAAAGCACTTAACAAAAGTCCCTTAGTGACCTTGAGCCAAAAGGGATCAGAAAATACAATTGCAAGCATGTGAACATGGCAAAAACATAAACAGATCTCAAACTTAGTGAAAAACTGGAGCATGCAAATCAGTTAACGAGTAGGCATGCTTATGAGCTCGATGCACTCACTACAGAGCATGGCATGACAAACTAATCATACATCCATCAAGAAGACATGACATAGGAGCTATACATGACAAGAACAACATCATATCATGCACGGATCAATAGCAACATCCTCGGCAAAATCGCTAACAAGTCAACAATCTGCCAGGAATCACGATATAGCAAAACTAGAGCTCGATTGACTCAAGCTAGGATGCTCCATAAATGCAAACAAAGACAAGGATGGATAGAGAACCACAATGTTAACAAATCATCCTTACTGATCATCCTCAAAAGAGGCATGGATCACTAGGAAACAACATGAACATATGGCATAAAGACAAAATCAGGACAAGGACTTAGTGAAATTCTAAGTCCCTGAAATCAGCATTACCGATTATGCTACTTTGCAAGCTTCTGCTAGTCACCACACATATCACAAAAAACATGGTAAGCACCTCTGTAAAGATGGCATGGCATATAGCAAAACTCATGCAGAGCTCAGGAGCATATCATGCACACATTAAACATGGCAAAAATGACAAATATCTATTTGATGAAACAGATCTGGCAAATTTATCACATAGCCCTCTTCCAACAGCATTTCGGGCATCAAGATGAGCTCAAATGAAAATGATGCAATGATAAGAAATGATGTACTCATTGAGACGAACATTTTGATATGCTACACACACAAATCAGAGCTACGGATACGGAGTTATAGCATGCCAAAGTTTGCAAAAAATATCTGGGAGAGGGAGAAGAAGTCAACCGCTAGGGTTTTTTGGATCTGAGATCTACTGTAGCGGGTACTGTAGCTGTTCACACGAACCGAGGATGAACATCGCCGGAGCTTGAGGTCGCCGTCGATGGAGATCCGGCGGGGAGGAGGTGGCCCGCCGGCGAGGTGGCCGCGACAGGGGACGGCGGAGTGGCGTCGGGGCGGCGCGACGCTTCGGGTGGCGTGGACGTGCGGGGAGCGGCCGGGGCGGAGGCGGCCGGCGACGAGGCGCGCCGCGGCGGAGGCGGTCGGCGGCGCGGTCGGCCTGATATGGCGTCGCGGCGGTGCAACAAAGAGGGCGGCGGCGCGGGAGGAAGAAGGAGACCCGGGCGGCGGCGGAGGAGCCCCGGGCCGCGGGGGCTCGCAGCGGGCCGAGCGGGCCGGCATGGCTGCGGGTGGCGGCGCGCCACATGGCGGCCCCCGGTTGGCTGCGGTCGGCGGCGGAGATGTGTCCGTTAGGTGGCGGACATGTCCGGCGGCGGCGGGAGCAAACTTTTAGGGTTAGGGGTGTTTTGACCCGAAATTTCGGGGGAGGTCTAGTTTTATAGGTAGGAGGAGCTAGGAGGCTCCAAATTGAGCACGGTTTTCGGCCACGCGATCGTGATCGACCGCTCTAGATGATGGAGAGGGTTCAGGTGGGTTTTGGGCCAAATTGGAAGGGTGTTGGGCTGCAACACTCACGAGGCCTTTTTGGTCCCTTGGTTAACCGTTGGAGTATCAAACGAAGTCCAAATGGTACGAAACTTGACAGGCGGTCTACCGGTAGTAAACCAAGGCCGCATGGCAAGTCTCGGTCCAATCCGGAAATGTTTAACCCCCACACCCGAAAAGAGGTAGAAAGGACCACCGGAGGAGATAGGAGCGCCGGAATGCAAAACGGACAACGAGGAAAATGCTCGGATGCATGAGACGAACGCGTATGCAAATGCAATGCAGATGATGACATGATATGAGATGCATGACAAAGGCACAAACACATGGAGACAAAAACCCGACACCGAGGAAAATAAAATAACTTAGGCCGGAAACGGCAAGAGTTGGGATACAGATAAGGTAAATTACATCCGGGGTGTTACAACACTCCACCACTACGAAAGGATCTCGTCCTGAGATCTAGGACTGGAAAAACACCGGGTACTCAGAACGGAGGTGATCCTCGCGTTCCCAGGTGGCTTCACGGTCGGAATGGTGTGACCACTTGACTTTGAGGAATTTGATTGACTTATTGCGAGTCTTGCGCTCAGTTTATTCAAGAATAGCAACTGGGTACTCACGATAAGAAAGGTCTTCTTGGAGATCAATGTCTTCGAAGTTGACGGTGCGGTCAGGGGTCTTGAAGCACTTGCGGAGCTGAGAGACATGGAACACGTCGTGCACGTTTGCAAAGTTGGAGGGAAGCTCAAGTTGATAGGCGAGATCGCCTCTCTTGCTGACGATCTTGAAAGGACCCACGTATCTAGGGGCAAGCTTCCCTTTGATACCGAAGCGACGAGTACCTTTCATTGGAGAGACGCGGAGGTAAACATGGTCTCCGATCTCGAAAGCCAAATCACGATGCTTACTATCATAGTAGCTCTTCTGGCGCGATTGCGCTGCTTTGAGGTTATCACGAATGACTTTGCACATTTCCTCTGCCTCTGTGATCAAGTCATTTCCACGAAGTTGACGTTCACCGGTCTCTGACCAGTTAAGAGGAGTACGGCACTTCCTGCCATAGAGAATTTCAAATGGGGCCTTGCCTGAACTTTCTTGAAAACTGTTGTTGTAGGAGAACTCGGCATATGGAAGATCCCACTTCATACCGAAAGAGATAACGCAAGCCCTGAGCATATCTTTGATAATCTGATTGACACACTCAACTTGACCGCTAGTTTGAGGATGAAAAGCTGTTCTGAAACGGATGTTGGTGCCCATGGCCTTCTGAAAAGAATCCCAAAACTTGGAGGTAAAGATGCTTCCACGGTCTGAAGAGATCAACTGCGGAATGCCATGCAGAGAGACAATCCGAGAGGTATAGAGCTCCGCCAATTGAGCTGTAGTGATAAACTCTTTGATAGGCAGAAAGTGAGCCACTTTAGTGAGTTTGTCAATGACAACAAATATAGCATCATTGCCACGCTGTAGCATAGGCATAGCAAAAGAGCGATCATCTAGCAAGCAAAGATAGAAGTGATTTCGAGGGTATGATCATCTTGCCTGCAAAGTTGTCAGAGTTGACTGGATCCTCGTAAGCGAACTCAACGGGCTCCTCGTTTGCGAACTCGTCTCCCGGCTCTACCCAAACAAGACAAACAAGCAAAAGGAACACAATCAACCACGTGCAATGCTCAAACAACAAGATGCAAACATGGTATGCTATGCGGGATGCGATATGTGATGCATATGCAAGATTTGACAAAGAATGATTGAACCTGGCCTCAACATGGAAATCCAAGAGTGCCATTGGAAAGGTTAGGTGATTTCGGTTGAAATCGATATAAAGATCACCGGAATCGGACGCACGGTTTGGAAATGGCAAGCGAAACAAATATGGCACCGGTCTGCGATAATCAGCAAGTAGTCATCTAAATGCATCAAGATAAATATGCTACAGCACTCAAACATGACAAAACAATACATGGCAGGGATCCACTCATGATGCTTGACAAAATATGAACACTGAGCTACAGCTAATTCATCCATTAACAGGTTCAAAAAAGCATGGCAAAAGTGCAATTGATAACAGGTTTCAGACTTAGTGAAATTAACACAAGTCTGGAATTTATCATCAGGAAGCACACTTTAGAGCATGAAAACTACATGCCACAGGAACTTAACATGGCAAATCAAGGCATGGAATGAAACTACTCAAAGCACTTAACAAAAGTCTCTTAGTGACCTTGAGCCAAAAGGGATCAGAAAATACAATTGCAAGCATGTGAACATGGCAAAAACATAAACAGATCTCAGACTTAGTGAAAAACTGGAGCATGCAAATCAGTTAACGAGTAGGCATGTTTATGAGCTCGATGCACTCACTACAGAGCATGGCATGACAAACTAAGCATACATCCATCAAGAAGACATGGCAAGAACAACATCATATCATGCACGGATCAATAGCAACATCCTCGGCAAAATCGCTAACAAGTCAACAATCTGCCAGGATTCACGATATAGCAAAAGTAGAGCTCGATTGACTCAAGCTAGGATGCTCCATAAGTGCAAACAAAGACATGGATGTATAGAGCACCACAATGTTAACAAATCATCCTTACTGATCATCCTCAAAAGAGGCACGGATCACTAGGACACAACATGAATATATGGCATAACGACAAAATCAGGACAAGGACTTGGTGAAATTCTAAGTCCCTGAAATCAGCATTACCGATTACGCTACTTTGCAAGCTTGTGCTAGTCACCACACATATCACAAAAAAACATGGTAAACACCTCTGTAAAGATGGCATGGCATATAACGAAACTCATGCAGAGCTCAGGAGCATATCATGCACACATTAAACATGGCAAAAATGACAAATATCTATTTGATGAAACAGATCTGGCAAATTTATCACATAGCCCTCTTCCAACAGCATTTTGGGCGTCAAGATGAGCTCAAATGAAAATGATGTAATGAGATGAAATGATGTACTCGTTGAGACGAACATTTGGATATGCTACACACACAAATCGGAGCTACGGATGCGGAGTTATAGCATGCCAAAGTTTGCAAAAAATATTTGGGAGAGGGAGAAGAAGTCAACCACTAGGGTTTTTTGGATCTGAGATCTACTGTAGCGGGTACTGTAGCTGTTCGCGCGAACTGAGGATGAACGTCGCCGGAGCTTGAGGTCGCCGTCGATGGAGATCCGGCGGGGAGGAGGTGGCCCGCCGGCGAGGTGGCCGCGGCAGGGGACGGCGGAGTGGCGTCGAGGCGGTGCGACGCTTCGGGTGGCGTGGACATGCGAGGAGCGCCGGGGCGGAGGCGGCCGGCGACGAGGCGCTCCGCACCGGAGGCGGTCGGCGGCGCGGTCGGCCGGATATGGCGCCGCGGCGGGGCAACGAAGAGGGCGGCGGCGCGGGAGGAAGAAGGAGACCCGGGCGGCGGCGGAGGAGCCCCGGCCGCGGGGGCTCGCAGCAGGCCGAGCGGGCCGGCGTGGCTGCGGGTGGCGGCCCCCGGTTGGCTGCGGTCGGCGGCGGAGATGTGTCCGTTAGGCGGCGAGAGCAAACCTTTAGGGTTAGGGGTGTTTTGACCCGAAATTTCGGGGGGAGGTCTAGTTTTATAGGTAGGAGGAGCTAGGAGGCTCCAAATTGAGCACGGTTTTCGGCCACGCGATCGTGATCGAACGCTCTAGATGATGGAGAGGGTTCAGGTGGGTTTTGGGCCAAATTGGAAGGGTGTTGGGCTGCAGCACTCATGAGGCCTTTTCGGTCCCTCGGTTAACCGTTGGAGTATCAAACGAAGTCCAAATGGTACGAAACTTGACAGGCGGTCTACTGGTAGTAAACCAAGGCCGCATGGAAAGTCTCGGTCCAATCCGGAAATGTTTAACCCCCACACCCGAAAAGAGGTAGAAAGGACCACCGGAGGAGATAGGAGCGCCGGAATGCAAAACGGACAACGGGGAAAATGCTCGGATGCATGAGACGAACGCGTATGCAAATGAAATGCACATGATGACATGATATGAGATGCATGACAAAGGCACAAACACACAGAGACAAAAACCCGACACCGAGGAAAATAAAATAACTTAGGCCGGAAACGGCAAGAGTTGGGATACAGATAAGGTAAATTACATCCGGGGTGTTACAAGCCCGCACCCCCCTCGCGTGCGCGTCCGGAACTTCCCCGAACGCGACCCGCTCAGTCATCACCATTGGATTCGGATCATCTCCAAACATCACTAAAATATCTTTCATTTCTTATTTGGACTTGCCTAGTCTATTTTTCTCAACCGCCCAATTTTGACATGAGAGAAGGAAATATTAGATTCCAATTTCCTTAAGGAAAGGCATGGAACACTTTCCTAGGAAGAAAATTAAATTACCTCATGAATCTATTATGAGAGCCACTTATGGATTGCATACCAAAGGTGACAATACCTAGATCTATTCTTGTTTTTATGCCTAGCTAGGGGCGTTAAACGATAGCGCTTGTTGGGAGGAAACCCAATTTTATTTTTGTTCTTTGCTTTGTGCTCCTGTTTAGTAATAAATAATTTATTTAGCTTCTGTTATGATTGTGTTTTTATGTTTTAGTTAATGTTTGTGCCAAGTAGAGCCTTTAGGATCTTCTTGGGTGATTATTGTTTGATCTTGCTGATAAAAACAAAAAGTATGTGCTCATGAAAAATAATTTTCATTTTCTACCAGAGAGAGATAAAATACCAATTCCAACTGCAGTAGATCAATATACAAATTATCCTGGTCATCCTAATTTTTCAGAATTTTTGGAGTTACAGAAGTATTCGAAACCTGCAGATTGCTACAGACTGTTCTGTTTTTGACAGATTCCGTTTTTCATGTGTTGTTTGCTTATTTTGATGCATCTGTAGTGGCCTTGGTCCTCTTCCCAAATATTGAGCGGGAAGGGGTCCCACAACGGCCAAATTCGAAGGGGACAACTAGTACAAGTCGTCCTGACAAAATTAGTCTTCGCCCGCCAAAGGCTCTGGTGGTGATGCCGTCTTGGGCTCCACGGTGACCTCCGTCCCGCCATCCTGCTGGTCTCGGTCTTGTTGCACCGATATGGAAACCTTTGCCTGATGCCTTGGAACTCCTCGCCTATGCTTGCCTCCTTAGCACCAAAGAGGAAACAATGACACTGTGCTCGCTGGCGCCCGCCTGGTCTTGATTGTCATGGCTTACACCATTGGGACCTCACGAGGTTCGCCTTGCCTTGATCTCTCCGCCCCTCGCGTGCCAGCCTGGTGAGGCCGCCCCTGAGGAGGTCTTGCGTCATCCGCCTCACGAGGCTTGGCCCCTCGCGAGGGTCTTGGGTGTTTGCTGGTGAAGATGGGCCGTACGGGACCGCTGAAGGAGCCACGTCACGGGCTGCAGGCAGCCAAGTCTGGGGGCCCCCGTTCCCAGAACGCCGACAGTAGCCCCTGGGCCCAAGGCACACTCAGGCTTGGCTTCAAGGCGAAGCCAAAGGGGCAAGTGCGGAGCGCCTCGGGCCCCAATAGCGTGCGGACTTGGCTGACGCGTGGCAAGTGACGGGACGTGGGTGGCCCCGCTTCCCCATGCAGCCTTGAAATCCGCCTGGCTAGGCGGCCACGACATCCTACACAGTCATCTCCTCATTGCTGGCAACGCACTCCCTGACTTCTTCACTTCCTCGTACCTCTGCTTCCTCTTCCAATCCAACTCGAGCTCTGCCCTAATTGCCATGGTGGCGAACCGGACGAAAAAAGGGAAGAAGCCCTTGTACTCAGCCAACTCAGCTCTGAACGCTGAGCCCGTCGTTGGCCGGTCGCGGGTGCTCAACCGGGAGGCCATGGACAAGGTTTGTCTTGCGCTTGCTACCAGCTTCAACGAATGGGGAGGGACGGTGGCCTGGCCTGCATCCCGAGCCTCCATCGATAGGACAGCCACCGAGGTCCCGTTCTTCGTCGATGCTCTATGGAATGGCCTGGTTTCTCCCTTCTCCGCTTTCTTCGATGTTGTGCTTTCTCATTACCAGATCCATATGCTGCACCTTGATCCCCAATATGTTTCCCTTCTTGCCGTCTTCGCCTTTGTCTGCGAGGCCATGGTGGGCATTTCCCCTTCTGTGGCCCTCTTGCACCATTTCTTCTTGCTGCATCTGACTAACCCCCGGCAGTGCTCTGGGTGCGTGAGTTTCCAGGCCGTGGCAGCGACGGCCGGCTCGGCGATTGATTTTGATCTCCCGTCGTCCACAGGCGAGTTTCGGCTGTGGTGGGTGTATGTCGATGTCGAAGTACTTAGCCCCCTGCTCCCGCCTCCATCATCGCCTGCCGTCCCCAGCTCCGGCTGGGGTCACGTGGAGCTCGCGGGATCCCGTCTCACCTTCGTCTGGCTCCGGCTGAGGAGGCTGAAGGATCTCGATGTGACCGCGCCCAGGGTGATGAAGGAGTTCCTCCGACGCCGCATCGCCCCACTCCAGGGCCATTCCCAGCCGATGTGGGACTTGACCGGCGATCAGGACCGCATGAGGCTTCAGGCGTTGGGGCTTCCGACCGAGGCATGAAGGACGGTGCTCGAGGTCTTGGCCGGCGACCGCTCGCCGGGCGACTTGCCGCACATGGGTTGTTGCTTGTACGACTGCTCGAACAAGGTGGAGTTCGCGGGGCAGATGTCCTCCTTCGATGAGTGGGGGCTGCCCCCAGTTGGCCTTGTGGGGCCTCGTGAGAACCCTGTTGTCGTGGTTCCTCCTCCCACTACCGGCGCCGAGCTTGCCCCAGGAGTGGACGCAAGGGGCAAGCACCGCTAGAGGCCGGATGCGCGGGCGCCGAGGTGTCGATGCTGCCTGGGGCTCCCGAGGCGTCATCCTCAGGAACCCGTGCTTCCTGCCCTAGGGTGGCAGCTGAGGAGGTGACACAGTTTTCTGTTCCTGAGGCCGAAGCTCCAGAGGCCTCGGCAGGTCGTCGTGAGGCGGAGTCCGATAGCTCTCCTCAGCATGGCATTCCTGAGGTCGTCTCCTTGGGTGCTTCGTCGGGCGCGTTCCGTGCTGGTCGCCACGTGCAACGGTTGGGCCGGTTCCACGTGGACTTTCACGGCGCTCCATAAGAGGAAGGGGTCTCCAAGCTGTAGCAGTGGCACCGTCCGGCCGTTGAAACATAGGAAGTACATCGCCGTAGATGAGTAAGTACCTTATCTCTGTAATTCCTCGAGTGCCGCTTCCCTTCCTGACAGTGGTTCTCCAGGATCCCATCTTCCAAGGCCGTGAAGCCCCTGGTGATGCAACCTCCTCCTGCCTCGAGTCTTCCGCTGGCCTTGAGCGTCCCAAGCTGGCACGCTGCCCTCGTCACATCGTCAGCCGGAGAGGCAGGTGCGCCGGCTTGGCGCCTTGAGCCCGCGCTCCTGCCATCTCTTCTTTGTGGCCTCGTCGGGGGTGTGACGAGCGTGCCAAGGTCTCCTCCTCTGGTTATGGACGGCGACTAGATGGCTTCAGTCTTGGTCCCTTCTTCGAGCGGTGAGCCTCATCGCAATCGGGCTCCTGCTGAAGCCCAGTCGGCGTTCGGAGGGGCGCCAGCCCCCAACCCTCTGCAGGAAAGGGGCGAGTCGCTTCGGGTCCTGTCGACGGCCCCAACTATGAAGGGCGGAGCCGGCTGCACGCTCAAAGCTGTGCATGAAAGGAGCGTCGTCCGCCACGAGCTCTTCCAGGAGGCGATGGGCGCGATGAACCGGCTTGGCGGGGAGCTCGCGGATGTAGACGCGCGCCTCGAGGCCGAGGGTCTTCGGCTAGTGGAGGAGTGGCATAAGCTAAAGGTGGCCATCAACCTTGGGCGCCACCAACGCGAGCTTGATAATGCGAAGGCCGAGGCATCTCTCGCGACCTCGCGTGAAGCTTCCACCCGTGCATTGGAAGAAGCTCGGGAAGCTGATCGACGTCGTGAGATCGCAGAGAAGCGCGCGTGGGAGCTCCAAGCCTGGAGTGCTTCCCTGGAGCAGCAAGTGGAGGCGTGCAAGGGCGCCTTAGCGTCGTTGAGGGGGACACCTATCGAGGAGGAAGAGATCCTAAGGCGCGAGGAGGCGCTGGCGCTGGAAGCCACAGAGCGCAGCCTTGAGCTCGAGCGGTTGGAGACGAGGGAGTGCCAGGTTTCCCAAGCTGAGGACGCTGTCGGTGCGCGCGAGGCCAAGGCCCAAGAGGAAGTTGATCGCCGAGCGGCCAAGGCTCGCGCGGACCTTGTGGGCAGGTACGACCTGAAGTTGAAGCTTGTGGAAGCCGAGGCTGTGGGCAGGACCAAGGCCCTCAGGTCAGGGCTGGACGAAGCTGAACGTCGCGAGAAAGCCGCTGTAGCCGCCCTGTCTTCAATGCAAGCCGATCTGGCCTCCGCACGTGCCGAGCTGTCTTCTCTTCTGTAGCGGGTCGCCGGAGCCGAATCCTCCGCGTAGCGGGGCAGGGAGGAAGCGCTCTGGCAGCGGACGCTGGAGCGCGAGCACGCCCCCATGCTCCAAAACCTCAGGATCAGAGCAAACGTGGTGCTGGGCGCCGTCTATGATGAGAACGCGCCTCATCCCCACTTGGACGACTACGCCAGTCACCTCCTTTTCTTCACCGATGTGGTGACGCGCTTGGAGAATTGATCCGAGAGGGCTCGCGTGCTTGTCGAGGAAGGGAGCCGCGACCTGCTCAAGCATGCGTTCTCCCGTGTCTTCAGCCATCTCCAGAACACATACCCCAACTTTGAGTTCGACGCCGCCATTGCCCCTGTGCCCCAGGCCATCTGGGACGACCTGTCGCGCTGGGTTGAGGACAATGTGGACGCCCTAGTTAGGGCCTTCACCTCCGAGGATGACGCGGTGGTGGTCACTGCGGACGAAGGCGTCGTGGTGGACGATGGCGAGGGCAGCACCGGTGACGGCGACGACGATGCTGGTGATGATGACGGAGACTTGGCGATGGTGACAGCGACGCCAGTAATGCGTCTAAGGGCGACCCGAAGGACGCGGTGAGCGATGTGTCCGATTGAACCCACGCTTCCTTGTCGTTGGCCCTGCATATGAAAGATCGGGCATGACCCTGAGGGTTGTAAGAGCATTTTGGGAGGGGAAGCCCCTCATGTAAACAGATTATTGCTTTTGTTATTTAGGCTAGGCTAAAGATGTGTTTCCATAAATCCGCGAGTCCTGCCATGAGCCTACTGCTGCAGTTTACCTTTGTCCGGGCCAGTTCCGGACCGGGCCACGAGGTCTTGAGTTCCGGAGGAGCCTCTCGATCCGCCCAAGGGGGGCCTCGCGAGAAGCGAGCGTTTAGCCGTGGAAGGATGTGTGCGTAGCATGCGTGTTCCGTGCCCAGCCCCCGCTCGCGAGGAGCTCTCGAGGGGGGGGGGGCAGCAGAGGTGAACCCCGAACCAGGGCAAGGAGCCAAACCGCAAGAAATAGCACGAACGAGAAAAGACACCCCCCGCACTTATCAACGAAAATTCAGCTTCAACTTAAATCCTAAGCCAGAAAACAGGGCTACAAAAAGAGAGATTAAAAGCAAATGGCCACGTCCAGCACCTAGTCTAGTCTTCTTGTCTTCTGACCAGCGCGGAGCTAAGTGCTGCCACTAGTCGTGGGAGGGAGCCCCCGAGGCCCGAGGTCGGCACTTCTGAGACTCCGGGGCGTGTATGACCCCACTCATTATTACATGGGAGTGTCACAAGCGAAGATCTTCACAGGCGCGAGCCTTACTTCATATAGCCAGACGAGGGCCCCGCCTTGCACCACCCTCGACCACCACCGGGGGTGACCGGTAACCAGGACCACACCAGGGGCAAAGGGGACGCGAGCGGCACCCTCGGTGACCACGGGTCCTCTATCGAGGGAAGGCTCGCCGGCACCTCCCTGGCAGAGGGCCTACCTCCGGGTGATGTCTTCATCCGTGCGATGCGGGGAGGGGCCTTGCTCCCGACTCCTCCCTGGAAGCCCCCAGTGTGCTCCCCCTGGCGGAAGGGGGGCCGCCGAGCTGGGGCCGCCATCTACCACGGTGACCTGATCCTCCTGCGACCCATGGTTAGCGTAAGCTTGCTCCTGAGAGATTAGTGGTACCCTGTAATTGTTGTTGCTGGCATGGTTGGCGAGGCTTCCGAGAGGCTCCTGGAAGGCCCCAGTTTCTAGTGCCTCCTCCTCCCAGCTCGACTCGAGGAACAAGTTGGGGTCATCTTCCAGCGTGTACTCCTGATCCATCATGCGGGGTACGTAGGCCTCCGAGGCCGCCGCCTCGAAGACCTCCCCGTAGTGCCCCATGCTCTATGTCGCTCGGCCCAGCGCACCACCCTGAGGATGGTAGGGCGGCATCCCGCCGGGGCCGTAGGCGGTGACGCTCGTACCTGCGCTCGTTGGGGGTGGCGGGGGTGCGATTGGGCGTCCGGTGCCGTTTGCCACACTAGTGTTGATGGAGCTCAGAGGCGCGCCCGGGGGTGCGCGGGCGCGGCGAGGCCCACCATGCGATCCCGCCGCGGCCTGAGGTGTAAGCAGGGAGCAGAAGGGAGGCGCTCCCGAGGCTGCAACATCTAGTAGCTCGGCGACGCGCTCCAGCAGCGCATCCCGGCCGCTCTCCATCAGCCGGCATCGCAGCAGCTCGTGGGCCACCGTGAGCGCGACCCTCATGTTTGCTTGTTCCCGTCGGGTGTGCGGCGCCATGGCTACGGCGTGGCTTGAAGCCCTTGCAGCTGCCCGTACTTGGCGTGGAATAAGGGTGGATGGCGTATGACCGCGCCGCCCGCGCCCCGCAGCGCTTGGTGGTGCGCGTGCTGCCTGAGGCGCAGGGTTGAGGTCTTCTTGGGCAGGCGGGGCTGCCTGGGCTGGCCAGGCTCCCCACCGGTCGGCGTTGGTCCTCGGGTCGCCGGACATTGGAGCTGCGGAGTGTCGATGGATTGACTGGCGAAAGGAAGACTCCGACGCACCCCTACCTAGCGCACCAACTGTCGGATTTCGGGTTTCCGCAAAACCCTTGAGGTTCGAACACTGGGGTGCACACGAAGACCCCCCCCTCTCAAGCTCTCACACTCAACGATCTCACGGCCTAGCTTGATGGACCCAAAGAACACAAGACACAAGATTTATACTGGTTCGGGCCACCGTTGTGGTGTAATACCCTACTCCAGTGTGGTGTGGTGGATTGCCTCTTGGGATGCAGATGAACAATTACAAGGGAAGAATAGCCTCCTGAGGAGAGGTGTTCTTGTGCTCGGTGAGCTTGTGTGGTTAAGGATGATCTGTCTCTCTCCTTCAGACCCGTCGCCTCTTTCTATGGTGGCTACTCCTATTTATAGTGGCCTTGGTCCTCTTCCCAAATATTGAGCGGGAAGGGATCCCACAATGGCCAAATTCGAAGGGGGACAACTAGTACAAGTCGTCCTAACAAAAGTAGTCTTCGCCTGCCAAAGGCTCTGGTGGTGACGCCATCTTGGGGTCCACGGTGACCTCTGTCCTGCTGTCCTGCTGGTCTCGGTGTTGTTGCACCGATATGGAAACCTTGGCCTGATGCCTTAGAAATCCTCGCCTGCGCTTGCCTCCTTAGCACCAAAGCGGAAACAAGGACACTATGCTCGCTGGCACCCGTCTGGTATTGATCGTCATGGCTTACGCCATTGGGACCTCGCGAGGTTCGCCTTGCCTTGATGTCTTCGCCCCTCGCGAGCCATCCTGGTGAGGCCGCCCCTGAGGAGGTCTTGCGTCGTCCGCCTCGCGAGGCTTGGCCCCTCGCGAGGGTCTTGGGTGTTTGCTGGTGAACATGGGCCATATGAGGCCTCTAAAGGAGCCACGCCGCGGGCCGCAGGCAGGCAAGTCTGGGGGCCCCCGTTCCCAGAACACCGACACATGCAACTCCCGAATACCAGAGGAACACTTTGTGTGCTACCACACGTCACAACGTAACTGGGTGATTATAAAGGTGCTCTACAGGTGTCTCCGATGGTGTTTGTTGAGTTGGCATGGATCAAGATTGGGATTTGTCACTCTGATTGTCGAAGAGGTATCTCTCGGCCCTCTCGATAATGTACATCACTATAAGCCTTGCAAGCAATGTAGCTAATGAGTTAGTTACGGGATGTAGCATTACGGAATCAGTAAAGAGACTTGCCGGTAACGAGATTGAACTAGGTATTGAGATACCGACGATCGGATCTCGGGTAAGTAACATACCGAGGACAAAGGGAACAACATATATCGTTATGCGGTTTAACCGATAAAGATCTTCGTAGAATATGTAGGAACCAATATGAGCATCCAGGTTCCGCTATTGGTTATTGACCGAAGACATGTCTCAGTCATGTCTACATAGTTCTTGAACCCGTAGGGTCCGCACGCTTAACGTTCGGTGACGATCGATATTATGAGTTTATGTCTTTTGATGTACCGAAGGTAGTTCGGAGTCCCGGATTTGATCACGGACATGACGAGGAGTCTCAAAATGGTCGAGACGTAAAGATCGATATATTGGACGACTGTGTTTGGACATCGGAAGGGTTCCGAGTGAAGTTCAGGCATATACCGGAGTACCAGGGGGTTACTAGAACCCCCCGGGGAGTTTAATGGGCCTTATGGGCCTTAGAGAAAGAGAGAGGGGCTGCCAGGGTAGGCCGCGCGCCCCTCCCCCTCTGGTCCGAATTGGACTAGGAAGGGGGGGCGGCGCCCCCCTTTTCCTTCTCCCTCTTTCCTCCTTCCTTCTACTACTCCTACTACATGGAAAGGTGGGGGGGGGGGATCCTACTCCCGGTGGGAGTAGGACTCCCCATGGGGCGCGCCATAGGAGGGCCGGCCCTCCCCCTCCTCCACTCCTTTATATATGGGGAGGGGGGCACCCCATAGACACACAAGTTGATAATTGATCTTTTAGCCATGTGCGGTGTCCACCTCCACCATAATCCACCTCGGTTATATCATAGCGGTGCTTAGGCGAAGCCCTGTTCTGTTAGCAACATCACCACCTTCATCATGTCATCGTGCTGATGAAGCTCTCCCTCGAAGCTCTACTGGACCGTGAGTTCGCGGGACGTCACCGAGCCGAACGTGTGCAGATTGCGGAGGTGCCGTATCTTTGGTGCTAGACCGGTCGATCGTGAAGACGTACGACTACATCAACCGCGTTGTCATAACTCTTCCGCTTACGGTCTACGAGGGTACGTAGATGATACTCTCCCCTCTCGTTGCTATGCATCACCATGATCTTGCGTGTGCATAGGATTTTTTTTGAAATTATTGCGTTCCCCAACTGTGGTATCAGAGCCAGGTCTATGCGTAGATGTTATATGCACAAGTAGAACACAAAGGAGTCGTGGGCGTGGGTATATACATATTGCTTGTCGTCACTAGTTGATTCTTGATTTGGCGGTATTGTTTGATGAAGCGGCTCAGACCGACATTACGGGTATGCTTACGCGAGACTGGTTCTACCAACATGCTTCGCACACAGGTGGCTAGTGGGTGTCTATTTCTCCAACTTTAGTTGAATCGGTTTCAATGAACATGGTTCTTTATGAAGATCAAAAATCAATCACTATACTTCATTGTGGTTTTGATGCATAGGTAAGAACGGTTCTTGCTAGAAGCCCGTAGCAGCCATGTAAAACTTGCAACAACAAAGTAGAGGATGTCTAACTTGTTTTTGCAGGGCATGTTGTGATGTGATATGGTCGAGACATGATGAGATATAAATTGTTGTATGAGATGATCATGTTTTGTTGAAGTTATTGGCAACTGGCAGAAGCCTTATGGTTGTCTCCTTATTGCATAAGATGCAAGTGCCATATAATTGCTTTACTTTGTCGCTATGCGATAGCAATAGTTGCAAAAGCAATGGTTGGCGAGACGACCATGTGACGACACATTGATAGAGATCAAGATGATGGAGATCATGGTTTCATGCCGGTGACGATGGAGATCATGATGGTACCTTGGAGATGGAGATCAAAGGCACAAGATGATAATGGCCATATCATGTCACATATTTTTATTGCATGTGATGTTTATCCTTTATGCATCTTATTTTGCTTAGCTCGACGGTAGCATTATGAGATGATCCCTTACAAAAATTTCAAGGTATAAGTGTTCTCCCTGAGTATGCACCGTTGCGGCAGTTCTTCATGCCGAGACACCACGTGATGATCGGGTGTGATAAGCTCAACGTTCACATACAACGGGTGCAAGCCAGTTTTGCACACGTGGAATACTCAGGTTAAACTTGATGAGCCTAGCATATGCAGATATGGCCTCGGAACACTGGAGACCGAAAGGTCGAGCGTGAATCATATAGTAGATATGATCAACATAGTGATGTTCACCATTGAAAACTAGTCCATCTCACGTGATGATCGGACATGGTTTAGTTGATTTGGATCACGTGATTATTTAGATGACTATAGGGATGTCTATCTAAGTGGGAGTTCTTAAGTAATATGATTAATTGAACTTAAATTTATCATGAACTTAGTCCTGATAGTATTTGCATATCTATGTTGTAGATCAATTGCTCGCGTATAGCTTCCCTGTTTTATTTTTGATATGTTCCTAGAGAAAAATAAGTTGAAAGATGATAGTAATAATGATGCGGACTAGGTCCATGATCCGAGGATTATCCTCATTGCTGCACAGAAAAATTATGTCCTTGATGCACCGCTAGGTGACAGACCTATTGCAGGAGCAGATGCAGACGTTATGAACGTTTGACAAGCTCGGTATGATGACTACTTGATAGTTTAGTGCACCATGCTTTACGTCTTAGAACTGGGACTTCAAAAATGTTTCGAACGCCACGGAGCATATAAGATGTTCCAAGAGTTGAAATTGGTATCTCATACTCATGCCCATGTCAAGAGGTATGAGACCTCTGACAGTACTTTGCCTACAAGATGGAGGAGAATATCTCAACAGGTGAGCATGTGCTCAGATTGTCTAGGTACAACAATTGCTTGAATCAAGTGGGAGTTAATCTTCCAGATAAGATAGTAATTGATAAAGTTCTCTAGTCACTATCACCAAGTTACTAGAACTTAGTGATGAACTATAATATGCAAGGGATGACGAAAGTAATTCCCAAGCTCTTCGTGATGCTGAAATTGGTGAAGGTAGAAATCAAGAAATAGCATCAAGTGTTGATGGTTAACAAGACCACTAGTTTCAAGAAAAGGGCAAAGGGAAAGAAACATGAACTTCAAAGAAGAAAGGCAAGCAAGTTGCCACTCCCATGAAGAAGCTCAAAGCTAGACCCAAGCTTGGAACTGAGTGCTTCTACTGCAAAGGAAATGGTCATTGGAAGTGGAAGTGCCCTAGATACTTGGCGGATAAGAAGGATGGCAAAGTGAACAAAAGTATATATTTGATATACATGTGTAATTTACTAGTGTTTATAACAACACCTCGGTATTTGATACTGGTTCAGTTACTAAGAGTAGTAATTCGAAATGGAGTTGCAAAATAAACATAGACTAGTTAAGGGCGAGGTGATGATGTGAGTTGGAATTGATTCCAAGGTTGATAATATCACCATCGCACACTCCCTTTACCTTCGAGATTAGTGTTGAACCTAAAATAAATGTTATTTGGTGTTTGCGTAGAGCATAATATGATTGGATCATGTTTATTGCAATACGGTTATTCATTTAAGTCAAGGATAATTGTTATTCTGAGGTCATACACCCAAGGTGAATGGTTTATTGAATCTCGATCGTAGTAATACACATATTCATAATATTGAAGCCAAAAGATGCAAAGTTAATAATGATAGTGCAACTTATATGTGGCACTGCCGTTTAGGTCATATTGGTGTAAAGCACATGAAGAAACTCCATGCTGATGGGATTTTGGAATCACTTGATTATGAATCATTTGATGCTTGCGAACCATGCCCCGTGGGCAAGATGACTAAAACTCCGTTCTCCGAAATAATGGAGTAAGCAACCGACTTATTGGAAATAATACATACAGATGTATGCAATCCGATGAGTGTTGAGGCTTGTGGCGGGTATCATTATTTTCTGATCTTCACAGATGATTTCAGCAGATATGGGTATTTCTACTTGATGAAATATAAGTCCGAAACATTTGAAAAGTTCAAAGAATTTCATAGTGAAGTGGAAAATCATCGTAACAAGAAAATAAAGTTTCTACGATCTGATCGTTGAGGAGAATATTTGAGTTACGAGTTTGGTCTTCATTTGAAACAATGCGTAATAATTTCGCAACTCACACCACCTGGAACACCACAGCGTAATGGTGTGTCCGAACGTCATAACAGTACTTTATTAGATATGGTGCAATCTATGATGTCTCTTACCAATTTATCACTATCGTTTTGGGGTTATGCATTAGAGACAGCTGCATTCACATTAAATAGGGCACCATCTAAATCCATTGAGACGACACCATATGAAATGTGGTTTAGCAAGAAACCTAAGCTGTCGTTTCTTAAAGTTTGGGGCTATGATGCTTATGTGAAAAAGTTTCAACCTGATAAGCTCGAACCCAAATCGGAGAAATGCGTCTTCGTAGGATACCCAAAGGAAACTATTGGGTACACCTTCTATCACAGATCCGAAGGCAAGATATTCGTTGCTAAGAATGGATCCTTTCTAGAGAATAAGTTTCTCTCGAAAGAAGTGATTGGGTGGAATGTAAAACTTGATGAGGTAATTGTACCTTCTCCCGAATTGGAAAGTAGTTCATCACAGAAATCAGTTCTAGTGATTCCTACACCAATTAGTGAGGAAGTTAATGATGATGATCATGAAACTTCAGATCAAGTTACTACCGAACCTCATAGGTCAACCAGAATACGTTCCGCACCAGAGTTGTACGGTAATCCTGTTCTGGAGGTCATGTTACTTGACCATGACGAACCTACGAACTATGAGGAAGCGATGATGAGCCCAGATTCCGCGAAATGGCTTGAAGCCATGAAATCTGAGATGAGATCCATGTATTAGAACAAAGTATGGACTTTGATTAACTTGCCCGTTGATCAGTGAGCCATTAAGAATAAATGGATTTTCAAGAGGAAGACGGACACTGATAGTAGTGTTACTATCTACAAAGCTCGAATTGTCGCAAAATGTTTTCGACAAGTTCAAGATGTTGACTATGATGAGATTTTCTCACTCGTAGCGATGCTTAAGTCTGTCCGAATCATGTTAGCAATTGCCACATTTTATGAAATCTGGCAAATGGATGTCAAAACTGCATTCCTTAATGGATTTCTTAAAGAAGAGTTGTATATGATGCAACAAGAAGGTTTTGTCAATCCTAAAGGTGCTAACAAAGTGTGCATGCTCCAGCGATCCATCTATGGACTGGTGCAAGCATCTCGAAGTTGGAATATATACTTTGATAAAGTGATCAAAGCATATGGTTTTATACAGACTTGCGGTGAAGCCTGTATTTACAAGAAAGTGAGTGGGAGCACTACATCATTTCTGATAAGTCTATGTGAATGACATATTTTTGATCGGAAATGATGTAGAATTTTCTGGAAAGCATAAAGGAGTGTTTGAAAAGAGTTTTTCGAAGAAATACCTCGATGAAGCTACTTACATCTTGAGCATCAAGATCTATAGAGATAGATCAAGACGCTTGATATATTTTCAATGAGTACATACCTTGACAAGATTTTGAACTAGTTCAAAATGGAAAAGTCAAAGAAGGAGTTCTTTCCTGTGTTGCAAGGTGTGAAGTTGAGTAAAGACTCAAAACCCGACCACAACAGAAAATAGAAAGAGAATGAAAATTCATTCCCTATGCCTTAGTAATAGGTTCTATAAAATATGATATGCTGTGTACCAGACCTATTGTGTACCTCACCATAAGTTTGGCAAGAGTTTACAATAGTGATCCAGGAGTGGATCACTGGACAACGGTCAAAAATATCCTTAGTGGAATAAGGAAATGTTTCTCGCTTATGGAGGTGACAAAGAGTTCGTCGTAAAGAGTTATGTCGATGCAAGCTTTGACACCGATCTGGATGAATCTAAGTCTCGATCTAGATACATATCGAAAGTGGGAAGAATTAGCTAGAGTAGCTCCCTGCAAAGCATTGTAGACATAGAAAATTTGCAAAATACATACGGCTCTGAATGTGGCAGACCCGTTGACTAAATTTCTCTCACAAAGAAAACATGATTACTCTTTGGGTGTTAATCACATAGCGATGTGAACTAGATTACTAACTCTAGTAAACCCTTTGGGTGTTAGTCACATGGAGATGTGAACTAATCACATAAAGATGTGAACTATTGGTGTTAAATCACATGACGATGTGAACTAGATTGTTGACTCTAGTGCAAGTGGGAGACTGAAGGAAATATGCCCTAGAGGCAATAATAAAGTTGTTATTTATATTTCCTTATATCATGATAAATGTTTGTTATTCATGCTAGAATTGTATTAACCGGAAACTTAGTACATGTGTGAATACATAGACAAACAGAGTGTCACTAGTTTGCCTCTACTTGACTAGCTCGTTGAATCAATGATGGTTATGTTTCCTAACCATAGACATGAGTTGTCATTTGATTAACGGGATCACATCATTAGAGAATGATGTGATTGACTTGACCCATCCGTTAGCATAGCACGATGATCGTTTAGTTTGTTGCTATTGCTTTCTCCATAACTATACATGTTCCTATGACTATGAGATCATGCAACTCCCGAAGACCGGAGGAACACTTTGTGTGCTACCAAACATCACAACGTAACTGGGTGATTATAAAGGTGCTCTACAGGTGTCTCCGATGGTGTTTGTTGAGTTCGCATGGATCAAGATTAGGATTTGTCACTCCGATTGTCAGAGAGGTATCCCTGGGCCCTCTCTGTAATGTACATCACTATAAGCCTTGCAAGCAATGTAGCCAATGAGTTAGTTACGGGATGTAGCATTACAAAACGAGTAAAGAGACTTGCCGGTAACGAGATTGAAGTAGGTATTGAGATACCGATGATCGGGTCTCGGGCAAGTAACATACCGATGATAAAGGGAACAACGTATATCGTTATGCGGTTTGACCGATAAAGATCTTCGTAGAATATGTAGGAACTAATATGAGCATCCAAGTTCCGCTATTGGTTATTGACCGGAGACATGTCTCGGTCATGTCTACATAGTTCTCGAACCCGTAGGGTCCGCACGCTTAACGTTCGGTGACGATCAATATTATGAGTTTATGTGTTTTGATGTACCAAAGGTAGTTTGGAGTCCCGAATTTGATCATGGACATGACGAGGAGTCCCGAAATGGTCGAGACGTAAAGATAGATATATTGGACGACTATGTTTGAACATCGGAAGGGTTCCGAGTGAAGTTCGGGCATATACCGGAGTACCGGGGGGTTATCGGAACCCCCCGGGGAGTTTAATGGGCCTTATGGGCCTTAGTGGAAAGAGAGAGGGGCTGCTAGAGCAGGCCGCGCACCCCCTCTCCCCTGGTCCGAATTGGACTAGGAAGGGGGGCGGCGCCCCCCTTTTCCTTGTCCCTCTTTCCTCCTTCCTTCTCCTACTCCTACTACATCAACAGGGGGGAATCCTACTCCTGGTGGGAGTAGGACTCCCCATGGGGCGCGCCATAGGAGGGCTGGCCCTCCCCTCCTCCACTCCTTTATATACAGGGGAGTGGGGCACCCCATAGACATACAAGTTGATCATTGAACTTTTAGCCGTGTGCGGTGCCCGCCTCCACCATAATCCACCTCAGTTATATCGTAGCGGTGCTTAGGCGAAGCCCTGTTCCGGTGGCAACATCATCACCGTCATCATGCCGTCGTGCTGACAAAGCTCTCCCTCGAAGCTCTACTGGATCGTGAGTTCACGGGACGTCACCGAGCCGAACGTGTGAAGATCGCGGAGGTGCCGTATCTTCGGTGCTAGATCGGTCGATCGTGAAGACGTATGACTACATCAACCACGTTGTCATAACGCTTCCGCTTACGGTCTACGAGGGTACGTAGACGATACTCTCCCCTCTCGTTGCTATGCATCACCATGATCTTGCATGTGCGTAGGAATTTTTTTGAAATTACCGCATTCCCCAACACAAATGCAGGCCCCCTTCCTCGTCCCCTTGCACCGCCAAGCCGCCCGAGCACCTCCTCTTCCCGAGGCCCGAGCTCATCCAACCTCCCGAGCCCCGCCTCTTCCAGCAAGCGCGCCCGTTGGCGTCGACCACCACCACCGAGATCTGGCCGCTTCTTCCCTGCTGCGAGCCTCGCCACCGGAGTGCCTCGCCATGCTGCCCTCATGACGAGCTTCCCGCGTCCACGACCTCCCTGCCTGCAAGCGCCAGCCGCCCTGCCTCGCCCCGCATTGACCAACCGTCGCGCCAAGTCCCGCTGCCGCCCCGTCGTTGATCTTCTGCGCCGCCGCACTGTCTCTCTATCGAGCGAGATGGACAGCGCTCGGGCTGCTCCCTGTCGTGCGCCAGGTGGGCCACGCACAGGCCCAGTGCGCCCAAGCCGGCCTCCTCTGTAGATGGGACAAGGCCAGCTGGGTGAGCCTCCAGTGCCCACGCTCCTATCGGGCCAGCCAGTTTCTGCCCGTGAGGTTTTTTTCCTGCCAGGACGAATTTTCTAATTTTCTAGAGAGCGCCTGTTTTACAAAAAAAACCTAGACTTCATGCATTTAATATCTCACAAACCGTGCATTGGATTAAAATGTTTTGTATATGTGAAATTCTTAGAATTTCACCTAGTTTCATAATATGCTGCTTTTATCCATGTTAAAAATGTTTAAAGTGTTGTTTGATTAAATTTGCTCAAATGCCATGCTAAAATGATTTATTTAATAACTAAATAACCGTAGCTCCGAAATTAATAATATTTATATGTAAATGGGGTAGAAAAATGCATAGTTTAACATGGTGGCATTGCTTTGCATGTTTAACAAATCTAAAATATGGTTTAGGGCAGAACAGTGGCAAATTCAAAACATGCATATGGGGATTTTCCTGAATTGTTGTTTGTTGTTTCCAGCCTCATTTAAACTTGCCTAGATAGGTAGTTTTATTATGCTTCACCTCTTGCCATGTTAACCAACATTTAATCTTGTCTTGTTCATAAACAAGAGTGAACTAAATATTTGAATGTGGTGTTTCGTCAATATGCAACTCATTGCATATTGACCTCCACTTAATTTGTTGTATTGTTTGTTGCACTTTGCCATGCCATGCCTCATTAAATGGACATGCCTCATACTTGATTGTGCATCATGCCATGTTTATGCTTGTTGGTTTACCATGTTGTTTGCTTCTTTCCGGTTGTGCTACTTCTCGATAGTTCTCGGTATCATTGCGATTGTGAGGATCTGTTCGACTACGTTGGTTCGTCTTATTCATGGACTCGATCTTCTTCCTAGCGGGATTTCAGGCAAGATGACTGTTACCCTAGATACCACTACTATCTTTGCGTTGCTAGTTGTCTTGATGCTATTGCTATGTCGCGCTACCTACCACTTGTTTATCAAGCCTCCCAAATTTCCATGAAACAGCCTATAACCTTTTCACCATCCCAACAAACCGTTGTTTGGCTATGTTACCGCTTTGCTCAGCCCCTCTTATAGCATTGCTAGTTGCAGGTTGTTCCATGTTGGGACATGGATATCATGGGATATCACAATATCTCTTATTTAATTAATGCATCTATATACTTGGTAAAGGGTGGAAGGCTTGGCCTTTTGCCCGGTGTTTTCTTCCACTCTTGCCGCCCTAGTTTCCATCATACATGTGTTATGTTCCTTGATTTTGCATCCCTAACACGGTGAGGGTTTATGGGCCCTTCCTGACAGTTCGCTTTGATTAAAACTCTTCCAGCAAAGCCCAACATTGGTTTTACCATTTGCCTAATAACAACTAAAACTTGAATAGGGACCCGCCGGCACTCGAGGTCTCTTAATCAACCCCCCGGCCAGTGCTCCTCATGAGTGTTGGTACACCTACCTAGTAGTCGGCGGTGCCACCTCAGGGCAACTCGATGGTATTTTGGCTATCGTCCACTTTGCATAGATAGTGTTGTCCTAAGAACGAGATACGCGCGGCTCCTATCGGGGTATAAATGCACCGGGTGGTCTTGCTGGTTTTGTTTTACCATTGTTGAAATGTCTTGTGCACCAGGATTCCAAGTCTGATCGGAGGGTCCCGAGATGGAGGATTGTCTCCGCGGATCGTGAGCTTGTCATTAAGTTGGGACACCCCTGCAGGGTTTAAACTTTCGAGAGCCGTGCATGCGGTTATGTGGTAGTTGGGAATTTGTTAATATCTGGTTGTAGTTGACTTGAAATAAACTCAATTGAAATACACCAACCGCGTGCGTAATCGTGACTGTCTCTTTTCAAGTGAGTCGAGAAGAGAACAAGGTTTGGGTTATGTTTGAATGTAAGTAGTTCAAGATCACTTCTTGATCATTAATAGTTTGCGACCGTTGCGTAGTTTCTCATCTTACTCTTGTACTCGTAAGTTAGTCACCATACAATGCTTTTCTGCTTGCTGCAACATCACCACTTATCCATTCCATACCCTTTAAGCTTTCCTAGTCTTGATACCCATGGTAATGGGATTGCTGAGTCCTCGTGGCTCACAGATTACTACAACAACAGTTGCAGGTATAGGTAATGAGATGCTATGATGTGAGAGCGAAGCTTTCTTGTTTGGATTTCTTCTGCTTCTTCTTCTTCTTCGCTCAAGGGATAGGTTCCGGGTCGGAGAGCCTGGGATTAGCAAGGTGGATGTCGTTCTTCTTTTTCATTTGTTTTCATCCGTAGTCGGATCCTGCGCTTCTGTATGATGATTGCTATGTATTGATGAACTGTTGTATTGATGTTGTACCTTGTGGCGAGTGTAAGCCTTTGTCTTGTATTCTCATCTATTCAATACATGGTATGTTCAAATGATATCCACCTTGCTAAGCGCTCGAAATGCGGTTGTGCCCCAATCATAAATTCATCACGTGATTGGGATAGAATCGCATCTTGGGCACCACACTAGGCTCGTCAAGTTTAACCCAAGTATTCTGCATGTGCAAAACTGGCTTGCATCCGTTGTATGTGGATGTAGAGCTTATCACACCTGATCATCATGTGGTGTCTTGACAAGATGAACTTTAGCAACAGTGCATGCTTAGGGAGAACACTTGTACCTTGAAATTTAGTGAGGGATCATCTTATAATGCTACCTCCGTACTAAGAAAAATAAGATGCATAAAGGATAAACATCATATGCAATCAAAATTTGTGACATGATATGGCCATCATCATCTTGTGCCTTTGATCTCCATCTCCAAAGCACCGTCATGATCTCCTTCATCACCGGCTTGACACCTTGATCTCCATCATAGCATCGTTGTCGTCTCGCCAAGTATTGATTCTACGACTATCGCTACCGCTTAGTGATAAAGTAAAGAAATTACATGGTGATTGCCTTTCATACAATAAAGCGACAACCATAAGGCTCCTGCCAGTTGCCGATAACTTTTACAAAACATGATCATCACATACAACAATTTATATCTCATCATGTCTTGACCATATCACATCACAACATGCCCTACAAAAATGAGTCAGACATCCTCTACTTTGTTGTTGCAAGTTTTACGTGGCTGCTATGGGCTTCTAGCAAGAACTGTTCTTACCTATGCATCAAAACCATAATGATTTTTTGTCAAGTATGCTGTTTTAACCTTCAACAAGGACTGGCCATAGTCAAACTCGATTCTACTAAAGTTGGAGAAAAAGAAACCCGCCAGCCACTTGTGTGCGAAGAACGTCGGTAGAACTAGTCTCATGAACGCGGTCAAGTAATGTCAGTCTGGGATGCTTCATCCGACAATACCGCCGAATCAAATTTAGACGTTGGTGGTAAGAAGTATGACTATTATCGCCCATAACTCTTTGTGTTCTACTCGTGCATATAACATCTACGCATAGACCTGGCTCGGATGCCACTATTGGGGAACGTAGTAATTCAAAAAAATTCCTACGATCACGCAAGATCTAACTAGGAGATGCATAGCAACGAGATGGGGAGAGTGTGTCCACGTACCCTTGTAGACCGAAAGTGGAAGTGTTTAGTAATACAGTTGATGTAGTCGAACGTCTTCACGATCGAACCGGTCCAAGTACCGAACGTACGGCACCTCCGTGTTCAACACACGTTCAACACGATGACGTCCCTCGAGTTCTTGATCCAGTTGAGGATGAGGGAGAGTTCCGTCATCACGATGGTGTGGCAACGGTGATGATGAAGTTACCGGCGCATGGCTTCACCTAAGCACTACGATGATATGACCGAGGTGTTAAACTGTGGAGGGGGGCACCGCACACGGCTAAGAGATTGTCTGTTGTGCTATTGGGGTGCCCCTGGCCACATATATAAAGGAGGGAGGGAGAGAGGAGGCCGGCCAGGTTGGGCGCGCCAGGGGGAGTCCTACTTGGACTCCTAGTCCTAGTAGGATTCGCCCCCCCCCTTTTCCTTTCTTCCATTGGAGGGAAAGGAAGGAGAGGAGAAGGAGAAGGAAGGAGGGGGCCGCACCCCCACCCCTTGTCCAATTCGGATTGGGCAGGGGGAGGCGCGCGCCACCTCGTGGCCCTTCTTTCCTCTCTCCACTAAAGCCCACTATGGCCCATTAACTTCTCCGGGGGGGGGGGGGTTCCGGTAACCTCCCGGTACTCTGAAAAAATGCCCAAACTACTCGGAACCATTCCGATGTCCAAATGCAACCTTCCAATATATGGATCTTTAGCTCTCGACCATTTCGAGACTCCTCGTCATGTCCGTGATCTCATCCGAGACTCCCAACAAACTTCGGTCATCAAATCACAAAACTGATAATACAAATCATCATCGAACGTTAAGTGTGCGGACCCTACGGGTTCGAGAACTATGTAGACATGACCGAGACACATCTCTGGTCAAGAATCAATAGCGGAACCTGGATGCTCATATTGGCTCCTACATATTCTACGAAGATCTTTATCGGTCAAACCGCATAATAACATACGTCCCTTTGTCATTGATATGTTACTTGCCCGAGATTCGATTGTCGGTATCATCATACCTAGTTCAATCTCATTACCGACAAGTCTCTTTACTCGTTCCGTAATGCATCATCCCGTAACTAACTCATTAGTCAAATTGCTTGCAAGGCTTATAGGGATGTGCATTACCGAGAGGGCCCAGAGATACCTCTCCGATACACGGAGTGACAAATCCTAATCTCGATCTATGCCAACTCAACAAACACCATCGGAGATACCTGTAGAGTATCTTTATAATCACCCAGTTACGTTGTGACGTTTGATAGCACACAAGGTGTTCCTCCGGTATTCGGGAGTTGCATAATCTCATAGTCAAAGGAACATGTATAAGTCATGAAGAAAGCAATAACAATAAAACTAATTGATCATTATGCTAAGCTAACAGATGGGTCTTGTCCATCACATCATTCTCTAATGATGTGATCCCATTCGTCAAATGACAACACATGTATATGGTGAGGAAACTTAACCATCTTTGATTAACGAGCTAGTCTAGTAGAGGCATACTACGGACACTCTGTTTGTCTATGTATTCACGCATGTACTAAGTTTCCGGTTAATACAATTCTAGCATGAATAATAAACATTTATCATGATATAAGGAAATATAAATAACAACTTTATTATTGCCTCTAGGGCGTATTTCCTTCAGACCTATGTGCTAAACAGGATTGTTCCTTGTTGGTTTCAGACTGCTGGCTGGAGGGCTATCCATCCTTTCTTCTTAGTAGCCCGAGGGCAGATTGTACTCATATGTTAACTTTGTAATAAATCTCCCCAGGTTCGTAGCAAAAAAACTCTCTCATTCACGGGCAACTGATGCGGGTGGGTGGTGTTTTTGCATTCACCCCCTTGGATCTTTGCTTTGTCACTCATCCGCCCTCCCCTGTTCCACTCGTGAAAACAGAAGCTCTCCCGACCATGGACGGCAGCGGCTGGCTAATGATCGTCGGCTGGTCCAGCACTTGAGCTTCCCATGGACAGCGGGACGAAGCGGCTTGCCGACGCATCTGCCGACTGTACTCTGCGGCATCGATGGGTGCCCCCATAGGGCGGCTGGATGGGGTTGCAGCACCCACGTATGGTTAGTGGAATTCTCCCTGTGCGGCTAGCGATTTTTGTTAAGATCACGCCATTTCACGATGGTTAGTTTCCCTATGTTCTGTTGTTCAATTAGATGGAATTTCATACGTATCTACTACCCCAATAAAAGTACGAATCTATCTACTGCCCCTATAAAAGCACGAAGTGCGGAGATCCAAATTCATCTTATGCATCCATACAACAGATCGTACAACCTATATTCTTTCAATCTTCAACATAAATTGTAATTAGCGTTGTATTTTCCACAAACCCACGTCTCCCGCAACCGCCCCCGGCATTGCCCTGTGTATGCGAGGGAAAATGCACTTTGGGAGTCCTGGATTAGGGGGTCTCCGGACAGCCGGACTATATCCATTGGCCGGACTGTTAGACTATGAAGATACAGGATTGAAGACTTCGTCTCGTGTCCGGATGGGACTCTACTTGGCGTGGAAGGCAAGCTAGGCAATATGGATATGTGTATCTCCTCCTTTGTGACCGACCTTGTGTAACCCTAACCTCTCCTGTGTCTATATAAACCGGAGGGTTTTAGTCCGTAGGACAACATACAATCATACCATAGGCTAGCTTCTAGGGTTTAGCCTCTCTGATCTCATGGTAGATCTACTCTTGTACTACCCATATCATCAATATTAATCAAGCAGGACGTAGGGTTTTACCTCCATCAAGAGGGCCCGAACCTGGGTAAAACATTGTGTCCCCTGCCTCCTGTTACCATCCTCCTTAGACGCACAGTTCGGGACCCCCTACCCGAGATCTGCCGGTTTTGACACCGACATTGGTGCTTTCATTGAGAGTTCCTCTGTGTCGTCGCCGTTAGGCTTGATGGCTCCTACTATCATCGATAGCGATGCAGTCTAGGGTGAGACTTTTCTCCCCGGACAGATCTTCGTATTCGGCGGCTTTGCACTACGGGCCAATTCGCTTGGCCATCTGGAGCAGATTGAAAGTTACGCCCCTGGCCACCAGGTCAGGTTTGGAAGCTTAAACTACACGACCGATATCCACGGAGACTTGATCTTCGATGGATTCGAGCCTCTGCCTTGTGCGTCACGCGGTCATGATAAGTACGATTTAGCTCTACCATCGGACAGTGTTAAGATCGCATCGGCAGCCGCTCCGACCCTCAATTTGGAGCCAGTTGCACCTTCCACGGACGGGTGGATGGACCCCGCCGCGGAGGCCTTACCCTTAGTGGCGATCGAGCCGAACATCAACCTTACCTTGCACGAGAGCCGTGTTGTTAAACTGCCGGATCCTTCTCCGGCCACGGACTCCGAACCGCGTGCGCCCGTTCCTATCGAATCTGATTGGGCGCCGATCATGGAGTTTACCTCCACGGATATCTTTCAGCACTCTCCCCTCGGCGATATACTGAACTCATTAAGGTCTCTCTCCTTGCCAGGAGGATCCTGGCCGAACTATGTCCGGCAGGATTGGGATGCGGACGACAAAGAAATTCGCGGCCCACCCACCACCCACTTAGTAGCCACTGTCGACGACTTAACCGACATGCTCGACTTCGACTCCGAAGATATCGACGGTATGGACGATGATGCGGGAGACGAAGAGGAACCACTGCCCACAGGGCACTGGACATCCACCTCATCATACGATATATACATGGTGGATACATCCAAAGAAGGCAATGACAGTGAGACAGCGGAGGATGACCTCTCCAAGAACCAACCCAAGCGCCGACGTCAGCGGCGCCGCTCTAAGTCCCGCCAAAGCAAAAGTGGTGATACCGGCACAGGAGGTAATAACACTCCGGATAGTGCCGAAGACAACAACAACCCCCTCCAGCAAGATTTAGAGCAGGAGGATGGAGGAGCCAGCCCTCCCGAGAGAGCGGCAGATGGAGAAGCGGAGGATGATAATTACATGCCCCCTCCGAAGACGAGGCAAGCCTCGGCGATGACGAATTCACCGTGCTAGAGGATCCCGTCGAACAAGAGCGCTTCAAACGCCGGCTTATGGCCACGACAAATAGCCTTAAGAAAAAGCAGCAGCAGCTTCAAGCTGATCAAGATCTGCTAGCCGACAAATGGACTGAAGTCCTTGCGGCCGAGGAATATAAACTCGAGCGCCCCTCCAAGAGTTACCCAAAATGCAGGTTGCTACCTCGACTGGAGGAAGAAGCGTATGACGCGGCTGATCGGCCACCTCATGGCCGTGATAGAGAGGCATTCCAGCCAAAAGCTTAGCCCGCACCCCTATGCCATTCAAATAAAAAAGCATGGGGAAACATGCCAGACCCGCAAGACGTATTGGAGGACAAAGCAAAACATGCAAGATCGATCTACGGATCACGAGGGCGCGCCACTATGCGAGACGATAAACGTCATGCCGGATACAGTAAAAGTAAATCCGGCCGGAAAGAACACAGCGGGCAAGACCCATTCGAGCTGCGTCGCGATATAGCCCAATACAGAGGCGCCGCACACCCCTTATGCTTCACAGACGAAGTAATGGATCATCAAATCCCAGAAGGTTTCAAACCTGTAAATATTGAATCATACGACGGCACAACAGATCCTGCGGTATGGATCGAGGATTTCCTCCTCCACATCCACATGGCCCGCGGTGAGGACTTACATGCCATCAAATACCTCCCACTAAAGCTCAAGGGACCAGCACGACATTGGCTTAGCAGCTTCCCAGCAGAGTCCATTAGCTGTTGGGAAGATCGGGAAGCCGCATTCCTCGACAACTTTCAGGGCACTTATGTGCGGCCACCAGATGCCAATGACTTGAGCCACATAATTCAGCAGCCAGAAGAATCAGCCAGGCAATTCTGGACTCGGTTCCTAACAAAGAAAAATCAAATCGTTGACTGTCCGGATGCAGAGGCCCTAGTGGCTTTCAAACACAACATCCGCGATGAGTGGCTAGCCCGACACCTTGGTCAGGAAAAGCCGAAATCTATGGAAGCCCTCACGACACTCATGACCCGCTTTTGTGTGGGAGAAGATAGCTGGCTAGCCCGCAGTAACAATATGTCAAAGAACCATGGTACTTCGGATGCCAAGGACGGCAATAGCAGGTCACGTCACAACAAACATAAGCGCTGCATTAACAGCGATAATCCCGAGGATACGACAGTCAATGCCGGATTCAAAGGCTCTAAACCCGGTCAGCGGAAAAAGCCATTCAAACAAAGTACGCCGGGTCCGTCCAGTTTGGACCGTATACTCGATCGCTCGTGTCAAATACACGGCACCCCAGACAAGCCAGCCAATCACACCAACAGGGATTGTTGGGTGTTCAAGCAGGCTGGCAAGTTAATTGCCGAAAACAAGGATAAGGGGCCACATAGCGATGACGAGGAGGAGCCCCGGCAGCCACACACCAGAGGACAGAAGAGGTTTCCCCCACAGGTGCGGACGGTGAACATGATATACGCAACCCACATCCTCAAGAGGGAGCGGAAGCGTGCGCTCAGGGACGTATATGCGTTGGAGCCAGTCGCCCCAAAGTTCAACCCATGGTCCTCCTATCCGATCACTTTCGATCGCAGGGACCATCCCACTAGTATCCGTCATGGCGGATTCACCGCACTGGTTCTAGACCCAATCATTGACAGATTTCACCTCACTCGAGTCCTTATGGATGGCGGCAGCAGCCTGAACCTGCTTTATCAGGACATAGTGCGGAAAATGGGTATAGACCCCTCAAGGATCAAACCCACAAAAACGACCTTTAAAGGCGTCATTCCAGGCGTAGAGGCCCATTGCACAGGCTCAATTACACTGGAAGTGGTCTTCGGAACCCCGGATAACTTCCGAAGCGAAGAGTTAATCTTCGATATAGTTCCGTTCCGCAGTGGTTATCATGCACTACTCGGGCGAACCGCATTTGCGAGATTCAATGCGGTACCGCATTATGCATACCTCAAGCTCAAGATGCCAGGACCCCGTGGGGTTATTACAGTCAATGGAAACACAAAGCGCTCTCTCCGAACGGAGGAGCACACAGCGGCCCTCGCAGCAGAAGTGCAAAGCAGCCTCTCCAGGAAATCCACCAGTTCGGCGTTTCAAGACCCGGACACCTTCAAGCGTGCTCGGAGCAATCGACAACTAGACCGCCTGGCGCGATCTGAGCTCGCATAGCAATGCGGCCCCCACCCCAGTCCCAGCCAAACGGCGAAACTCGTGCCACATGTACATAATTATGCATTAAAAATACCATGGGCACAGGCGGGGAGGGGGGCGCAACTGCGGCACGCCCCAAGACGCGGCTTAAACCGCATTAGGGGCTTCTCGTTTGGTTATTTTTCTCTTTTTCAGGACCTCAATCTCTGGAAACCCTGTCCGGCAGCACTATGGCCGAACACATGATGCAGCAACCAAGGAGGCAGAAACCTACGTCACACCACGGAATTCCCAGGAGGATTACAGTAACGAGCGAAATATTTGATTTAATACCATTCCTCAGCTTGCCCTTGGAAGGGACATAGTCCTACTCTTTGCTTATCGCAATATCTGTATCATTCTTCTTTAACGCACCTTTTTGAATAAAGAATGCATAACATTATGACTATTATTGCATTCTTGTTATATATATATATATGTGTTCATTAATGAAGCCTTGCAACTGTACACTTTGGTACGGCCAATACACCAGGGGCTTACGTACCCCACAATATGGTGTGAAAAGTCCAAACACTTTCACAAGTGCAACACCCCGAACTTATAGCATTATATGCATCAGCTCTGAATCATGTCTTTGGTCAAATGTTGGGTTTGCCCGGCTCCTATGTTTTGGTACCTTATGTTCCGCTCTATCGGCTAAGGTAGCGCTAGGAGAACTACTGCGATTGTGCCCCGGTTCTGCTGGGCTAAGCACCTCAGTAGAGAAAGCTAAAACTGACTGTCATGATAAGGCGAGAGACTGGTCGCTGTTCGGCGAGGTTTCGAGTCCCTAAAGACTTATGCTGCTTAGAGCGAGGGGTCGGCCCTGTCCGGCTTAAAGGCGTGTATCGCGCCCCAAATTCGGCTTTCCGAATACCAGGGGCTTCGCCGAAATTTAAAATTATAGAATTCTATGGCTAAGTGAGAGTGATAAAGAATTATTAGTCCGGTTGCCTTGTTCGTTGCGCTGAGCACCTCCCTCGAAGGACCCAAAAATGGGAACAAGAGTGCTCAGGTTTATCCCGAACACCCCAGCGCTCGCGGCATGGGGGCAGAAGCTGAGGACTAGCCATCTCTCAGATTGGATAAACAGCCAAACAGAAGGTAATATTTTAAATTCAAATAAGCGTTGCATAGCGCATATGAACAAGTTTTCATAAATACAGGATCACACGAGCAAGTTTCACTCAAATATTACATCTTTCGTGCACTCATCCGCTATGAGACGGGCACCCGGCAGAACACCCTTGTAGTACATCTCGGGGTGGCGATGCTCCTTGCCCTCCGGCGGCCCTTCCTTGATCAGCTTCACAGCGTCTAGCTTGACCCACTGCAACTTCACACGGGCGAAAGCCCGGCGTGCACCTTCAATGCAGACGGATCGCTTGACAACCTCCTGCCGCGGGCAGGCATCCACAAGCTGCCTCACCAGGCCGAAGTAGCTATTCGAAAGGGCATCGCCAGGCCACAGCCGGACTATAAAGCCCTTCATGGCCTGTTCGGCCGCCTTGTGCAGTTCGACCAGCTGTTTTAGCTGGTCGCTCACAGACACTGGGTGTTCGGTCCCAACATACTGGGCCCAGAACAACTTTTCCGTTGAGCTTCCATCCTCGGCCTAGTGAAACTTCGCGACATCCGACACGCTGCGGGGCAAATCTGCGAATGCTCCTGGAGAGCTCTGAATTCGGGTAAGTAATCGGTAATTTACTTTTGCATGCCTGCTTTGCATATAGAATGCCTTACCCACCGCTATCTTCTTCATTGTGTCGATCTCCTGGAGGGCCTTTTGGGCTTCGGCCTTGGCACTTTTTGCGCTCTCAAGGGCCGCGACAAGCTCAGACTCTCGCGTCTTTGAGTCAAGCTCCAACACCTCGTGCTTCGTCACGAGAGCCTGGAGCTCTTGCTGCACCTCGCCCACCCGAGCCTCTTGCTTTTCTCGCTCGGTGCGCTCCTTGGCCGCTTTATCTTTGGCCTCGGACAACGCTTGCTTTAGGGTCGCCACTTCGGTCGTGGCCCCTGGCAAATTCATGATGATCCTGTCATTTTGCAATCGCATTCCTTTTTATACATATCCATAGACTAGGTATTACTTACCTTTGTTCTCCTCGAGCCGCCTCTTTGCAGGGCCGAGCTCGTCCTGGGACCCTTTAAGGTCCTGCTTCAGTACAGCGACCTCCGCAGTCAGTGCGGCGGACGCCAGCAGCGAAGCCTACATATGCATACTGACATACTTATATTAGACTCCTGCGATATTGTTTGATCCTCTGTTCGGCTTTTCTTTATGAACACCGAACAGAGCATCAGGGGCTACTGTCTATGCGGTAATATTTTCCTATATTTTAAACACTTACCTCAAAGCCTGTTAGAAGGCTGGCACGGGCTTCAGTCAATCCGCTCTTGGCGGACTGAACCTTCTGGATCACCGCACTCATAATAGTGCGATGCTCCTCGTTGATGGAAGTGCCGCGAAGCGCTTCCAGAAGATTGTCCGGCGCCTTTGGATGGACAGAGGTCAGGATGCAGGCGTCTTGCCCCTCTTAGAAGGGGGCCGCCTGCCCGAGTCCGGAACCACTGGAGGTTCCGACGCGGTGTCCGGCTGAGGGTCGAACTCGGATCCCTCAGGGGCCTTGTCCCCTCTGCTCCCGGAGTCCGGGAGGCTGCTTTGAGGCGCCTCCGGGACCGTCTCCCCTCGACCCGGTGCCTCTTGAGACAACACCTCAGCGTCGTCCGTAGGATGAGGGGAGGTGGCGGTCGGAACTGGATCGCTATCCATATCCGACGAGCCCAGGGAGCCGTCCGATGATACATCGATACGAGCTCGGGGCGGCCTGCATAATCATATTTCGGTGTTAGGTGAAGTAGTGCGACAAAGGAATGCTATGAGTTACTCTGGAATCTGAATACTTACGACTTCCCCAGGGGCTTGGCCCTGGGCAGCCACTCGTCTTCGCCGTCGGCGGCGGTGGTAGAGCTGTCCGGAAGGAGAGTCCTCCCCTTCTTGGACCCTTCGGCCTCCCCAGTTGGGGCGGCCTTCCTTTTTTTGTCTCCCCCGTCTGGAGGGGGAGCATCTTCTTCTGCCTCCTCGTCTTCGGGGGAGGATTGCGCCGTAGAGTCCTCGGACGGTGAGTCCGATGACGCCTGGCGTCGGGAATTCTTTCAGGTTCCCTTGGCCTTCTTGGTCTTCTCCGGCACCGTATAAGGAGCCGGAGTCAGCATCTTCGCCAGAAGAGCGTCTGCTGGGCCTTCGGGCAAAGGAGCCGGACAGTCGATTTGTCCGGCCGTCTCCTGCCAGTCCTGTCAAAGGTACGGGAGTTTAGATCCCGCATGGAGTCAAGCTATGAAAAACAAGTATCCCGTAAGAGGTAAAGTAGCTTACCGCGCTGGCTTGGCGCTTCGCACTGAATCCGTGATCCTCAGTAGTGGGAGGGGGGACCTCGGCGCTCTTGAACAGCACCCTCCAGGCATCTTCGTGAGTTGTGTCGAAGAGCCTGTTCAGAGTTCGGTGCTGCGCCGGGTCGAACTCCCACAAGTTGAAGGCCCGTTGTTGGCATGGGAGGATTCGGTGGTGGATCATGACCTGGACTACGTTGACGAGTTTGAGCTTCTTGTTCACCATGTTTTGAATACATGTTTGGAGTCTGGTCAGCTCTCCCGAACTACCCCAGGACATGCCCTTCTCTTGCCAGGAGGTGAGCCGTGTGGGGAAGCCAGATCGGAACTCGAGGGCCGCTACCCATGTAGGGTCACGCGGCACGGTGATGTAGAACCACTCCGATTGCCACCCCTTTATGGTCTCCACGAAGGAGCCCTCGAGCCATGTGACGTTGGGCATCTTGCCCACCATGGCGCCTCCGCACTCTGCCTGGCGGCCGCTCACTACCTTCGGCTTGACATTGAAAGTCTTCAGCCATAAGCCGAAGTGGGGCTTGATGCGGAGGAAGGCCTCGCACATGACGATAACGCCGAGATGTTGAGGATGAAGTTCGGGGCCAGATCGTGGAAATCCAGGCCGTAGTAGAACATGATCCCCCGGACAAATGGGTGGAGAGGAAATCCCAGTCCGCGGAGGAAATGGGTAAGGAACACTACCCTCTCATGGGGCCTGGGGGTGGGGATGAGCTGCCCCTCCTCTGGGAGCCGGTGTGCGATGTCGTTGGGCAAGTATCCGGCTCTCCTCAACTTCTTGACGTGTCCCTCCGTGACGGAGGAGACCATCCACCTACCTCCCGCTCCAGACATGGTTGGAGAAGGATGAGGTGGGAAAAGCGAACTTGGGCGCTGGAGCTCGAGTGTGCGAAGATGGACGAGCAAAGGAGGAAGAAGGCGTGGATGAAAAGGTAAATCCTTATCCCTTTATATGGGTGGACGAAACTATGCGTCCCCACTAGCCTGGTAAAACTCGCTTGTCCCCCAAGCGCCGTAATCGATGGCGCGGTTGGGTTACCCACACCCGTATTGATGAGAATCCCGTGATAAGGGGACACGATCTCTGCTTTGACAAGACGTGTCAAAAAACTGCCTCGCGTTATGTGCGGGGCTAGTTAAAGGAAACGGTTCGAATAATCACCGGGCTGTGACATAATGTCGTGTTGCCAAAACAAGTCAGCAAATTGGATTTGAGGAAATATTATTCTCTCTACGGTGGTATCTGGAACTTATTTTGCAGGGTCGGACACTATCCTGATATTCAAATTCTTCCGTGGTGTATTCGGAGGAGGAACCCGCCTTGCAATGTCGAAGACAATACTGCGTGCCAGACTCATCGTCATTGAAAGCCTGGTTCAGGGGCTACTGTGGGAGTCCTAGATTAGGGGGTCTCCGGACAACCGGACTATATCCATTGGCCGGACTGTTAGACTATGAAGATACAGGATTAAAGACTTCGTCTCGTGTCCGGATGGGACTCTACTTGGCGTGGAAGGCAAGCTAGGCAATACGGATATGTGTATCTCCTCCTTTGTAACCGACCTTGTGTAACCCTAACCTCTCCGGTGTCTATATAAACCGGAGGGTTTTAGTCCGTAGGACAACATACAATCATACCATAGGCTAGCTTCTAGGGTTTAGCCTCTCTAATCTCGTGGTAGATCTACTCTTGTACTACCCATATCATCAATATTAATCAAGCAGGACATAGGGTTTTACCTCCATCAAGAGGGCCCGAACCTGGGTAAAACATTGTGTCCCCTGCCTCCTATTACCATCCACCTTAGATGCACAGTTCGGGACCCCCTACCCGAGATCCGCCGGTTTTGACACCGACATGCACCTTGGGTGCTCTCATTGCGTTGAGCTCAATATGTAGGGGCCGTACATGTACAGGGCGCCGTAGCGCACGTGAGAGAGAGGGAGGTGAGGCGACGTGTGAGAGGTGGAGGAAGTGCATGACTTGCACGGCCATGCAGCCTAGACTAGCAACCGCTAACACCCCGCCGCAGCTGAAGCATCCGGTGGCCGGATGCATAAGCTGGACCGAAAGTCTTGGAACACCGATGCCGGGAGCCCCTTTGTCGGTACATCAGCGAATTGGTGCTTGGTTGGCACATGCAAAACACGGAGGTGACCAAGGGCGACCTTCTCTTGTACGAAGTGGATGTCGAGCTCGATATGTTTCGTGCGTCGATGGTGGACGGGGTTGGCAGCCATGTAGATGAACAAAATGTTGTCGCAGAAGACGACGGTGGCCTTGGGCATGGTGATGCATGATATGTCTCCAAGGTATCTATAGTTTTTTATTGTTCCAGGCTATTATATTATCTGTTTTGGATGTTAATGGGCTTTATTTTACACTTCTATATTATTTTTGGGACTAACCTACTAACCCAAGGCCCCGGGCAAATTGCTGTTTTTTTTCCTATTTCAGTGTTCACAGAAAAGGAATATGAAACGGAATCCAAACGGAATGAAACCTTCAGGAGAGTTATTTTTGGAACAAACATGATCCAGAGGACTTGGAGTGGACGTCAAGAAACAAACGAGGAGTCCACGAGGCAGGGGGCGCACCCTACCCCCTCGCGGCTCAACCGACCTACTTCTTCCTCCTATATATATATATTCATATACCCCAAAACATCGAGGAGCACCACGAAACCCTATTTCCACCGCCACAACCTTCTGTACCCAAGAGATCCCATCTTGGGGCCTTTTCCGGAGCTCCACCGGACGGGCATCGATCACGGAGGGCCTCTACATCAACTCCATGGCCTCTCTGGTGATGTGTGAGTAGTTTACTTTAGACCTTTGGGTCCATAGTTATTAGCTAGATGGCTTCTTCTCTCTCTTTGGATCTCAATACAAAGTTCTCCTCGATCTTCTTGGAGATCTATTCGATGTAACTCTTTTTGCGGTGTGTTTGTCGAGATCCGATGAATTGTGGGTTTATGATCAAGTCTATCTATGAACAATATTTGATTCTTCTCTGAAATCTTTTATGCATGATTGGTTATCTTTGTAAGTCTCTTTGAGTTATCAGTTTGGTTGGCCTACTAGATTGATCTTTCTTGCAATGGGAGAAGTGCTTAGATTTGGGTTCAATCTTGCGGTGCTCGATCCCAGTGACAGAAAGGGAAACGACACGTATTGTATTGTTGCCATCAAGGATAAAAAGATGGGGTTTATATCATATTGCTTGAGTTTATCCCTCTACATCATGTCATCTTACCTAATGCGTTACTCTGTTCTTATGAACTTAATACTCTAGATGCATGCTGGATAGCGGTCGATGTGTGGAGTAATAGTAGTATATGGAGGCAGGAGTCGGTCTACTTGTCACGGGCGTGATGCCTATATACATGATCATGCCTGGATATTCTCATAATTATTTGCTTTTCTATCAATTGCTTGACAGTAATTTGTTCACCCACCGTAATAATTATGCTATCTTGAGAGAAGCCACTAGTGAAACCTATGGCCCCCGGGTCTATCTTTTATCATATTAGTTTCTAATCTATTTCATTTTGCAATCTTTACTTTTACTCTTTATCAAAAAAATACCAAAAATATGTAACTTATTATTATTATCTCTATCAGATCTCACTCTTGTAAGTGACCGTGAAAGGATTGACAACCCTTTATCACGTTGGTTGCGAGGTTCTTATTTGTTTGTGTAGGTACTAGGAACTTGCGTGTGGCCTCCTACTGGATTGATACCTTGGTTCTCAAAAACTGAGGGAAATACTTACGCTACTTTGCTGCATCACCCTTTCCTCTTCAAGGGAAAACCAACGCAGTGCTCAATAGGTAGCAAGAAGGATTTCTGGCGCCGTTGCCGGGGAGTCTACGCACAAGTCAAGACATACCAAGTACCCATCACAAACTCTTATCCCTCGCATTACATTATTTGCCATTTGCCTCTTGTTTTCCTCTCCCCCACTTCACCCTTGCCATTTTATTCACCCTCTTCTTCCGTTCCCCTTCTCTTTTCTAGTTCATCTCTTTTTCTTGTTTCTTGTTTGCTTGTGTGTAGGATTGCTTGCTTATCACGATGGCTCAAGACAATACTAAATTGTGTGATTTTTCCAATACCAACAATAATGATTTTATTAGAACTCTGATTGCTCCTCTTACCGATGCTGAATCTTGTGAAATTAATGCTGCTTTGCTGGATCTTGTCATGAAAGATCCGTTTTCCGGCCTTCCTAGTGAAGATGCCGCTACCCATCTAAACAACTTTGTTGATTTGTGTGATAAGCAAAAGAAGAAAGATGTGGATAATGATATGGTTTAACTGAAGCTATTCCCATTTTCCCTTAGAGATCGTGCTAAAACTTGATTTTCTTCTTTGCCTAAAAATAGTATCGATTCATGGAATAAGTGCAAAGATGATTTTATCTCTAAGGATTTTCCTCCCGCTAAGATCATCTCTCTTAGAAATGATATTGTGAATTTTAAGCAACTTGATCATGAACATGTTGCACAAGCTTGGGAGAGGATGAAATTAATGATACGTAATTGCCCTACACATGGTTTGAATCTTTGGATGATTATAGAAAAATTTTATGCCGCATTGAACTATGCTTCTAGGAATCTTTTAGATTTGGCCGCGGGAGGCACTTTTATGGAAATCACTTTAGGAGAAGCTACTAAACTCCTAGATAATATTATGGTTAATTATTCTGAATGGCATACTGAAAGGTCTACTAATAAAAAGGTGCATGCTATAGAAGAAATCAATGTTTTGAGTGGAAAGATGGATGAGCTTATGAAATTGTTTGCTAATAATAGTGTTTCTTCTGATCCTAATGATATGCCTTTGTCTACCTTGATTGAGAATAATAATGAATCTATGGATGTGAATTTTGTTGGTAGGAACAATTTTGGTAATAACTCATATAGAGGTAATTTTAATCCTAGGCCATTTCCTAGTAATTCCTCTAATAATTATGGTAATTCCTACAACAATTCTTATGGAAATTATAATACGATTCCCATTGATTTTGAATCTAATATTACAGAATTTATTAGTTCGCAAAAGAGTTTCAATGCTTTGATTGAAGAAAAAATGTATAAGATTGATGAGTTGGCTAGGAACGTCGATAGAATTTCCCTTGATGTTGATTCTTTGAAACTTAGATCTATTCCACCTAAGCATGATATCAATGAGTCTCTCAAATCTATGAGAATTTCCATTGATGAGTGCAAAGAAAGAACCGCTAGGATGCATGCTAAAAAAGATTGCTTTGTGAAAGCGTGTTCTTCTAGTTTCCATGATAATAATGATGAAGATCTAAAAGTTATTGATGTGTCCCCTATTAAATCTTTGTGTTGCAATATGAATCTTGATAATGATGGGACTGGAGATGACTCAACTTTAGTTAGAAGGCGTCCCAATGATTCGGAGTTTTTAGATCTTGATGCAAAAATTGATAAAAGTGGGATTGGAGAGGTCAAAACTTTAAATAGCAATGAACCCACTATCTTGGATTTCAAGGAATTTAATTATGATAATTGTTCTCTAATAGATTGTGTTTCCTTGTTGCAATACGTGCTAAATTCTCCGCATGCTTATAGTCAAAATAAAGCTTTTACTAAACAGATCGTTGATGCTTTAATGCAATCTTAGGAAGAAAAGCTTGAATTGGAAGTTTCTATCCCTAGAAAACTTCACGATGAGTGGGAACCTACTATTAAAATTAAAATTAAAGATCATGAATGCTTTGCTTTATGTGATTTGGGTGCTAGTGTTTCTATGATTCCTAAAACTTTGTGTGATTTGCTAGGTTCCCGTGAATTTGATGATTGTTCTTTAAACTTGCATCTTGTGGATTCCACCATTAAGAAACCTATGGGAAGAATTAATGATGTTCTTATTGTCGCAAATAGGAATTATGTGCCCATAGATTTCATTGTTCTTGATATAGATTGCAATCCTTCATGTCCTATTATTCTTGGTAGACCTTTCCTTAGAACGAATGGTGCAATTATTGATATGAAAGAAGGGAATATTAGATTCCAATTTCCGTTAAGGAAGGGCATGGAACACTTCCCTAGAAAGAAAATTAAATTACCTTATGAATCTATTATGAGAGCCACTTATGGATTGCATACCAAAGATGATAATACCTAGATCTATCCTTGCTTTTATGCCCAGCTAGGGGCGTTAAACAATAGCACTTGTTGGGAGGAAACCCAATTTTATTTTTGTTCCTTCCTTTTTGATTCTGTTTAGTAATAAATAATTCATCTAGCCTCTGTTTATATGTGGTTTTATGCTTTTAATTAGTGTTTGTGCCAAGTAGAACCTTTGGGAAGACTTGGGGAAAGTCTTTGCGTTCTTGCTGTAAAAATCAGAAACTTTAGCGCTCACGAGATTTGCTGCCATTTTTTTACTGGAGAGTGCTATTAGTTAATTCTTTTTGCAGATGATTAATAGGTAAATTACTCACGTCCAGCAATTTATTGTAGAATTTTTGGGGTTCCAGAAGTATTCGAAACCTTCAGATTACTACAGACTGTTCTGTTTTTGACAGATTCTGTTTTTCGTGTATTGTTTGCTTATTTTGATGAATCTATGGCTAGTATTTGAGTGTATGAACCATAGAGAAGTTGGAATACAGTAGGTTTAACCCCAATATAAATAAAGAATGAGTTCATTACAGTACCTTGAAGTGGTGGTTTGTTTTCTTTTACTAATAGAGCTCACGAGATTATCTTTTAAGTTTTGTGTTGTGAAGTTTTCAAGTTTTGGGTAAAGATTTGATGGATTATGGAACAACGAGAGGCAAGAGAATAATCTTGGGGATGCCTAAGGCACCCCAAGGTAAAATCCAAGGACAACCAAAAGCCTAAGCTTGGGGATGCCCCGGAAGGCATCCCCTCTTTCGTCTTCGTCCATCGGTAACTTTACTTGGAGCTATGTTTTTATTCACCACATGATATGTGTTTTGCTTGGAGAGTCTTGTATGATTTGAGTCTTTGCTTTTTAGTTTACCACAATCATCCTTGATGCACACACCTTTTGGGAGACACACACATGAATTGGAATTTATTAGAATACTCTATGTGCTTCACTTATATCTTTTGAGCTAGATTATTTTGCTCTAGTGCTTCGCTTATATCTTTTAGAGCACGGCGGTGGTTTTATTTTATAAAAATTATTGATCTCTCATACTTCACTTATATTATTTTGAGAGTCCTTTAGAACATCATGGTAATTTGCTTTGTTTATGAATTTAGTCCTAATATGATAGGCATCTAAGATCGTTATAATAAAACTATCATAAAAAGTGCATTGAATACTATGAGAAGTTTGATACTTGATGATTGTCTTGAGATATGGAGATGGTGATATTAGAATCATGCAAGTTGAGTAGTTGTGAATTTTAGAAATACTTGTTCTAAAGTTTGTGATTCCCGTATCATGCACGTATGGTGAACCGTTATGTGATGAAGTCGGAGCATGATTTATTTATTGATTGTCTTCCTTATGAGTGGCGGTCGGGGACGAGCGATGGTCTTTTCCTACCAATATATCCCCCTAGGAGCATGCACGTAATACTTTGTTTCGATAACTAATAGATTTTTGCAATAAGTATCTGAGTTCTTTATGACTAATGTTGAGTCCATGGATTATACACACTATCACCCTCCCACCATTGCTAGCCTCTCTAGTACCGCACAATTTGCGCCGGTACCATAAACCCACCATATACCTTCCTCAAAACAGCCACCATATTATGGCATTTCCATAGCCATTCCGAGATATATTGCCATGCAACTTTCCACTGTTCCGTTTATGACATGCTTCATCATTGTCATATTGCTTTGCATGATCATGTAGTTGACATTGTATTTGTCGCAAAGCCACCGTTCATAATTCTTTTATACATGTCACTCATGAGTCATTGCATATCCCGGTATACCACCGGAGGCATTCACATAGAGTCATATTTTGTTCTAAGAATTGAGTTGTAATTCTTGAGTTGTAAGTAAATAAAGTGTGATGATCATCATTATTAGAGCATTGTCCCAAGTGAGGAAAGGATTATGGAGACTATGATTCCCCCACAAGTCGGGATGAGACTCCGGACGAAAAAAGAGGCCAAAAAAAGAAGAAGGCCCAAATAAAAAAATGAGAGAAAAAGAGAGAAGGGACAATGTTACTATCCTTTTTCCACACTTGTGCTTCAAAGTAGCACCATGATCTTCATGATAGAGAGTCTCTTATGTTATCACTTTCATATACTAGTGGGCTTTTTACATTATAGAACTTGGCTTGTATATTCCAATGATGGGCTTCCTCAAAATGCCCTAGGTCTTCGTGAGCAAGCAAGTTGGATGCACACCCACTTAGTTTCTTTTTGAGCTTTCATACACTTATAGCTCTAGTGCATCCGTTACATGGCAATCCCTACTCACTCACGTTGATATCTATTGATGGCATCTCCATAGCCCATTGATACGCCTAGTTGATGTGAGACTATCTTCTCCCTTTTTGTCTTCTCCACAACCACCATTCTATTCCACATATAGTGCTATGTCCATGGCTCACGCTCATGTATTGCGTGAAGATTGAAAAAGTTTGAGAACATCAAAAGTATGAAACAATTTCTTGGCTTGTCATCGGAGTTGTGCATGATTTAAATACTTTGTGTGGTGAAGATAGAGCATAGCCAGACTATTTGATTCTGTAGGGATAACTTTCTTTGGTCATGTTATTTTGAGAAGACATAATTGCTTAGTTAGTATGTTTGAAGTATTATTATTTCTATGTCAATATTAGACTTTTGTCTTGAATCCTTCGGATCTGAATATTCATGCCACAATAAAGAGAATTCCATTGAGAATTATGTTAGGTAGCATTCCACAACAAAAATTCTGTTTTTATCATTTACCTACTCGAGGACGAGCATGCATTAAGCTTGGGGATGCTTGATATGTCTCCAACGTATCTATAATTTTTGATTGTTCCATGCTATTATATTATCCGTTTTGGATGTTAATGGGCTTTATTTTACACTTTTATATTATTTTTGGGACTAACCTACTAACCCAAGGCCCAGTGCAAATTGCTGTTTTTTTTGCCTATTTCAGTGTTTCGCAGAAAAGGAATATCAAACGGAATCCAAACGGAATGAAACCTTCGGGAGAGTTATTTTTGGAACAAACGTGATCCAGAGGACTTGGAGTGGACGTCAAGAAACAAAGGAGGAGTCCACGAGGCAGGGGGCGCGCCTACCCCCTGGACGCGCCCTCCCCCCTTGTGGCTCAACCGACCTACTTCTTCCTCCTATATATATTCATATACCCCAAAAACATCGAGGAGCACCACGAAACCCTATTTCCACCGCCGCAACCTTCTGTACCCAAGAGATCCCATCTTGGGGCCTTTTCCGGAGCTCCGCCGGAGGGGGCATCGATCACGGAGGGCCTCTACATCAACTCTATGGCCTCTCCGATGATGTGTTAGTACTTTACTTCAGACCTTCGTGTCCATAGTTATTAGCTAGATGGATTGTTCTCTCTCTCTGTTTGGATCTCAATACAAAGTTCTCCTAGATCTTCTTGGAGATCTATTCGAAGTAACTCTTTTTTGATGTAGGGTAGAACCCTAATCGCCCGATCTTTCACGAAAGGAGCGGATCCCGCAAAGAACACGAGGAACACAAGGGGGAAAATGAGGGAAATCACAAGGGGAAACACAAGAGAATCACTCAACCAACAAGAAATAGTCACACGTGTGCTACATCCTCGAGTACATAAAGTAAGATACACAATCCACGATCAACTAGGTGTTGGGGAACGTTGCAGAAAACAAAAAATTTTCTCTACGTTTCACCAAGATCTATCTATGGAGTCATATAGCAACAAGAGGGGAGTGCATCTACATACCCTTGTAGATCGCGAGCGGAAGCGTTCAAGAGAATGGGGATGATGGAGTCGTACTCGCCGTGATCCAAATCACCGATGACCAAGTGCCGAACGGACGGCACCTCCACGTTCAACACACGTACGGAGAGGATGAAGTCTCCTCCTTGATCCAGCAAGGGGAAAGGAGAGGTTGATGAAGATCCAGCAGCACGACGGCGTGGTGGTGGATGCAGCAGTGATCGCAGAAGGGCTTCGCCGAGCTTCTGCGAGAGGGAGAGGTGTAGCAGGGGAGAGGGAGGCGCCAAGGCTTCAGGGTGCGGCTACCCTCCCTCCCCCCTTTATATAGGCCCCCTAGGGTGGTGCGCCGGCCCTAGGAGATGGGATCTCCTAGGGGGGCGGCGACCAAGGGGTGGAGTGCCCCCCAAGGCAAGTGGAGGCGCCCCCTCCCCTAAGGTTCCCAACCCTAGGCGCATGGGGGGCCCAAGGGGGGGGGCGCACCAGCCCACTATGGGCTGGTTCCCCTCCCCACTTCAGCCCATGGGGCCCTCCGGGATGGGTGGCCCCACCCGGTGGACCCCCGGGACCCTTCCGGTGGTCCCGGTACAATACCGTTGACCCCCGAAACTCTCCCGATGGCCGAAACTGCACTTCCTATATATAATTCTTCACCTCCGGACCATTCCGGAACTCCTCGTGACGTCCGGGATCTCATCCGGGACTCCGAACAACTGCATACTCATATCTCTACAACCCTAGCGTCACCGAACCTTAAGTGTGTAGACCCTACGGGTTCGGGAGACATGTAGACATGACCGAGATGACTCTCCGGTCAATAACCAACAGCGGGATCTGGATACCCATGTTGGCTCCCACATGCTCCTCGATGATCTCATCGGATGATACACGATGTCGAGGATTCAAGCAACCCCGTATACAATTCCCTTTGTCAATCGGTACGTTACTTGCCCGAGATTCAATCGTCGGTATCCCAATACCTCGTTCAATCTCGTTACCGACAAGTCACTTTACTCGTACCGTAATGCATGATCCCGTGACCAGACACTTGGTCACTTTGAGCTCATTATGATGATGCATTACCGAGTGGGCCCAGAGATACCTCTTCGTCATATGGAGTGACAAATCCCAGTCTTGATCCATGTCAACCCAACAGACACTTTCGGAGATACCCGTAGTATACCTTTATAGTCACCCAGTTACGTTGTGACGTTTGGTACACCCGAAGCACTCCTACAGTATCCAGGAGTTACACGATCTCATGGTCTAAGGAAAAGATACTTGACATTGGAAAAACTCTAGCAAACGAACTATATGATCTTGTGCTATGTTTAGGATTGGGTCTTGTCCATCACATCATTCTCCTAATGATGTGATCTCGTTATCAATGACATCCAATGTCCATAGTCTGGAAACCATGACTATCTGTTGATCAACGAGCTAGTCAACTAGAGGCTTACTAGGGACATGTTGGTGTCTATGTATTCACACATGTATTACGTTTTCCAGATAACACAATTATAGCATGAATAAAAGACAATCATCATGAACAAGGAAATATAATAATAATCCTTTTATTATTGCCTCTAGGGCATATTTCCAACAGTCTCCCACTTGCACTAGAGTCAATAATCTAGTTACATTGTGATGAATCGAACACCGATAGAGTTCTGGTGTTGATCATGTTTTGCCCTAGGGAGAGGTTTAGTCAACGGATCTGCGACATTCAGATCCATATGTACTTTACAAATATCTATGTCTCCATCTTGAACATTTTCACGAATGTAGTTGAAGCGACGCTTGATGTGCCTGGTCTTCTTGTGAAACCTGGGCTCCTTGGCAAGTGCAATAGCTCCAGTGTTGTCACAGAAGAGTTTGATCAGCCCCGACGCATTGGGTATGACTCCTAGGTCGGTGATGAACTCCTTCACCCAAATTGCTTCATGCGCTGTCTCCGAGGCTGCCATGTACTCCGCTTCACATGTAGATCCCGCCACGACGCTCTGCTTGCAGCTGCACCAGCTTACTGCTCCACCATTCAACATATACACATATCCGGTTTGTGACTTAGAGTCATCCAGATCTGTGTTGAAGCTAGCGTCGACGTAACCCTTTACGACGAGCTCTTCGTCACCTCCATAAACGAGAAACATGTCCTTAGTCCTTTTTAGGTACTTCAGGATATTCTTGACCCAGTGTTCCTTGCCGGGATTACTTTGGTACCTTCCTACCAAACTTACGGCAAGGTTTACATCAGGTCTGGTACACAGCATGGCATACATAATAGACCCTATGGCTGAGGCATAGGGTATGACACTCATCTCTTCTATATCTTCTGCCGTGGTCGGACATTGAGCTGAGCTCAATTTCACACCTTGCAACACAGGCAAGAACCCCTTCTTAGACTGATCCATATTGAACTTCTTCAATATCTTATCAAGGTATGTGCTTTGTGAAATACCTATGAGGCGTCTTGATCTATCTCTATAGATCTTGATGCCTAATATATAAGCAGCTTCTCCAAGGTCCTTCATTGAAAAACTCTTATTCAAGTAGCCCTTAATGCTGTCCAAAAGTTCTATATCATTTCCCATCAAAAGTATGTCATCTACATATAATATGAGAAATGCTACAGAGCTCCCACTCACTTTCTTGTAAACACAGGCTTCTCCATAAGTCTGCATAAACCCAAACGCTTTGATCATCTCATCAAAGTGAATGTTCCAACTCCGAGATGCTTGCACCAGCCCATAAATCGAGCGTTGGAGCTTGCACACCTTGTCAGCATTCTTAGGATCGACAAAACCTTCCGGCTGCATCATATACAATTCTTCCTGAAGGAAACCATTAAGGAATGCCGTTTTGACGTCCATTTGCCATATCTCATAATCATAGAATGCGGCAATTGCTAACATGATTCGGACGGACTACAGCTTCGCTACGGGTGAGAAAGTCTCATCGTAGTCAACCCCTTGAACTTGTCGATAACCCTTAGCGACAAGCCTAGCTTTATAGATGGTCACATTACCATCCGCGGCTGTCTTCTTATTAAAGATCCATTTATTTTCTATGGCTCGCCAATCATTGGGCAAGTCAGTCAAAGTCCATACTTCGTTTTCATACATGGATCCTATCTCGGATTTCATGGCTTCCAGCCATTTGTCGGAATCCGGGCCCGCCATCGCTTCTTCATAGTTCGAAGGTTCACCGTTGTCTAACAACATGATTTCCAAGACAGGGTTGCCGTACCACTCTGGTGCGGAACGTGTCCTTGTGGACCTACGAAGTTCAGTAGCAACTTGATCTGAAGTTTCATGATCATCATCATTAACTTCCTCTCTAGTCGGTGCAGGCACCTCAGGAACATTTTCTTGAGTTGCGCCACTTTCAGGTTCAAGAGGTAATACTTCATCAAGTTCTACTTTCCTCCCACTTACTTCTTTCGAGAGAAACTCTTTCTCTAGAAAGGATCCATTCTTGGCAACAAAGATCTTGCCTTCGGATCTGAGGTAGAAGGTATACCCAATAGTTTCTTTAGGGTATCCTATGAAGACGCATTTTTCCGACTTGGGTTCGAGCTTTTCAGGTTGAAGTTTCTTGACATAAGCATCGCATCCCCAAAATTTTAGAAACGACAACTTAGGTTTCTTCCCAAACCATAATTCATACGGTGTCGTCTCAACGGATTTCGATGGAGCCCTATTTAAAGTGAATGCGGCAGTCTCTAAAGCATAGTCCCAAAATGATAGCGGTAAATCGGTAAGAGACATCATAGATCGCACCATATCTAATAGAGTGCGATTACGACGTTAGGACACACCATTATGCTGAGGTTTTCCAGGCGGCGTGAGTTGTGAAACTATTCCACATTTTCTTAAGTGTGTGCCAAATTCGTGACTCAAGTATTCTCCCCCACGATCTGATCGCAAGAACTTGATTTTCATGTCACGTTGATTCTCAACCTCACTCTGAAATTCCTTGAACTTTTCAAAGGTCTCAGACTTGTGTTTCATTAAATAGACATACCCATATCTACTCAAGCCATCAGTGAGGGTGAGAACATAAAGATAGCCACCGCGAGCCTCAACACTCATTGGACCGCACACATCAGTATGTATGATTTCCAACAAGTTGGTTGCTCGCTCCATTGTTCCTGAGAACGGAGTCTTGGTCATTTTACCCATGAGGCATGGTTCGCACGTGTCAAATGATTCGTAATCAAGAGACTCTAAAAGTCCATCTTCATGGAGCTTCTTCATGCGTTTGACACCTATGTGACCAAGGCGGCAGTGCCACAAGTATGTGGGACTATCATTATCAACCTTACATCTTGGTATTCACACTATAAATATGTGTAGCATTACGCTCGAGATTCATTAAGAATAAACCATTCACCATCGGACCATGACCATAAAACATATCTCTCATATAAATAGAACAACCATTATTCTCGGATTTAAATGAGTAGCTATCTCGAATTAAACGAGATCCTGATACAATGTTCATGCTCAAAGCTGGCACTAAATAACAATTATTGAGGATTAAAACTAATCCCATAGGTAAATGTAGAGGTAGCGTGCCGACGGCGATCACATCGACCTTGGAACCGTTCCCGACGCGCACCGTCACCTCGTCCTTCGCCAGTCTCCGCTTATTTCGCAGCTCCTGCTTTGAGTTACAAATGTGAGCAACTGCACCGGTATCAAATACCCAGGAGCTACTACGAGTACTGGTAAGGTACACATCAATTACATGTATATCACATATACCTTTCGTGATACCGGCCTTCTTGTCCGCTAAGTATTTGGGGCAGTTCCGCTTCCAGTGACCACTTCCCTTGCAATAAAAGCACTCAGTCTCGGGCTTGGGTCCATTCTTTGGCTTCTTCCCGGCAGCTTGCTTACCGGGCGCGGCAACTCCCTTGCCGTCCTTCTTGAAGTTCTTCTTACCCTTGCCTTTCTTGAACTTAGTGGTTTTATTCACCATCAACACTTGATGTTCCTTTTTGACTTCTACCTCTGCTGATTTCAGCATTGCAAATACTTCAGGAATGGTCTTTTCCATCCCCTGCATATTGAAGTTCATCACAAAGCTCTTGTAGCTCGGTGGAAGCGACTAAAGGATTCTGTCAATGACTGCGTCATCCGGGAGATTAACTCCCAGCTGAGTCAAGCGGTTATGTAACCCAGACATAGTGAGTATGTGCTCACTGACAGAACTGTTTTCCTCCATCTTACAGCTGAAGAACTTGTCGGAGACTTCATATCTCTCGACCCGGGCATGAGCTTGAAAAACCATTTTCAGCTCTTCGAACATCTCATATGCTCCGTGTCTCTCAAAACGCTTTTGGAGCCCCGGTTCTAAGCTGTAAAGCATGCCGCACTGAACGAGGGAGTAATCATCAGCACGTGTCTGCCAAGCGTTCATAACGTCTTGTTCTGCAGGGAGAGCAGGTGCTTCACCTAGCGGTGCTTGTAGGATATAATCTTTCTTGGCAGCTATGAGGATGATCCTCAGGTTCCGGACCCAGTCCGTATAGTTGCTGCCATCGTCTTTCAGCTTGGTTTTCTCTAGGAACGCGTTGAAGTTGAGGACAACGTTGGCCATTTGATCTACAAGACATGTTGTAAAGATTTTAGACTAAGTTCATGATAATTAAGTTCATCTAATCAAATTATTCAATGAACTTCCACTCAGATAGACATCCCTCCAGTCATCTAAGTATAACATGATCCGAGTTAACTAGGCCGTGTCCGATCATCACGTGAGACGGAGTAGTCAACATCGGTGAACATCTTCATGTTGATCGTATCTTCTATACGACTCATGCTCGACCTTTCGGTCTTCTGTGTTCTGAGGCCATGTCTGTACATGCTAGGCTCATCAAGTCAACCTAAGTGTTTGCATGTGTAAATTTGTCTTACACCCGTTGTATGTGAACGTTGGAATCTATCACACCCGATCATCACGTGGTGCTTCGAAACAACGAACTGTCGCAATGGTGCACAGTTAGGGGGAACACTTTCTTGAAATTATTATGAGGGATCATCTTATTTACTACCGTCGTTCTAAGTAAACAAGATGCAAAAACATGATAAACATCACATGCAATCAAATAATAGTGACATGATATGGCCAGTATCATATAGCTTCCTTTGATCTCCATCTTGGGGCTCCATGATCATCTTGTCACCGGCATGACACCATGATCTCCATCATCATGATCTCCATCATCGTGTCTCCATGAAGTTGCTTGCCAACTATTACTTCTACTACTATGGCTAACACGTTTAGCAATAAAGTAAAGTAATTTACATCGCGTTTCTCAATGACACGCAGGTCATACAAAAAATAAAGACAACTCCTATGGCTCCTGCCGGTTGTCATAGTCATTGACATGCAAGTTGTGATTCCTATTACAAGAACATGATCTCATACATCACATATATATCATTCATCATTCATCACAACTTTGGCCATATCACATCACGAAACACTTGCTACAAAAACAAGTTAGACGTCCTCTAATTGTTGTTGCAAGTTTTTTTACGTGGCTGCAATAGGGTTCTAGCAAGAACGTTTTCTTACCTACGCCAAAACCACAACGTGAATTGACAATTTCTATTTACCCTTCATAAGGACCCTGTTCATCGAATCCGATCCGACTAAAGTGGGAGAGACAGACACCCGCCAGCCACCTTATGCAACTAGTGCATGTCAGTAGCGAGGAACCGGTCTCACGTAAGCGTACGTGTAAGGTTGGTCCGGGCCGCTTCATCCCACGATGCCGCCGAATCAGGATAAGACTAGTAACGGCAAGCAAATTGGCAGTATCGACGCCCACAACTACTTTGTGTTCTACTCGTGCATAGTAACTACGCATAGACCTAGCTCATGATGCCACTGTTGGGGAACGTTGCAGAAAACAAAAAAAATTCTCTACGTTTCACCAAGATCTATCTATGGAGTCATCTAGCAACAAGAGGGGAGTTCATCTACATACCCTTGTAGATCGCGAGCGGAAGCGTTCAAGAGAACGGGGATGATGGAGTCGTACTCGCCGTGATCCAAATCACCGATGACCAAGTGCCGAACGGACGGCACCTCCGTGTTCAACACACGTACGGAGCAGATGACGTCTCCTCCTTCTTGATCCAGCAAGGGGAAAGGAGAGGTTGATGAAGATCCAGCAGCACGACGGCGTGGTGGTGGATGCAGCAGTGATCGCAGCAGGGCTTCGCCGAGCTTCTGCGAGAGGGAGAGGTGTAGCAGGGGAGAGGGAGGCGCCAAGGCTTCAGGGTGCGGCTGCCCTCCGTCCCCCCTTTATATAGGCCCCCTAGGGGGGTGCGCCGGCCCTAGGAGATGGGATCTCCTAGGTGGGGCGGCGGCCAAGGGGTGGAGTGCCCCCCAAGGCAAGTGGAGGCGCCCCCTCCCCTAGGGTTCCCAACCCTAGGCGCATGGGGGGGCCAAGGGGGGGCGCACCAGCCCACTATGGGCTGGTTCCCCTCCCCACTTCAGCCCATGGGGCCCTCCGGGATGGGTGGCCCCACCCGGTGGACCCCCGGGACCCTTCCGGTGGTCCCGGTACAATACCGTTGACCCCCGAAACTCTCCCGATGGCCGAAACTGCACTTCCTATATATAATTCTTCACCTCCGGACCATTCCGGAACTCCTCGTGATGTCCGGGATCTGATCCGGGACTCCGAACAACTGCATACTCATATCTCTACAACCCTAGCGTCACCGAACCTTAAGTGTGTAGACCCTACGGGTTCGGGAGACATGTAGACATGACCGAGACGACTCTCCGGTCAATAACCAACAGCGGGATCTGGATACCCATGTTGGCTCCCACATGCTCCTCGATGACCTCATCGGATGAACCACGATGTCGAGGATTCAAGCAACCCCGTATACAATTCCCTTTGTCAATCGGTACGTTACTTGCCCGATATTGATCGTCGGTATCCCAATACCTCGTTCAATTTCGTTACCGGCAAGTCACTTTACTCATACCGTAATGCATGATCCCGTGACCAGACACTTGGTCACTTTGAGCTCATTATGATGATGCATTACCGACTGGGCCCAGAGATACCTCTCCGTCATATGGAGTGACAAATCCCAGTCTTGATCCGTGTCAACCCAACAGACACTTTCGGAGATACCCGTAGTATACCTTTATAGTCACCCAGTTACGTTGTGACGTTTGGTACACCCAAAGCACTCCTACGGTATCCGGGAGTTACACGATCTCATGGTCTAAGGAAAAGATACTTGACATTGGAAAAACTCTAGCAAACGAACTATACGATCTTCTGCTATGTTTAGGATTGGGTCTTGTCCATCACATCATTCTCCTAATGATGTGATCTCGTTATCAATGACATCCAATGTCCATAGTCAGGAAACCATGACTATCTGTTGATCAACGAGCTAGTCAACTAGAGGCTTACTAGGGACATGTTGGTGTCTATGTATTCACACATGTATTACGATTTCCAGATAACACAATTATAGCATGAATAAAAGACAATCATCATGAACAAGGAAATATAATAATAATCCTTTTATTATTGCCTCTAGGGCATATTTCCAACACTAGGGATGATAGACGGTAACTGGTCTTCTCCGTGAGGAGGTCTTGAAGTTCGTCTCCAAAAGGAGGTCTTGAATCCAAAGGTATCTTCTCCGTGGAGGCCGCGGTCTCTCTCGTGGAGTAGATCCGATGTGGATGAGCAATGCTCTATCTCTAAATATGAGCTAAACCAATGCTAACCCTAGAAAGTTGTACGGGGTGGAGTATATATAGTCTAGGGGGAGAAGGGATACACGGGCCTCGGCCCTTCACTGTGCGCAGACAGGGGAGGCCGGATGTCCGGGCTGGTCAGGCCGGATGTCCGGGCTTTCAGGCGACGCCGGATGTCCGGGCTGGGGGCCGGATGTTCGGGCTAGAGTGGTGGCATTTGTTGCTCTCGGGTTCGGAGGGGCCGGATGTCCGGGGGCTCGGGAGAGGCCGGATGTCCGGGCCCTCGGGGCCGGATGTCCGGGGCCTGTAGCTTCTGGCGGCTGTGCTGCTGTAGTGGATGACACTCCAGGGGCCGGATGTCCAGGGCCTGCGAGATGCTCTTGACTCCTTCCATTGGTTCTCCTCATCCGTGGACTTGGGGACTTGTACATCTTCATGCGCATCTTCGGGAGGGCCCTCTTGGTGCCTAATCATGCACAACACCTCGGACATAGGTAGTAGCCATGTCTCATGCATAGAAAGTGGGAGTTTGGAGAGGAGTGAGTTCACCTTCTATAGCCTTGGCTCGGGCTTGTGTCATTAGTCCAAGTGGTGTCGTTGGAGGTGTAGGTGCGTCCATGGGGATGATCTTGGGATGCTTCGCATAATCTCCCCTCCCTTGGGGAAGAGCCGTCCTCGGGTCGAAATCCTCATCACCATGGTAGAGCGAGAGATCTTTGATGTTGAAGATGTCGCTCACAGAGTACTTGTCACGAGGGATGTCGATCTTGTATGCGTTGTTGTTTTAGCGTGCAAGCACCATGAATGGCCCATCCGCGTGTGGTCGAAGTTTGGACTTGCGTTCTTGGGGAAAGCGCTCCTTGCGAAGGTGTAGCCACACGAGGTCTCCAATGTTGAATATCATAGGGTGCTTGTTGACATTGAGCTTGGTCGCAAGGCGTTGTACTTGGCGCTCCATGGTGTTTCTTGTATCTTCATGCACCTTCTTGAGATGGCTTGCTCGTGCACTTGTGTCCAAATTGATGCGCTCTTGGAGTGGTAGAGGGAGAATATCCAATGCTGACAAAGGGTTGAATCCGTAGACGACCTCGAAAGGGGACTTGCCGGTTGTTGAGTGTCTTGCTCGGTTGTAGGCGAACTCGGCGATGGGTAGACACTCCTCCCACTCCTTGATGTTCTTCTTGATGAGTACTCGAAGTAGAGCGGAGAGTGTGCGGTTTGTCACCTCCGTTTGGTCATCGGTTTGAGGATGGTACGCCATGGAGAAGAGTAGCTTGATTCCGAGCTTGGCGCATAGGGTCTTCCAAAAGTAGCTAAGGAACTTGACATCGCGGTCCGAGACGATAGTCTTTGGCACACCATGGAGACACAATATTTCCCTACAAAAGAGATTAGCAACATGTGAAGCATCTTCTATCTTGTTGCAAGGAATAAAATGTGCCATTTTTGAGAAATGGTCCACAACGACAAATATGGAATCTTTCCCATTTCGAGTCCTAGGTAAACCAAGTACAAAGTCCATGCTAATGTCTTCCCATGTATGGTATGGAATTGGTAGAGGTATATAGAGGCCATGAGATTGAGCTTTGGACTTAGCTTTGCGACATGTAGAGCATCGGTTGGTGAAAGAATTGACGTCCCGAAACATCTTTGGCCAAAAGTAGTTCTTCCAGAGCGTGGCGAATGTCTTGTCGCGTCCGAAATGTCCCATTAAGCCTCCTCCATGAGATTCCTGCAAAAGCAACAAACGAAGAGAGGACTCGGGGATGCAAAGATTGTTAGCTCTCATAAGATATCCATCTTTGATGTAATAGCGTTCCCAAGATGTATTCGACAAACACTTGGCATACGGAGTAGCAAAAGTTCCATCATGCTCATACAAGTCTTTGATATGCTCGAAACCAATGCCATCTAACTCAAGTTGTGTAACAAGAATGCATATGCGGGAAAGAGCATCCACTACAATGTTTTCTTTACCCTTGATGTACTTGATGACATAAGGAAAAGACTCAATAAATTCACTCCATTTAGCATGACGCTTGTTCAACTTGGTTTGTCCCTTAAGATACTTGAGAGTCTCATGATCGGTATGAATGATAAACTCATGGGGACGAAGGTAATGTTCCCATTCATGCAAAATGCAAACTAAAGCATATAGCTCTTTGTCATAGATGGGATAATTGAGTTGGCTCTGGAAAGTTTCTCACTAAAGTAAGCTATGGGGCGCTTCTCTTGCATTAACACACCTCCTATGCCATTACCACTAGCATCACAATGAATCTCAAAAGGCTTGTCGAAGTTGGGTAAAGCAAGCACGGGAGCATGAGTAAGCTAATTCTTAAGCTCATTGAATGCAGTATCTTGGGATGGTCCCCAAACAAAAGGCGCATTCTTCTTGCTCAAAGCATTCAAAGGCGAAGCAATGGTGCTAAAATCCTTCACAAAGCGACAATAGAAACCCGCAAGGCCAAGAAAACTACGCACTTGATGCAAGTTGGTTAGTTGCGGCCAAGTCTTAATAGCATTGATCTTGGACTCATCAACATGAACACCCTTAGAAGAAACAAAAAACCCTAAGAAAATGAGCTTATCAACACCAAAAAGGCATTTCTCCATATTAGCATAGAGGCGCTCTTTTCTAAGAGTTTGCAAAACGGTGCAGACATGGGTGACATGCTCTTTGATAGACTTGCTAAACACAAGAATGTCATCGAAGTAAACCACAACAAATATACCAATGTAAGGGCGACAGACATGATTCATAAGGCGCATAAAAGTTCCCGGTGCTTCCGAAAGACCCATAGGCATGACTAACCACTCATACAAACCAAAATTGGTTGTGAAGGCGGTTTTCCATTCATCACCCTCTTGTATGCAGATTTGATAGTAACCACTCTTAAGATCAATTTTGGAAAATATAGTGGCACCGCTAAGCTCATCAAGCATATCATCTAGGCGTGGAATGGGATACCTATAGCGAACGGTGATAGCATTGATAGGTCCACAATTGGAGCACATGCGAAAGCTACCGTCATGTTTTGGCACAAGAATGACTGGGATGGCACAAGGGCTCAAACTTTCACGCACATGTCTGTGGTCGATGAGATGTTTTACTTGCCTTTGTATTTCTTTGGTTTCTTCGGGGTTGACACGGTAGGGAGCTTTTTTCAGAAGAGGTGCTCCGGGGATGAGGTCGATTCGGTGCTCAATGCCTCATAGAGGAGGTAGACCCAGAGGTAGCTCATCGGGGAAAACATCTTGAAATTCCTGTAAAAGAGAAGACAACACTAGAGGAAGAGTGTGAGAAGCGTTAGTTTGTGGTGCATTGTCCTTGCACACGAGGACGTAGTGTAGGACACTAGATGGCTTCTCACACACTTCTCGTATCTCACATTTGGTGGCAAATAGAACTAGGTTCTTGTTTTCGCTCATCCCGGAGGCACTCGATTTGGGCTTGTGGCGCTCACTCTCTTTTTGGTGGCTCGCTTTCTCACTATGATCTCCCCGATGGGTGGCTTGCTTGTCGGCGGTCACTTGACTTGGCGACATTGGACGGAGGACGTAGTCCTTGCCCTTCATCTTGAAGATGTAGTGGTTCGTTCGTCCATTGTGGACGACTCCTCTATCGAATTGCCATGGCCGTCCAAGGAGAAGATGATAAACGGTCATTGGAACGACGTCGCACTCCAAGGTGTCTTCGTAGGCGCCGATTTTGAAGGAGACTTGTACTCGGTGCTCGACTTGTATGGTGCCGGAGTCACTAAGCCATTGCACTTTGTATGGATGTGGATGCTTCGTCTTGGGAAATTGGAGCTTGGAGCAAAGTTCTTCACTTGCGATATTATGACAACTCCCTCCATCGATGATGACCTTGACGGATCGTCCATTGATGTCAGCCTTGGTGTGGAATATGTGGCATCGTTGGTCTTCTTCTTGGCGATGTTAGAGAGTCAAGACTTTGGAGACAACAAGTGCGGGACTTGATTCTTCATCGCAAAAGACTTGTTCTTCTTCATTGTTCACTTGGCGGTGCATGGCGACTTGCTCAAGGGCTTCCATTTTGCCTTCACTCATGGAGTCATAAGTGACATCGTCGTTGAACACCATGGTTCGCTTGTTGGTGCACTCAAAGGACTTGTGGCCTCGGCCTCCGCAAGTGAAACACTTGAAGGAACTTGTCTTGACGGTCTCATCGGTTGGGGTTGATGATGATGAAGCTCTCGGCTTGAAGTTCCTCGTAGGAGGATGGCTTGTAGTTGATGAAGATTTCTTGGAAGTCGACTTGTCGATGTTGGTAGTAGAAGGCTTTGTAGTCGGTGTTGGAGTCATTGAAGCTTGGTTGTTGGAGAAGCCGTAGGACTTGGATGAGAACTTGGCATACTTGAAATCATCTTGCACTTGGCGTTCCGCTTTGGTAGCTTGGTGCACTAGCTCGATGAGATTTGAGTATGGTTGGAAGTCGGCGATCTTCTTGATGGGATGATTGAGTCCATTGAAGAAACATGCCATTGTTTTCTCATCATCTTCCATGACATTGGCTCTTATCGTTGCAATCTCCATCTCCTTGTAGTATTCTTCAACGCTCTTTGTTCCTTGTTTGAGTTATTGGAGTTTCTTGAAGAGGTCGCGGTTGTAATAGGTAGGTACGAAGCATGCTCTCATGACATCCTTCATTTGCACCCAAGTAGTGATGAGTGGTTCACCTCTTGCCTCTCGACGCTCTATGATTTGTTCCCACCAAATGAGGACATAGTCTTGGAACTGAAGGGATGCCATCGCGATCTTCTTCTCTTCTTCATAATTGTGCAATCAGAAGATCCTGTCAACTTTCAATGCCCATGAAAGGTACTCTTCGGGATCGTTGCTTCCATTGAACTTGGGCATGGTGAACTTGAGCTTGCCATAGCATTGCTCTTCATTGTGTTGGGGTCGGGGATGATGACGCCCATGTTGTTGATTATTGTTCAACTCGTGGTGCTCTTGGCGTGGAGGGTTGTCATCGTCATGTTGTTCTTGTCGTGGAGGACCCCCAATGTCTACATGCTCTGGATTGACTTGTTGTTCTTGGCGAGTTTGTGGAGGAGCTTGTCGAGCTCGAGGAGGAACTTGACGATGCACGCGAGCTTGAAATCTTCGTTCTTGAATTTCTTCGCGAAGTGCTTCCTCTTGCTCACGGGCTTGTCGGCTTCGGTCGGCTATGGCTCGACTCGAATCGCGTAGATCTTGTTGCGCCGCAAGTGCTTGAGCGTCACAGAGTTGTTGTTCTTGACGTTGTGCCTCGGCATCTTGAGCATTTTGGTGTAGACGCGCTCGCTCTTCATCTTCATGTTGGCGTTGTCATTGCCGTTCTCGTGCTAGCGCAAAGGCCTCTTGAGTTTGTTTCTCGGCGCTCTTGAGAGTCGATGTCGCGTAGGGGAGTGAGGCTTGCTTGACGATCGATGCGCACGGCTCGGCGAAGAGTGTTCGATGTCGGTGTACTTGAGCCGGAGAGGGTGAAGTCGGAGTGGCGGCTTGAACGACTCCTTCTTGAAGTGGAAGACGAGCAGTTGAGCAACAAAGCACGAATTTCGTCCATCCTTGCATCATTCTCTTGCTTGTGATTGTCGAGCTTGTGGTCGAAGTAGTCCCTTGTACGTTGCTCGGAAAGTCACAAGTCGGCGGCAAGGTTGTCGATGCGTTCACTCATAGCTTGTTGCTCTTGATGCAAAGCACGTTGTGCACCAAAGAGGTGACTCTTGGTGACGTAGGAGTTCATGTCGTCGTCGTGCTCAATGAAGAGTGGGTTGGTAGAAGTACTTGGCCTATCCATCATTCCAAGACAAATGTGAGTGGTAGAAAGAGAAGAACGAGTACCAAATGTACCTTGATCGAAGTTGAAAGTGGATCGAGGATCACTCCAATGTAGGACAAGGAAATAGCACAATTGGTACTAGCTCTTGTCGGTTTCTCACACCTACACAAGTAAAAGCTTTTGGTGGAGCTTGGTTAGGATAGTGTCACAAAATTTGATGCAATTGTAAGTGAGCTCCAATAATGTTGGAAAAGATTTGCAAGATGCAATGTAACAAGTGGACCAAGCATATAAGGTACACGGAAACACACACGCAAAAAGATAAGTGGGGTTATGCAACCAAGGGTGAGCCAAAATGTGGAATCCACAAAAATGCTCTTGTTGCACAACACTAGAGAGACGCTAGCACGATTGCACAATAGGCGGATACAAGAACTTGTGCACAACCTACTTAGCAAAAATGCAACGACTTCTATCCCAAATATGCTCTATGCAAGGTGTTGCTATGATATGATCCAAGATGATCGAGTATGACAATCTTAATGTTGTAAGATGCTATGGTTCTTGCTTAAAAGCTCTTTGCTTAAAAGCTTGTTTGTCTCTTTGATGTTTGAGCTCTTTTCTCATGCAATGCTTGACGAACCAAGATAGCAAATGAGTATGCGATGAAAATTTGTGACACAAGAGATGATACCAATATATGCAACAATGATGTATGTATGCTATGGGAAGTATGACCACTAATGTGCACAAGTCTCGTTGCCGGCAATACTCAATGGCTAGTCTCGATGGGTAAGCGACGCAAAGGAGTAAGGCTATGATGGCTATCAATGTAATGGCAAGAATGATATGTCCAATACCAAGATGAGGTTACCGGTCTTGCTTCCGGTATGGTGCCAAAATGGTGGCACGAATACCAAGGTGTAGTCGAGGTGGTCGTTGTTGATGACGATGTAGGACGGCGGTGATGATGTAGGACGCGTCCGTGGCGTAGATGAGCGGTGGTGATGTCAAAGTCGAACCGTACCTAGATAGCCGAAACACAAAAGGATACGGTACCGCAATTCAAATTCTCAAATCTCGAAGTAGCAAATGTGTCGGAGAGGGAAACGGTCCAAAAATGGTTGGGTTATGCGGAAGTGGTGGAGGTATGCGGAAGTATATACGGTATATGGTGGGCACCGGAAACAAAATTTGGTGAAAAATGGATGGAAAACGGGGCGGTGGATGGAGATGTCGCTGCCAGGGGTCGGATGTCCAGGTGGAAGGCCGGATGTCCGGGCTTGACGGGCCGGATGTCCGGGCTCTGGATCCGGGGACGAACGGGATGAACACCGCGTGGAGAGGTCAAATCCGGGCGAAAATCGGAGGAATATGTGGATGGAAATTGGGGGTAAATGGATGGGAAGCTAGATCCACTCAAAACAAAGAAAATCCACGGATCCAAACCAACAAAATCTCAACACACCAACAAATCACAAAAAAAAATTGGGGGCTATTTTTGGTGGGGAATTTTCGAATTAGGACGAAAAACAACAAAACAAGGCTAGAAACACAACGGGGAGGCTCCGAAATCATGATCAACGTGGCTCATGATACCAAGATGATGTAGGGTAGAACCCTAATCGCCCGATCTTTCACGAAAGGAGCGGATCCCGCGAAGAACACGAGGAACACAAGGGGGAAAATGAGGGAAATCACAAGGGGAAACACAAGAGAATCACTGAACCAACAAGAAATAGTCACACATGTGCTAGATCCTCAAGTACATAAAGTAAGATACACGATCCACGATCAACTAGGGACGATACACGGCAACCGGTCTTCTCCGTGAGGAGGTCTTGAAGTTCTTCTCCAAACGGAGGTCTTGAAGTTCTTCTCCAAAAGGAGGTCTTGAATCCAAAGGGATCTTCTCCGTAGAGGCCGCGGTCTATCTCATGGAGTAGATCCGATGTGGATGAGCAATGCTCTATCTCTAAATATGAGCTAAACCAATGCTAACCCTAGAAAGTTATACGGGGTGGAGTATATATAGTCTAGGGGGGAGAAGGGATACACGGGCCTCGGACCTTCACTGTGCGCAGACAGGGGACGCCGGATGTCCGGGCTGGTCGGGCCGGATGTCCAGGCTGGGGGGCCGGATGTCCGGGCTGGAGTGGTGGCATTTGTTGCTCTCGGGTTCGGAGTGGCCGGATTTCCGGGCCGGTGGCCGGATGTCCGGAGGCTCGGGAGAGGCCGGATGTCCGGGCTGTCGGGGCCGGATGGCCGGGGCCTGTAGCTTCTGGCGGCTGTGCTGCTGTAGTGGATGACGCTCCAGGGGCCGTATGTCTGGGGCCTGCGAGATGCTCTTGGCTCCTTCTGTTGGTTCTCCTCATCCATGGACTTGGGGACTTGTACATCTTCATGCGCATCTTCGGGAGGGCCCTCTTGGTGCCTAATCATGCACAACACGTCGGACTTAGGTAGTAGCCATGTCTCATGCATAGAAAGTGGGAGTTTGGAGAGGAGTGAGTTCACCTTATCTTCGATAGCCTTGGCTCGGGCTCCAGTCATTGGTCCAAGTGGTGTCGTTGGAGGTGTAGGTGCGTCCATGGGGATGATCTTGGGATGCTCCGCATCATTTTTGCGGTGTGTTTGTCGAGATCCGATGGATTGTGGGTTTATGATCAAGTCTATCTATGAACAATATTTGATTCTTCTCTGGAATCTTTTATGCATGATTGGTTATCTTTGCAAGTCTCTTCAAATTATCAGTTTGGTTTGGCCTACTAGATTGATCTTTCTTGCAATGGGAGAAGTGCTTAGCTTTGGGTTCAATCTTGCGGTGCTCGATCCCAGTGACAGAAAGGGAAACGACACGTATTGTATTGTTGCCATCGAGGATAAAAAGATGGGGTTTATATCATATTGCTTGAGTTTATCCCTCTACATCATGTCATCTTACCTAATGCGTTACTTTGTTCTTATGAACTTAATACTCTGGATGCATGCTGGATAGTGGTCGATGTGTGGAGTAATAGTAGTAGATGCATGCAGGAGTCAGTCTACTTGTCACGGACATGATGCCTATATACATGATCATGCCTGGATATTCTCATAATTATTCGCTTTTCTATCAATTGCTCGACAGTAATTTGTTCACCCACCGTAATACTTATGCTATCTTGAGAGAAGCCACTAGTGAAACATATGGCCCCTGTGTCTATCTTTTATCATATACGTTTCCAATCTATTTTATTTTGCAATCTTTACTTTTACTCTTTATCATAAAAATACCAAAAATATTTATCTTATTATTATTATCTCTATCATATCTCACTCTCGTAAGTGACTGTGAAGGGATTGACAACCCCTTTATCGCGTTGGTTGCGAGGTTCTGATTTGTTTGTGTAGGCACAAGGGACTTGCGTGTGGCCTCCTATTGGATTGATACCTTGGTTCTCAAAAACCGAGGGAAATACTTACGCTACTTTGCTGCATCACCCTTTCCTCTTCATGGGTAATCCAACGCAGTGCTCAAGAGGTAGCAATGCATAGTTCACCAAGGAGTTGTCGGAGCCAGCAACATTCAGCGATAGTGTTGGCGTCAGCGCAATACTCTGCTTCCGCGCTAGAGCGCGAGACCGTGGCTTGGTGCTTTGAGGACCAAGAGATCAAGGAGTCGCCGAGTTAGACACCACAACCAGAAATGGAGTGTCTGGTGTCTGGGCAACCCGCCTAGTCCGCGTCTAAGTATGCTGTGAGCGTGAGCGCAATGATGGGTGCAGCTGGAGACCGTGCTCTGTGGTGCCTCGAAGGTAGCGCAGGATGCTCTTGACCAACGCGAGGTGCCGGACGTGCGGAGAGTGCATGACCAAGCAACATTGTTGAACGACATAGGCGATGTCGGGCTGCGTCATGGTCATGTACTGGAGCGCGTCGGCCAAGCTGCGGTACTCGGAGGCGTCTTGGATAGGCTCGCCGTCTGTGGCAGAGAGCTTGGAGTGGGTGTCGATCGGCGTGGTCACCGGCTTGTAGTGCGTCATGTTGGCATGTTCCAACAGCTCCTCAGCATACTTGCATTGGGAGAGGAAGAAGCTGTCGGCCGTCCTGGTGACAGCAATGCCGAGGAAGTAGTGGAGGGGGCCAAGGTCCTTCTTCGAGAATTCCGCAAACAGGAGCTGTTGAAGTCGGTGAAGAAGCGCGGGCGTGGGCGCGGTGAGCACGATGTCATCAACGTAGAGGAGGAGGTACGCCGTGCCCGTGCTGCCGTGGAGGATGAAGAGGGATGGATCCGAGTGGGAGTCAATGAAGCCGATCCCATGAACGAACACGGCGAACTGCGCGAACCAGGCGTGTGGTGCCTGTTTCAAGCTGTAGAGGGACTTGTCGAGGAGGCACACTGGTCGGGGCGTGATGTCTACTACGCAACTTTATTCTTGTAGACTTGTGTTGGGCCTCCAAGCGCAGAGTTTTGTAGGGCAGTAGCAATTTTTCCACAAGTGGATGACCTAAGGTTTATCAATCCGTGAGAGGTGTAGGATGAAGACGGTCTCTCTCAAACGACCTTGCAACCAAATACAAGAAATCTCTTGTGTCCCCAACACACCCAATACAATGGCAAATTGTATAGATGCACTAGTTCGGCGAAGAGATGGTGATAAAAGTGTAATATGGATGGTAGAAATATATTTTTATAATCTGAATAAATAAAAACAGAAAGGTAGCAAATAGCAAACGGGCACAAAAACAATATTACAATGCTTAAAAACAAGGCCTAGGGTCCGTACTTTCACTAGTGCAATCTCTGAACAGTCTAACATAGTTGGATTATATGATTACCCCTCAAAGTACAATAAAGAATCACTCCCGAGTTCCTATTAGCAGAGAACAAAAGATAGAAATTGTTTGTAGGGTACGAAACCACCTCAAAGCTATTCTTTTCGTTCGATCTATTCAAGAGTTCGTACTAAAATAACACAAAGCTATTGTTTCTGTTCGATCTATCCTAGAGTTCGTACTAGAATAACACCAAAGCGAATTCATATTCATAATACTCAATCCACGCAAAGAACTACAAGGAGACCCCAAAGTTTCTATCGGAGAAAGATAATAAAAACGTGCATCAACCGTATGCATAGATTACCCCAATATCACCGCGGGAATCCGCAAGTTGAGTGCCATAACGTATATCAAGTGAATCAATGAGATACCCCATTGTCACTTGATAACCCACAAGTATAGGGGATCGCAACAGTTTTCGAGGGTAGAGTATTCAACCCAAATTTATTGATTCGACACAAGGGGAGCCAAAGAATATTCTCAAGTATTAGCAGCTGAGTTGTCAATTCAACCACACCTGGAAACTTAATATCTGTAGCAAAGTATTTAGTAGCAAAGTAATATGATAGTTGTGGTAACGGTGGCAAAAGGTAACAGTAGCAAAAGTAATATTTTTGGGGTTTATAGTGATTGTAACAGTAGCAACGGAAAAGTAAATAAGCAAAGAACAATATATGAAAAGCTCGTAGGCATTGGATCGGTGATGGAGAATTATGCCGGATGCGATTGATCATGTAACAGTCATGACATAGGGTGACATAGAACTAGCTCCAGTTCATCAATGTAATGTAGGCATGTATTCCAAATATAGTCATACGTGCTTATGGAAAAGAACTTGCATGACATCTTTTGTCCTACCCTCCCATGGCAGCGTGGTCCTATTGGAAACTAAGGGATATTAAGGCCTCCTTTTAATAGAGTACCGGACCAAAGCATTAACACATAGTTAATACATGAACTCCTCAAACTACAGTCATCACCGGTAAGTATCCCGATTATTGTCACTTCGGGGTTAACGGATCATAACACATAATAGGTGACTATAGACTTGCAAGATAGGATCAAGAACTCTCATATATTGATGAAATATAATAGGTTCAGATCTGAAATCATGGCACTCGGGCCCTAGTGACAAGCATTAAGCATAGAAAAGTCATAGCAACATCAATCTCAGAACATAGTGGACACTAGGGATCAAACCCTAACAAAACTAACTCGATTACATGATAAATCTCATCCAACCCATCACCGTCCAGCAAGCCTACGATGGAATTACTCATGCACGGCAGTGATCATCATGAAATTGGTGATGGAGGAAGGTTGATGATGACGATGGCGATGGATTCCCCTCTCCGGAGCCCCGAACGAACTTCAGATCAGCCCTCCCGAGAGAGTTTAGGGCTTGGTGGCGGCTCCGTATTGTAAAACGCGATGAATCCTTCTCTCTGATTTTTTCTCCCCGAAAGTGAATATATGGAGTCAAGGTTGAGGTCGGTGGAGCGTCAGGGGGCCCACGAGGCAGGGGGCGCGCCCCCCACCCTCGTGGACAGGTGGTGGGCCCCCTTACATGGATCTTTCTTCCAGTATTTTTTATATATTCCAAAATAATTCTCCGTTGATTTTCAGGTCATTCTGAGAACTTTTATTTCTGCACAAAAATAACACCATGGCAATTCTGCTGAAAACAACATCAGTCCGGGTTAGTTCAATTCAAATCATGCAAGTTAGAGTCCAAAACAAGGGCAAAAGTGTTTGGAAAAGTAGATACGACGGAGACGTATCAACTCCCCCAAGCTTAAACCTTTGCTTGTCCTTCAGCAATTCAGTTGATAAACTGAAAGTGATAAAGAAAAACTTTTTACAAACTCTGTTTGCTCTTGTTGTTGTAAATATGTAAAGCCAGCATTCAGGTTTTCAGCAAAGATTATGAACTAACCATACTCACAATAACACTTAGGTCTCATGTTTACTCATATCAATGACATAATCAACTAGCGAGTAATAATAATAAATCTCGGATGACAGCACTTTCTCAAAATAATCATGATATGATATGAAAAGATGGTATCTCGCTAGTCCTTTCTGAGACCACAAAACATAAATGTAGAGCACCTTTAAAGATCAAGGACTGACTAGACATTGTAATTCATGGTAAAAGAGATCCAGTCAAGTCATACTCAATGTAAACTAATAGTAATGGATGCAAATGACAGCGGTGCTCTCCAACTAGTGCTTTTTAATAAGAGGATGATGACTCAACATAAAAGTAAATAGATAGGCCCTTCGCAGAAGGAAGCAGGGATTTGTAGAGGTGCCAGAGCTCGGTTTTGAAATAGATATGAATAATATTTTGAGCGGTATACTTTCATTGTCAACATAACAACCAGGAGATCTTGATATCTTCCATGCTACACACATTATAGGCGGTTCCCAAACATAATGGTAAATTTTATACTCCCCCTCCACCAACAAGCATCAATCCATGGCTTGCTCGAAACAACGAGTGCCTCCAACTAACAAGAGTCCCGGGGGAGTTTTGTTTGCAGTTATTTTGATTTGATTTGCATAAAGCATGGAACTGGGCATCCCGGTGACCAGCCATTTTCTCGTGAGTGAGGAGCGGAGTCCACTCCTCTTGAGAATAACCCGCCTAGCATGGAAGATACATACAACCCTAGTTGATACATGAGCTATTCGAGCATACAAAACATAATGTTTATTTGAAGGTTTAGAGTTTGGCACATACAAATTTACTTGGAACGGCAGGTAGATACCGTATAGAGGTAGGTATGGTGGACTCATATGGAACTACTTTGGGGTTTATGGAATTGGATGCACAAGCAGTATTCCCGCTTAGTACAAGTGAAGGCTAGCAAAAGACTGGGAAGCGACCAGCTAGATAGTGACAACAGTCATGAACATGCATTAAAATTAATCAACACCGAATGCAAGCATGAGTAGGATATAATGCACCATGAACATAAATATCATAGAGGCTATGTTGATTTTGTTTCAACTACATGCGTAAAAATGTGCCAAGTCAAGCCACTCGAATTGTTCAAAAGAGGATACCACCCTATCATACCACATCACAACCATTTTAATAGCATGTTGGCACACAAGGTAAACCATTATAAACTCCTAGCTAATTAAGCATGGCATAAGCAACTATAATATCTAATTGTCAATGCAAATATGTTTTTTTCATAATAGGCTGAATCAGGAATGATGAACTAATCATATTTACCAAAACAAGAGAGGTCGAGTTCATACCAGCTTTTCTCATCTCAATAAGTTCATCATATAATCATCATTATTGCCTTTCGCTTGCACGACCGAATAGTGTGGATAATAATAATAGTGCACGTGCATTGGACTAAGCTGGAATCTGCAAGCATTCAATTCGAGAGAGAAGACAAGGTAATATGGGCTCTTTGTTAGATCAACAATAATGCATATAAGAGCCACTCAACATTTTCATTATGATCTTCTCCTCTCAACCCCCAAAGAAAAGAAACAAAACTATTTACATGGGAAAGCTCCCAACAAGCAAAAGAAGAACGAGAAATCTTTTTAGGTTTTCTTTTTAATTACTACCACTACAGGAATGGAAAGTAAACTAGCCAAAAAGCTACAACTATTTTTTTTGTTTTTTCTTAAGTTTTATCAAACACACAAGAAGAAAGCATAAAAAGGAAAATAAACTAGCATGGATATTATAATGAAAAAGTATGAGCACCGACAACTAGCATGAGTGTGTGAACATTCATGTAATGTCGGTGAGAAATACGTACTCCCCAAGCTTAGGCTTTTGGGCTAAGTTGGTCTATTGCCACAACTGGCCTGGAGGATATCCAAAGTTGTAGCTGGGGTCATACTGAGAAGAATTCCCTTGGTGCCACTGGTTGGTGATCTCTTCCAGATTCCACTGATAAATAGACTGCCGGTGAGGATCAAATTGTGGTTCCGGCTCTGGCTCTGTAGTTGGTGTGGGGTTTCGGTAGGCGTGAATGGCCTCCGGCGAAACAAGGTACTTGCATGCAGATAAGTCAAACAAGCAAGGAGCAGGCAAAGTAATAGTCTCAGGGTGATTTTTATCAAATATCAGCTTGTACTTAAGCATCTTTTCCTTATTCTTAACGATAAAATCATGTGCTACCATACTCTTATAGTCTAGAAAAATAGGAGGCAGCAACTTTTCTTCCTTCTCATAATGTCTAATAGGTATGTTAAAATGTGCAGCGAGGCGCGAGGCAAAAATACCTCCCAAGATGGGGCCCTTAGTACGGTTAAGATTTAACCGCTTTGCAACAATAGCGCCCATACTAAATGTGTCATCACGGAACAAGGCATGGCACAAAATAACAATATCAGGGGCGCTAAGGTTGCCATAGTTTCCGCGACCAATTAAGAATCTACTAGCAAATATTGCAAAGTAACGTAAAACATGAAAATGTATGCTAGTAATTCTTGCATCGGAAACTTTCCTCGTTTCCCCTATAGCAATTGTATCAATAAACCCTTCGACATTGTCATGATGTGGTTCCTCTACACTACCCTCGAAAGGGATCAAAAAAACCCGACAAAAATCACGAAGTGACATCTCCTTATGCTCATTATATAAATACAATTCCACCGTAGGTGGTGAGCTCCTAGCATGGAAATGAAAGTTTTGCACAAAGATATTGGTGAGTAAGAGATACTGTTCGCGTTGGTCGTGGAGGAAGGCGGTGAGTCCTGCATTCTCAGCCAACTCATAGAAATCATCGTAAATCCCGGCTGCTCTCAAGAAATCATCAGAAGGCCATTCACACGGCCGGACCTCCATGGTGCGAGGGAGATTATACTTGGGCTTCTTGTTCTCTTCACTTTGTTTATCCTTCGAGCTTCGGCTCGATGAGCCCCTCAAAAATCTCTCATCTTTTTCTGAAATTTTCTGAAATTTTTAGCAACTTCAGAATAAAAGTGAACCAAAATCAACAAAATTGATAGCAACTACCCCTACAAGTGCCTAGAGACTATATCATGCATTAGAACTGCTTGGGACCATATAAATTTGACATGCAATGATGTAGGGTAGAACCCTAGTGGCCCGATCTTTCACGAAAGGAGCGAATCCTGCGATGAACACGAAGAACACGAGGAGGGAAACGAGGGGAAAATCACAAGGGGAACACAAGAGAACACTCAAACCAACAAGAATGATCACACATGCGCTAGGTCCATGAACACAAAGGGAGATACAAGATCCAAAGTCAACAACGGATGATACAAGAGGTAACCAGTCTTCTCCATGAGGAGGTCTTGAGGGGGCCGCCCAAGAGGGGGTCTTGATGATCTTCTTCGCAAGGAGGTCTTGAATCCAAGGTGGATCTTCTCCGAAGAGGGGCCGTGGTCTCTATCAAGGAGTAGATCCGGTATGGATGAGCGAAGCTCTATCTCACAAATGAGCTATCACAATGCTAACCCTAACTAGGAGGAGGTGGGGGAGTATATATAGTGCTAGCCCACGAAGGGGTAAGTGAGAGGGGGATACATGGGCCCTTGGCCCGATCTCTGGGCATAGGCAGGTGCCGGATGTCCGGGCTGGGGGGCGGATGTCCGTCGGTTCACGAAGAGTCGGATGTCCGGGCCTTTGGCCGGATGTCCGGGCTGGAGTTGCCCGATTCTTCTGCTCTCTAGTTAGCGTGCTCCGGATTTCTGGGCGAAGGGGCTGGAGGTCCGGGGCTTCGGGAGGAGCCGGATGTCCGGGGCATGGGGCCGGATGTCCGGGCTGGGGCCGGATGTCCGGAGCCTGTAGCAGCTGTCTCTTCTTCCTTCTCCTTCCTTTGCTCCCGCGCACACTTGGCCTTGGTCCTTGGGCTCTCCTTGGTCTCCTCGGGTGTACCTGAGTATGCACAAGGTCCGCGCTTGAAGTAGCATCCATTTCTTACATGCGGAAAGGGAAGATTCAGAAAGGAGCGAGTTCACCTTGTGTCCAATGGCGTATTCTCGAGTGTACATGGGGATGATCGTAGGATGCTCCGCATCATCTCCCCTCCCTTGGGAAAGATTCGACCTCAGATCGAAAACCTCATCACCATGGAAACGGTTGTCATGGACGGACTTGTAGTTGGACGAAGAGGAAGACATGGCGCAATCCAAGTACTCGAAGGTGTCACCGGAGTGGTATACATGCAAAAAGAGCAAACGCAAACGACACTCGGAAATACAATGGTTAGCGCACACAAAGTGTCCATCAAATAAGAAAGAGTCTGTGCGACAAGATTGACCATGACAAGGTGCGTGAAGCTGATCCAAAATATATGGAATGGTATGCAAAGCATTCATGGGAGCAAAAGCATTCATTGTGCACCCAAATGTATTGTGAATGTGATCAATGCAACCACGATGTAAAATGATGTCATAGAGAGATGGTTTATCAATAGCATGAATATGGCAATGGATGCTCAATATGAGTATGTGATCATGCAATTGATGATGAGCAATATGATCATGATGTATATATATGCCATCAAGGAAGATCACAACAAATTTGCTAATAAAGTGCACAAGCTCATATATCATGGATGACATGGGAATACAAGATGCAACAAGGCAATCATGATGTGAGTCAATCCATTCATAAGATGCAAATTTGTCATGTGTATGATATGTCCATCGAGCATGACATGTGTGAACACAATCAACAAATATGGAGGTGTTGGTATGCCAATGCTCGATGTCGTGGCATGAGTGGAGGTTCGAAGGTGCATCCAATAAGTCCGAGCGCTCCTCAACTTGAAGGTCCATGGGTTCCATCTCCAATGTCGGTCCTCCATCCAATAGATGTAACATGTAGACAAGAAGAAGGAAACAACAATGAAAGAGTGACCCATCCAATATGCATATTTGAGGATGGCTCAAAGGGAAAGAGTTCACCTTTAGGAGATTCTCGCAAATGTTGGTGTTGCACATCGTGTATGCCTTCACATGACCAAATTGTGTCATGACGGTATCGCCTTGTGAATCCTTCAACATGAAAGAACATGACAAACACTCAGAAAAACAAATGAGATTAGCGGAAAACCTATCATTCGTGCGGTAAAATACCCAACAAGTGTATGCATCATGCTCATCGTAAGAAAGGACAAGGGAGCATTTTATAGTATGGAGGCATATAATGCGAGAACAACCAAATTCAATAAGCTCAATCAAACAAGCATGCATCACAAGTAAGGTGTCCAAGTCTCCAAGATCAATAAGCATAATTGGAGGCAAGCGACAATGAACAAGATGTATCAAGTGAGAGGCACGAGCATATATGTCATCAACCCAAGAAAGCGAGTAAGAAAGGAACATGGGCGATGCAACAAAGCAAGCAATCATAGCAATCAAGTAGTGTGAGATAGTAGTGCGAAGATGCAACATACTAGAGGGAATCATGTCAAACATGTCATGTGTGCAAATGGTGGACATGAATAATGCACATGACATAGCACAAGCATGAAAGCAAGATATGAGCAAAATAGCATCAATAGCATGAGGCACATGATAAACATGGCAATAATAACAATGATCTCCACCAAGCCTGCAAATACACATAGGAGTAGCATAATTGTGAATCATGGGTAGATGCAAGCAAGGGTCACAATTGCATGGCAAAGGCATAGAAGAAAGCATAACATGCAAAGTGAACACGGTAAAATGAGCAAGAGAGCGGTATATAGCCCATAGCCATGTGAGAGCCAAGTGAGAGAGATGCGCGTAGTCGTTGCGCGAAAGGAACGGTGGTAAGGATAGTTCACGGGATCCCAAGTCATCTTTGCTCTCAAGAGCTCGTTTCGTCAACTCTTGGGATTGAGAGGTTGACGATTGTGCATGATTACCTACACAAAACAAAGACAAAGGAAAAATTGTGTGTGCGTGGTAGATGTACACATCATCCATCAGGATGCGCACGTGCTTGTGTTGGTTAGCACAAAATATCCAATGCTCAAACAAATGAGGTGCGTGATATAGAAACATGTCATCCATCATGATAGGTTTGTTGTTATGTATAGCATAATGGAGACTCAAATTGTGTAATGCATCACAAGAAATATGTAGAGCTTTGTTATTCATGGAATGCATATGGTGCAAGCAATTATGAGAATCATGCAATGTATGGAATGCATCAAAATCTCCTAATATGTATGAGGAAACTATGGGGGTCTCCTCATGAGCATTAATGGAAACATCACACGGAGAAGATTGACAACATCCCAAACAATGCATATTTGGAACAATGTGATCATGGCATGGCATAGTTGATGAATTGCGCAAATCATGTAAAGGAAGCATAGCAATATCATCGCAAGAGAAACAAAAGCCAATGACCATCATCTCTTCATCTATGCCATAAGTGCAAATGGGATTTATGGTAATGGGGCATGCATAGTCACTATGTTGAGATTGAAATGATGCAATATGGGATATCTCACTCATAGCATATGACAAGGTTAATGGATTGTCAAACATGATGTGACCAAAATAATTTTCACATGATATCCTATGGAGCATAGCATCACAACTAGGCAACTCGACATGCTCGTCATCATATTCATCATAAATAGGTAAGTCATGACATGAAGAAGTCGCACTAGCATGAAGCATGGGTATAGGTGTGTCAACATCATGCAAGTAATCATTCATAAAATAGTCCACTAGTGGGACAAGAGAAGCACCATCACCTATGTTACCTTTGGAGCATCGCTCATGTGTTGTAGGTGAGGTGTCGAAGACCAAGTCTTGGTCATCTTCATCTTAATGGAACCATGTGGGGGGGGGGGGTGCATTGTAACGCCCTCGATGCGGCTATATCTCCTACGTGTCGAAGCACGACTTAGAGGCATAACCGCATTGAAAGCAATGTCTCAAGTGAGGTAATCTTTGCAAACAACCCATGTAATATAAATAAAGGGGAAAAGATACATAGTTGGCTTACACTCGCCACATCACACAAATACATGAATAGCATTACATTCATCCAATACACTCATGGACCGACTACGGTACCAAAATAAAGATCAACCCCCACATGCGACACGGTCCACGATCGCCCCAACTGGGCACCACTACTGATCATCTGGGAAAGACACATAGTAACGACGAGATTGTTCATCGAACTCCCACTTGAGCTCAAGCGCATCGTCTGGAACAGTATCATCGGTCCCTACATCTGGTTTGGAAGTAATCTGTGAGTCACGGGGACTCAGCAATCTCGCACCCTCGCGATCAAGACTATTTAAGCTTATAGGTAAGACAAGGTATGATGTGGAGCTGCAGCAAGCGACTAGCATATATGGTGGCTAACCTATTCACAAAAGAGAGCGAGAAGAGAAGGCAAAAGCACGGTCGAACAACTATGATCAAGAAGTGATCCTAGAACAACCTATGTCAAGCATTACTCCAACACCGTGTTCACTTCCCGGACTCCGCCGAGAAGAGACCATCACGGTTACACACGCGGTTGATTCATTTTAATTAAGTTAAGTTTCATGTTATCTACAACCGGACATTAACAAATTCCCATCTGCCCGTAACCGCGGGCACGGCTTTCGAAAGTTCAAATCCCTGCAGGGGAGTCCCAACTTATAGCCCATCACAAGCTCTCACGGTCAATGAAGGATAGTCCTTCTCCGAAGACAATCCGATCAGACTCGGCATCCCGGTTACAAGACATCTTCGACAATGGTACAACAAGTCCAGCAACACCACCCAGATGTGCCGACAAATCCCGATAGGAGCTGCACATATCTCGTTCTCAGGGCACACCCGATGAGCAAGACGTCGGGTAGGCCAACCCAGAGTTGCCCCTGGTAGCCCCGGACATCGCTTAGTTGGACCAACACTTATAGAAGCACTGCCCAGGGGGGGGGGTTAAAATAAAGATGACCCTTGAGTCCGCGAAACCCAAGGGAAAAAGGCTAGGTGGCGAATGGTAAAACCAAGGTTGGGCATTGCTGGAGGAGTTTTATTCAAGGTGAACTGTCAAGGGGTTCCCATTATAACCCAACCGTGTAAGCAACGCAAAATCCGGGAACATAACACCGATATGACGGAAACTAGGGCGGCAAGAGTGGAACAAAACACCAGGCATAAGGCCGAGCCTTCCACCCTTTACTAAGTATATAGGTGCATTAAGATAAACAATATAATATTGTGATATCCCAACAATAAACAATGTTCCAACAAGGAACGATCTCCAATCTTCACCTGCAACTAGCAACGCTATAAGAGGGGCTGAGCAAAGCGGTAACATAGCCAAACAACGGTTTGCTAGGACATGGTGGGTTAGAGGTTTGACATGGAAATATGGGAGGCATGATAAGCAAGTGGTAGGTATCGTAGCATAGGCATAGCAAAAGAGCGAGCATCTAGCAAGCAAATATAGAAGTGATTTCGAGGGTATGGTCATCTTGCCTGCAAAGTTTTCAGAGTTGACTTGATCCTTGTAAGTGAAATCAACGGGCTCCTCGTTCACGAACTCGTCTCCCGGCTCTACCCAAACAAGAACAACAAGCAAACGGAACACAATCAACCACGTGCAATGCTCAAACAACATGATGCAAACATGGTATGATATGCGGGATGCGGTATGTGATGCATATGCAAGATTTGACAAGGAATGATTGAACCTGGCCTCAACTTGGAAATTCAAGAGTTCCACTGGAAAGGTGAGGTGATTTCGGTTTAAATCGATATAAAGATCACCGGAATCAGATGCACGGTTTGAAAATGGCAAGCAAAACAAATATGGCACCGATCTGCGATAATCGGCAAGTGACCAACTAAATGCATCAAGATAAATATGCTACATCACTCAAACATGACAACAAAATACATGGCAGGGAACCACTCATGATTCTTGACAAAAGATGAACACTGAGCTACGGCTAATTCATCCATTAACAGGTTCAAACAAGCATGGCAAAAGTGCAAATGATAACAGATTTCAGACTTAGTGAAATTAACACAAGTCTGGAATTTATCATCAGGAAGCACACTTTAGAGCATGAAAACTACAAGCTACAGGAACATAACATGGCAAAGCAAGGTATGGCATGAAGCTACTGAAAGCACTTAACAAAAGTCCCTTAGTGACCTTGAGCCAAAAGGGATGAGAAAATACAATTGCAAGCATGTGAACATGGCAAAAACATAAACAGATTCAGACTTAGTGAAAAACTGGACCATGCAAAACAGTTAACGAGTAGGCATGTTTACGACCTCGATGCAGTCGCTACAGAGCATTGCATTGCAAACTAAGCATACATCCATCAAGAAGACATGACATAGGAGCTAGAGATGGCAAGAACAACAACATAGCATGCACGGATCAATAGCAACATCCTCGGCAAAATCGCTAAACATGTCAACAATCTGCCAGGATTAATTTATAGCAAAAGTAGAGCTCGATTGACTCAAGCTAGGTTGATCCATAATTGCAAACAAAGACATGTATGGATATAGCACCACAATGTTAACAAAACATCTTTACGGAGCATCCTCAAAAGAGGCACGGATCACTAGGAAACAACATGAACATATGGCATAACAACAAAAACAGGAGAAGGACTTAGTGGAATTCTAAGTCCCTGAAATCGGCATCAACGATTACGCTACTTTGCAATCTTGTGCTAGTCACCACAAATATCACAAAAATACATGGCAAGCACCTCTGTAAAGATGGCATGGCATATAAGAAAACACATGTAGAGCTCAAGATCATAGCATGCACACAATAATCATGGCAAAAATGACAAAATGCCATTTGCTGAAACAAATCTGATAAATTCATCACATAGCCCTCTTCCAACAGAATTTCGGGCATCAAGATGAGCTCAAATGAAAATGATGCAATGAGATGAAATGATGTACTCGTCGAGACGAACATTTTGATATGCTACACGCACGAATCGGAGCTACGGATGCAGAGTTACGACATGCGAAAGAATGCAAAAATATACTGAGAATTAGGGTTAGAGTCAACCCCAGATCTAGATCCAGATCGGGATCTCGCCGGAGCACTGTTCACCGGAGGCCTCGAGGTCGCCGGACTTGGATGAGGTCGCCGAAGAAGAAGAGGCCGACCGGGGCGTGGTCGCCGGACTTGCTGGACGACGCCGGCGTCGGAGAGGAGATGCGGGGTGGCGAGGCACCGGAGTTGCGGGCGCCGGCCGAAGCGGTGAACGGTGGCGGGCGTCGTCAGCGGAGGTGGCGGCGCTGGACGGCGGCCGTGGCCGGCGAAGGCGAAGTGCGGCGAGGGCGGGCGACGCTCGGCAGGGAGGCGGCACCGAGCGGCGCGGGCGAGGACGCGGGCCGGGAGGGCCGCGCTCGGGCTTCCCGGGCCGGCGGCGGGGGGAGATGCGGCCGGGCCAACCACGTCGTGACACGTGGCAGTGGTGGGATAAAACGGACATGTCCGGCCGTCCAGAATTCGTTCGGCGGCTGGAGGAGGAGGGGGCTAGGGTTTGGACTGCGGAAATTTCGGAGGGGGGGCTATATATAGAGGTAGAGGGAGCTAGGAAGCTCCAAATGAGGTGCGGTTTTCGGCCACGCGATCGTGATCGAACGCTCTAGATGATGGAGAGGGTTTGGATGGGTTTTGGGCCAAATTGGAAGGGTGTTGGGCGGCAACACACACGAGGCCTTTTCGGTCCCTCGGTTAACCGTTGGAGTATCAAATGAAGTCCAAATGGCGCGAAACTTGACAGGCGGTCTACCGGTAGTAAACCAAGGCCGCATGACAAGTCTCGGTTCAATCCAGAAATGTTTAACCCCCACACACGAAAAGAGGTAGAAAGGACCACCGGAGGGACCGAGGGAGAAGTCGTCCCCACACCGAAGCCCACTGAGAGGGTAGTGTTCATCCCCCATTTCTTCCGCGGGCTAGGGTTTCCACTCCACCCTTTCGTCCGCGGGCTGATGTATTATTACGGGATAGATTTCCATGATCTGTCCCCGAATTCTTTCCTCAACATTTTTGCATTTATCGTAGTGTGTGAGGCCTTCCTCCGCATCCAACCCCACTTCGGGCTGTGGCTCAAAGTCTTCAATGTGAAGCCGAAGGTGGTGGACGGCCAGCACGCGGAGTGCGGAGGAGCCATGGTGAGCAAGCTAGCCAACGTCTCCTAGCTGAAAGGCACTTTTGTGGAGACAGTAAAGGAGTGCCAGAAACAATGGTTCTACATCACAGAACCCCGCGGCACCACCTGGGCCGCGGCTGTCGAATTCCGCTCCGGTGCTCCCATGCGACTCACCTCCTGGGCTGAGAAGAGTCTAGACTGGTGCTCGCCCGATGAGCTGATAGCGGTGTAGACGCGCGTCCAGAGCATGATAGCCAAGGATGTCAAGCTCGTCGATGTAATCGAGGTGATCCTAGTTCGCCGGATTCTCCCCTGCCAGCACAGAAGTCGCCCTCTGTGGGATTTTAATCCGAAGAAGCATCAAACCCTGGTGAGGCTCTTCGAAACCACCCACGAAAAGGCCTGGAGGCTGCTCTTTAAGGGCAACGAGAATCCACCGGCCACAGATTCAGACCATGGTCACAATTGTAAACACCTCGCTAGCGAGGTATGCCATTTTTGATGCATTCTCCACTTGCTTGTTCCACGGATGATGCCTGAGCTTTTATTGTTGCATTTTCAGGACTGGATGGAGAGGGCGAAGCGGATCCAGTGTCCGGCCCCGCTTCCTGAAGAACCAGTCATCCCATGTCTGGCGAAGATGCTGGCGCCGGCGCCCTATAAAGCGCCGGAGAAGAAGGCCAAGAAGAAGGCCAAGAAGAAGGCAAAGGGGGCCAAGAGTTGCCCCTGTTGCAAGGGCACTTCGGACGTGACGTTCGAAGACGACGAAGATCTTTCCTCTGTCCCTGAGGAAAATGGCGAGGAAGAGGAGGAAAACAACCCTCCCCCTGAGGAGAGGAGGAAGAAGAGGGCGGCTTCGGCGCATCTGGAGGTGGAAACGCCCAAGAAGGGGAATGGCACCCCAGCGGTTAATACCGCATGGGACGTTGACAGCAGTCCGGAACGACGCCCCCGCACTAAGCCCCTGGTCGCATCGTAAATGACATGGCTCGCTCATGCGCACATCCGACCCTTTCTCTTTATTATTTTGACATAGTTAACTGTACTATTGCAGTCCGGCCCGCGACCTTATCCAGCGATCCTCATCTGGAGGTTCGTTGGCTCCGTTGGAGATGGCGAGTATGTCACCACCACCTGCTTATTCCCCCAGGGCTAGGGATGACACCGAAGTGTTATCCTGGAGAACTGCTCCGAACTGGGGAGGAGCCCAGGACACCGTCCGGCAGGCGCCACAAGGCGAGACCTCCATTGCCGGACACATGGGGGAGCCGATCCCCATGGAGGCTGGCGAAGAGGGCCGCATCCAGTTCGGCCCTCAGACGAATACGATTCCGGAGACCCATATGGCTCCGGAGTCGGGCGAGCAGCCCCCTTTGAAGGAGGGGGGTGTGTCGCTTCCACCGGTGGCCCCTGTCCATCCAGGGGCGCCGGATAATCTGATGGAGGCGCTTCGAGGCGCCTCCATCGTGGACGAGCACCGTGTCCTTATGGGTGCGGTGATCGAGAAGATTCAGTCCGCCAAGAGTGGACTGAATGAAGCCTGCAGCAACCTATTGACAGGTTTTGAGGTAAGAAAGAGAAAAACCCCGTGTAGTCAGTAGCCCCTGAGACACTGTCCGGTGTTCGTCCAGAAGAACTGGACAGAGGATCAATATTTTGTTATAGGAGACTAACGTAATATGTATGAATAAGCAGGCGTCGCTGTTGTCTGCAACCTCGCATGCTGCCGAAGTCTCTGAACTGAGGCAGAGGCTGGAGCGGACCAAGAACGAGCTAGGCGAGGTTAAGGTTCGGCTCCAGGAGAAGCAAGGTGAGTGACGACTTGCTGTGTGTTCGGAAAGGATAGGTGTTGCATATTGACAACAGTGTCGTAATATGTGAAGGAGCCGCAACCGAGGTCGAGGCCCTAAGGAAGGCCCTGGGCGAGATCGAGGAGAAGGCTGTCCGGCAGCAAGCCGCCCGTAAGAAGCTCAAGGCCCGGGTCAAAGAAGTCCAGCAGGAGCTCCAGGATGCGGTCAAGAAATGCGAAGCCTTGGAGCATGATGCGTCAGTTTAGGGGACCGAACTCGCCAAGGCTCGTCAGAGCGCGGAGACCGCACGGAATGAGGCCCAGGCCGCCCTTCAGGAGATCCAGGAGGCCAAGAAGATCGCGGCGGGTAAGGCATTTAAGATGCAAAGCAAGTATGCGGAGAAGCAGTACCTTTTACTAACCCCGGGTTCGGAGTTCCCCAGGGGCTTTGCGGATTTACCACGCAGTGTATCAGACGCCGTGGAGTTCTATCGAGCCGAAGGAGGGGGTTCTATGGAGAAGCTATTCTGGTCGTAGTATGCGGCGCTAGAGCATCCCGTGTCCTTCACCAATCACCTGAAATAGCTGGTGGAGCTGAATAGGGTGGCCGAACTAGCCATTAAGGATTTGATAATCCAGCTATGGCTAGTCGAAGCTATGCCAAGCAGCTACTTCGGACTCGTGAGGCGGATGGTGAATGCATGTCCTCGACTGGACGTCGTCAAGCGCTCGGCCTGCATTGAAGGTCCGCGCATGGCCTTCGCCCGTTGCAAGATGTGGTGGGCGAAGATGGACGCCGTCGAGGTGACCAGAGGGCCACCGGAGGGAAAGGAGCACCGCACACCCGAACGTTATTTTGCGGATGTCCTGGAGGGGTCTCGCCTTGCGGCAGCACAATGTTCGCAGGACATTGTATTTGGATAAATGTATTCATGTTGCCTTTGCCTTGTATTATGAGAACGAAGCCTGTTTTGTAATGTAATTTTGTTATGCTTTTAATTGTTTCCTCCTATGCGGCCGTGTTGTATGTAATCTGAGGGTTGGCCAGTCGTCGGCTTCTGCCCTCACGTAGGTAGTACGGAGGTGTTCGGGATGGAATCTAAACAATCTTGATCCAATTATATGGTCCTTGTAGGAGTTGTTTAGCGCAACGAACAAGGCAATCAGACTATACGGCTTAAACGCCCTCACTTAGCCATAGGAGTTTTATAATAAAGCGTGGGTGCATCGCCTGGTTCGAACCAGAGTGTTGTCAGCATCTGATCGGGAAGTGCCGATCTTTCGCATAATGCGGAAAAATCTCCAATGATTTGTAACCCTCGAACAGCTGACCGGCTCTCGCCGTATCATGACAGTCAGTTTTCGGCTTTCTCTACTGAGGCGCTCATCTGGTCAAGGCCAGGGCACAATCGCAGTAGTTCTCCATTTACTACCCTAGCCAATTTAGCGGAACGTAGGGTAGCAAGCACAGTAGCCGGGCAAGCCAACTATTGACCAAACACATGATTCGGAGGCAATGCATATAATGCTAAATTCAGGGCGCCGAACTTATCTTTAAGGATTGTTCGGACTTTGTTGCCGTAACATGGGGCGGTGGGGAGGCCCTGGCGAATATGAAACATACCAGAGTGTACGGTTGCTAGGAAATAAGTAATTTAAAGGAAAAACATAAGGAGAACAGAGATAGAATCTAGGGCCCTTGAACTTGGATCATGAACTGTTTCCCTAAGTGCTCGCTTACGCTCCCTTTTGGGGATGTGTGTAGCGTATATCATGTTCACCGTTTTGACTTGAGGGGGGGAATTTCTTCTGCCCCCCGATGTTTGGCTGCTGGGGCTCTTCGTCCTCGTCCTCACTTTGTGATCCCTTTTCTTTGTTTTCGGCATTTAACTTGCCATCCTGTTTGAAGACCCAACAGTCTCTGTTGGTGTGATTCGCTTGTTTATCTTGGGTACCATGTATCTGGCACGGATGATCGAGTATGCAATCCAGGCTGGATGGTCCCTCAATGTTCCTTTTGTAGGGCTTCTTTCACTGTCCTGACTTGGAGCCGCTGAATCCGGCGTCAACGGTGGTGTCATCGGTGTTGTCGCCATTGCTTCGGCGTTTATGTCTATTGCGCCGGAGCTTGCCGGTGCTGTTCTTGGCCTCAGAGGGGCCTGTCTCGCTGGCTGTGTTTTTGCTATGAGCCAGCCAACTGTCCTGACCCACGCAAAAGTGGGTCATGATTGCCGTAAGAGCTGCCATGGACTTCGGCTTTTCTTGGCCAAGGTGGCGTGCTAGCCATTCGTCACGGATGCTGTGTATAAAGGCCGCTAGGGCTTCGGCATCCGGACAGTCAACGATCTGGTTCTTTTTGCTTAGGAACCTAGTCCAGAATTTTATGGCTGATTCTCCAGGTTGTTGAACTATGTGGCTTAAGTCATCGGCATCGGGTGGCCGGACATATGTACCTTGGAAGTTGTCAAGGAAGGCTTCTTCCAAGTCCTCCCAGCTGCCGATGGAATTTTCGGGAAGGCTATTTAGCCAGTGTCGAGCTGGCCCTTTGAGCTTCAGTGGGAGCTATTTGATGGCGTGGAGATCGTCCCCACGAGCCATGTGGATGTGGAGAATAAAGTCCTCAATCCATACAGCGGGATTGGTTGTTCCGTCGTATGATTCAATATTAACGGGCTTGAATCCCTCGAGGAATTCATGATCCAGCACCTCATCTATGAAGCAGAGAGGGTGTGCGGCGCCTCTATATTGGGCCGCGTCACGGCGCACCTCCGATGAAGTCCGTCTGCGGTTATCGGCCCGGGTGTGACTAGGTTTGTCACGTCCGAATAGGTAGCCGTCATCCTGAGTCGAGAAACGTCCTTGCGATCCATAGATTGATCTTGTGTGTCCTGCTCTGGTGTCCAGCTCCTGCCGAAGGTCGTATGTATGGTCCCGAGCTGTTCTGTCCCTGTTTTTGCGAGGCGGTGGGGTAGGCTGTTGTTCGGCCTGGGTTACCGTTTTATTCCGATCGCGGGGTGGTCGGTCCGCCGCACTATCCCGACCACGTGGTGGTCGGTCCGCATTACGTGAGGGCGGTATGGGATCTGGTGCTTCCTCATCAAACTGAGGTAGCAGTTTGTGCTTTGGGTAACTCTTGGCTGGGCGCTCGAGGCCGTATTCTTCGGCTGCCAGGACATCAGTCCACCTGTCAATGAGCAGGTCTTGATCAACTTGGAGCTGCTGCTGCTTCTTCTTCAGGCTTCTTGCAGTGGCTATTAGTTGGCGCTTGAAGTGCTCTTGCTCGAGGGGTGCCTCAGGCACGATGAAGTCCTCATTGCCGAGGCTCTCATCATCCTCGAAGACTGGATAATAACTATCATCATCTGGGTCATTGGGCATGGCCTGTTTATCAGGGTTATCTTGCCCGTTGTCTTGTTCCTCCTGTTCGGATGCAGCCCCAACAGGGTCTTCATTGTTTTCGGCGTCGCCCAGAGTACTATTTTCTCCGGTGCTAGTGTCGCCATCTTTTGAGTGACGAGGCTTAGAGCGGCATTTAGGGCGCCGACGCTTGGACTGTGTCTCAGAGGGTTTATTCCCAACTAGATCTCCTTTGTCATCGTCACTAGCTTTTTTAGGTGTGTCGACCATGTACACATAGTATGAAGAGGTGGCCGTCCAAAGTCCAGTAAATGGCGAGTCTTGGCCTTGCTCCTGGTTGGCATCGTCGTCCATACCATCGATGTCTTAGGAGCCGTAATCAAGCATGTCGGTTAAGTCATCGACAGTGGCTATGAAGTGGGTGGCGGGTGGGAAGCAAAATTTCCCATCATCGGCCTCTGGCTCGAACCGAACATAGTTCGGCTATGAGTCCTTCTCCAAGGACAAATTCTTTAAAGAGTTTAGCACATCACCCAAAGGTGAGTGCTGGAAGATGTATGCGGCGCTAAATTCGAAAATCGATAACCGAACCAGCTCGGTGTCCGCAGGCGTACCTGGTCCAGAACTTATAGCCGGAGATGAGTCCGGAGTTCCATTGACACAAATATTGCAGGGTGCCGAGTCCGTGTGTGGCTCCAGCGCCGCGGACTCTGTGGCCTCAGATGGCACGTTCGGCTCCGGTTCTAAGGTCGTTGCAGCAACAGGGACGATCTCCTGGATGTGATCCGATGACAGATTTAAGTCATGTTCATCGGGGCGAGGGGGAGCGACCGCTGCGGTCTCAAATCCATTGAAGATCAAGTCTCCACGGATATCCGCGATGTAGTTCAAGCTTCCAAATCTGACCTCGTGGCCAGGGGCATAGCTATCGATCTGCTCCAGATGGCCAAGCGAGTTGGCCCGCAGTACAAAGCCACCGAACACGAAAATCTGTCTAGGGAGGAAGGTTTCTCCTTGGACAGCGTCACTACAGACGATTGAAGGGGCCATCGAACCTTTCGTTGACGGCACAGTGGAACTCTAAATGAAAGCACCAATGTCGGTGTCACGGCGGATCTTGGGTAGGGGGTCCCGAACTGTGCGTCTAGGATCGATGGTAACAGGAGACGGGGGACACGATGTTTACCCAGGTTCAGGCCCTCTCTATAGAGGTAATAGCCTACGTCCTGCTTGATTGATCTTGATGAATATGAGTGTTACAAGAGTTGATCTACCACGAGATTGTAATGGCTAAACCCTAGAAGCCTAGCCTGTATGAGTATGGTAATGAATATCCTTTCCGGACTAACCCCCCCCCCCCCCCCGATTTATATAGACACCGGGGGGGGGGGGTCTAGGGTTTACATAGAGTCGGTTACATAAGAAGGAATCTTCATCTTCGGTCGCCAAGCTTGCCTTCCACGCCAAGGAGAGTCCAATCCGGACACAGGTACAGTCTTCGGCCTTCATGCTTCACAGCCCATCAGTCCGGCCCATGGATAACAGGCCGGACGCCCGAGGACCCCTAGTCTAGGACTCCCTCAGCTAGGTCATCAAAAGCTTGACTAGACAGAGGAAGATGGAAGTGTTGGAACACATCTTGTGAGTCAAAAAACTCTTTAACAGTGATCCAGGGGTCCTTAACATACGAAAAGAGCCTGGGAAATCTGAATTGAAGGTTAGAAACCTGTTAATCAAGCTGCCAGTTATCTGACCAAATGAGGGCAGTGTCCCCTTCGTTTATCTGCACCCAAGCACTTTCTCTGTAGCTTTGCATGATCTTGCCTATATCTTTCCACCGGAAAGAGCCACAATCAGTAGTTCGCTGAGGCACTCTGCCATCATAGTAAGAGTCCCATATTAAAGACACCCAGGGAAGGTCTTTATTGAGAAAGTTATTTGCATGTTTGAGCAGAAGGGCTACATTCTGAACACCCAGGTTGAGAATACCAAGACCTCCCTTGTTCTTTGGCCTACAAATAAGGTCCCAGGCAGCAAGTGAAGGAGCAGGCTCACCCCTATGTTTCCTCCAGAGGCATTGCCTCTGAATTCTCTCCAGTTGTTTCAAGATGCCAGTAGGAACATCCAAATTGCAAAGTAAAAAAATGGGCATAGAAGACAAGGCAGAGTTCAAAAACTGTAGTCTTTCGCATTGATTTAAAAAAGAGGAGCTAGCTGTCATTCTTCTCTCCATGCAGCATGCTTGTTTAGTTGCATCATCTTTCAGATCCAACTTGAACCTCATCTGTTGAAGAAGGAATGTGTGTCTTATTAGGAGAAAGCTAGAAAGTATGGCACAGAGCAAGACAATATTACAAATTGCAATGAATAACATTACTTACGGATAAATGGTCAAGGAAAGTGTTAAACTGGGTATTGTCTTTCTCATTCCTGTACTGGATCCATGTTGGGAGGATACGTGCATGACACCTAACGACAATGGCTGCCTCTGATACTAACTTGGCTGACTCTGTAGCATCACATGGCCTTTTTAAACCTGCCTCAAAATGGATCTCCATTCTTCCTCGTTTCGATTTTGTTAATCTGTCAAGCATTATCCTTGATGTCTGTTTCCGCTTGCGCTGTGGTGCTAGTTCAACAACGAATATGGAAAGTGTTAGTGCACATCAAACTACAAGAGAACATATAAAGGAGCATGCAACTGCAACTTGACTCGGTCAGGTACCGTCTTGGTGTTGATGCTCATGAGGTTCATCTGATCTTGCCAAGTCTTGTCTTCAACGGTGGAGCTGTCAGTTGGAGCAGTTCTAAACAAAGCGTTGTGGCGGGATCTACATGTAAAGTTGAGTACATAGCTACTTCGGAAGTAGAAAATGAAGGAGTCTGGATGAAGGATTTCATATCCGATCTAGGTGTTATACCTAGTGCATTGGGTCCAATGAAAATCTTTTGTGACAATACTGGTGCAATTGCCTTGGCAAAGGAATCCAGATTTCACAAGAGAACCAAACACATCAAGAGACGCTTCAATTCCATCCACGATCAAGTCCAGGTGGGAGACATAGAGATTTGCAATATACATACGGATCTGAATGTTGCAGACCATTGACTAAACCTCTCTCACGAGCAAAACATGATCAGCACCAAGACTCCATGGGTGTTAGAATCATTACTATGTAATCTACATTATTGACTCTAGTGCAAGTGGGATACTGAAGGAAATATGCCCTAGAGGCAATAATAAAGTTATTATTTATTTCCTTATTTGATGATAAATGTTTAGTATTCATGCTAGAATTGTATTAAACGGAAACATAATACTTGTGTGAATACATAGACAAACAGATTGTCACTAGTATGCCTCTACTTGACTAGCTCGTTGAATCAATGATGGTTATGTTTCCTAACCATAGACATGAGTTGTCATTTGATTAACGGGATAACACCATTAGAGAATGATGTGATTGACATGACCCATTCCGTTAGCTTAGCACATGATCATTTAGTTTACTGCTATTGCTTTCCTCATGACTTATACATGTTCCTATGACTATGAGATTATGAAACTCCCGTTTACCGGAGGAAAACTTTGTGTGCTACCAAACGTCACAACGTAACCGGGTGATTATAAAGGTGCTCTATAGGTGTCTCTAATGGTAGTTGTTGAGTTGGCATAGATCGAGACTAGGATTTGTCACTCCGATTGTCGGAGATGTATCTCTGGGCCCTCTCGATAATGCACATCACTATAAGCCTTGCAAGCAATGCAACTAATGAGTTAGTTGCGGGATGATGCATTACATAACGACTAAAGAAACTTGCCTGTAACAAGATTGAGCTAGGTATTGAGATACCGACGATCGAATCTCGGGCAAGTAACATACCAATGACAAAGGGAACAACATATGTTGTTATGCAGTTTGACCGATAAAGATCTTCGTAGAATATGTAGGAACCAATATGAGCATCCAAGTTTCGCTATTGGTTATTAACCGGAGACGTGTCTCGTTCATGTCTACATAGTTCTCGAACCCGTAGGGTCCGCACGCTTAAAGTTCTCTGACGATCGGTATTATGAGTTTTTGTGTTTTGATGTACCAAAGGTAGTTCGGAGTCCCGGATATGATCACGGACATGACGGGGAATCTCGAAATGGTCGAGACGTAAAGATCGATATATTGGATGACTATGTTCGGACACCGGAAGGGTTCCGGAAGGTTTCGGACACATACCGGAGTACCAGGGTTACCGGACCCCCCCGGGAAGCTATTGGGCCTTATGGTCCTTAGTGGAGAAGAGAGAGGGAAGCCAGGAGGTGGCGCGCTGCCCCCCCTTGCCCCAATACGAATTGGACAAGTGGAAGGGGTGGCGGCCCCCCTCCTTCCTTCTCTCCACCTCCTCCTTCCCCCTTCTCCTTGGAATAGGAAAGTGGGGGGGGGGCAAACCTACTTGGAGTAGGATTGCCCCCCCTTGGGCGCGCCTCTCCCTTGGCCGGCCCTCTCCTCCCCCCCTTTATATACGGGGGTAGGGGGCACCCCAAAGAAACAACAATTGATCTGTTGATCTCTTAGTCGTGTGCGGTGCCCCCCTCCACCATAATCCACCTCGGTTATATCGTAGCGGTTCTTAAGCGAAGCCCTGCATCGGTAGCTTCATCAACATCGTCACCACGCGGTCATGCTGACGAAACTCTTCCTCGAGCTGTACTGGATCGTGAGTTCGCGGGACATCATCGAGCTGAACATGTGCTGAACGTGGAGGTGCCGTATGTTCGGTGCTAAGGATCGGTCGATTGTGAAGACGTACGACTACATCAACCGTGTTGTTATAATCCTTCCGCTTAATGGTCTACGAGGGTACGTAGATGACACTCTCCCCTCTCGTGGCTATGCATCACCATGATCTTGCGTGTGCGTAGGATTTTTTTTTGAAATTACTACGTTCCGCAACAGTGGCATCCGAGCCAGGTTTATGTGTAGATGTTATATGCACGAGTAGAACACAAGTGAGTTGTGGGCGGTACAAGTCATACTGCTTACCGGCATGTCATACTTTGGTTCAGAGGTATTGTTGGATGAAGCGGCCCGGACTGACATTACGCATACGCTTACGCGAGACTGGTTCTACCGACGTGCTTTGCACACAGGTGGCTGGCGGGTGTCAGTTTCTCCAACTTTAGTTGAACCGAGTGTGGCTACACCCTGTCCTTGAGAAGGTTAAAACATCACTAACATGACGAACCATCATTGTGGTTTTGATGTGTAGGTAAGAACAGTTCTTGCTGAGCCCGTAGCAGCCACATAAAACTTGCAACAACAAAGTAGAGGACGTCTAACTTGTTTTTGCAGGGCATGTTGTGATGTGATATGGTCAAGACATGATGCTATATTTATTGTATGAGATGATCAGGTTTTGTAACGGAGTTATCGGCAACTGGGAGGAGCCATATGGTTGTCGCTTTATTGTATGCAATAAGCGGTAGCAATAGTCGTAGAAGCAATAGATGGCGGGACGACAACGATGCTACAGTGGAGATCAAGGTGTCGCGCCGGTGACGATGGTGATCATGACGGTGCTTTGGAGATGGAGATCAAAGGCACAAGATGATGATGGCCATATCATATTACTTATATTGATTGCATGTGATCTTTATCCTTTATGCATCTTATTTTGCTTTGTTTGACGGTAGTATTATAAGGTGATCTCTCACTAAATTTAAAGGTAAAAGTGTTCTCCCTGAGTATGCATCGTTGCCAAAGTTCGTCGTGCCAAGACACCACGTGATGATTGGGTGTGATAAGCTCAACGTTCATCTACAACGAGTGTAAGACAGTTTTACACACGCAGAATACTCGGGTTAAACTTGATGAGCCTAGCATATGCTGATATGGCCTTGGAACACAGAGACCGAAAGGTCGAGCGTGAATCATATGGTAGATACGATCAACATAGTGATGTTCACCATTGAAAACTACTCCATTTCACGTGATGATCTGTTATGGTTTAGATGATATGGATCACGTGATCACTTAGATGATTAGAGGGATGTCTATCTAAGTGGGAGTTCTTAAGTAATATGATTAATTGAACTTAAATTTATCATGAACTTAGTACCTGATAGTATTTTGCTTGTCTATGTTATTGTAGATAGATGGCCCGTGCTGTTGTTCCGTTGAATTTTAATGCGTTCCTTGAGAAAGCAAAGTTGAAAGATGACGGTAGCAATTACACGGAGTGGGTCCGTAACTTGAGGATTATTCTCATTGCTGCACAGAAGAATTATGTCCTGAAAGCACCGCTAGGTGCCAAACCCGCTGCAGGAGCAACGCCAGATGTTATGAACGTCTGGCAGAGCAAAGCTGATGACTACTCAATAGTTTAGTGTGCCATGCTTTACGGCTTAGAACCGGGACTTCAACGATGTTTTGAACGTCATGGAACATGTGAGATGTTCCAGGAGTTGAAGTTAATATTTCAAGCAAATGCCCGGCTTGAGAGATATGAAGTCTCCAGTAAGTTCTACAGCTGCAAGATGGAGGAGAATAGTTCTGTCAGTGAACATATACTCAGAATGTCTGGGTACCATAACCACTTGACTCAGCTGGGAGTTAATCTTATGGTTGATAGTGTCATTGACAGAGTTCTTCAATCACTGCCACCAAGCTACAAGAGCTTCGTGATGAACTATAATATGCAAGGGATGGATAAGACGATTCCCGAGCTCTTCGCAATGCTAAAGGCTACGGAGGTAGAAATCAAGAAGGAGCATCAAGTGTTGATGGTCAACAAGACCACCAGTTTCAAGAAAAAGGGTAAAGGGAAGAAGAAAGGGAACTTCAAGAAGAACGGCAAACAAGTTGCTGCTCAAGAGAAGAAACCCAAGTCTGGACATAAGCCTGAGTCTGAGTGCTTCTACTACAAAGGGACTGGTCACTGGAAGTGGAACTGCCCCAAGTATTTGGCGGATAAGAAGGATGGCAAGGTGAACAAAGGTATATGTGATATACATGTTATTGATGTGTACCTTACTAGAGCTCGCAGTAGCACCTGGGTACTTGATACTGGTTCTGTTGCTAATATTTGCAACTCGAAACAGGGACTACAGATTAAGCGAAGACTGGCTAAGGACGGGGTGACGATGCGTGTGGGAAATTGTTCCAAAGTCGATGTGATCACCGTCGGCATGCTACCTCTACATCTACCTTCAGGATTAGTTTTAGACCTAACTAATTGTTATTTGGTGCCAGCGTTAATCATGAACATTATATCTGGATCTTGTTTGATGCGAGATGGTTATTCATTTAAATCTGAGAATACTGGTTGTTCTATTTATATGAGTAATATCTTTTATGGTCATGCACCCTTGAAGAGTGGTCTATTTGTGTTGAATCTCGATAGTAGTGATACACATATCATAATGTTGAAGCCAAAAGATGTAGAGTTGATAATGATAGTGCAACTTATTTGTGGCACTGTCGTTTGGGTCATATTGGTGTAAAGCGCATGAAGAAACTCCATACTGATGGACTTCTGGAATCACTTGATTATGAATCACTTGGTACTTGCGAACCATGCCTCATGGGCAAGATGACTAAAACACTGTTCTCCGGAACAATGGAGCGAGCAACAGATTTGTTGGAAATCATACATACTGATGTATGTGGTCCAATGAATATTCAGGCTCGCGTCGGGTATCATTATTTTCTCACCTTCACAGATGATTTGAGCAGATATGGGTATATCTACTTAATGAAACATTTGAAAATTTCAAAGAATTTCAGAGTGAAGTGTAAAATCATCGTAACAAGAAAATAAAGTTTCTATGATCTGATCGTGGAGGAGAATATTTGAGTTATGAGTTTGGTCTACATTTGAAACAATGTGGAATAGTTTCACAACTCACGCCACCCGGAATACCACGGCGTAATGGTGTGTCTGAACATCGTAATCGTACTTTACTAGATATGGTGCAATCTATGATGTCTCTTACTGATTTACCACTATCATTTTGGGGTTATGCTTTAGAGACAGTTGCATTCACGTTAAATAGGGCACCATCGAAATCCGTTGAGACGACGCCTTATGAACTGTGGTTTGGCAAGAAACCAAAGTTGTCGTTTCTTAAAGTTTGGTGTTGCGATGCTTATGTGAAAAAGCTTCAACCTGATAAGCTCAAACCCAAATCGGAGAAATGTGTCTTCATAGGATACCCAAAGGAAACTGCTGGGTACACCTCCTATCACAGATCCGAAGGCAAGGCATTCGTTGCTAATAATGGATCCTTTCTAGAGAAGGAGTTTCTCTCGAAAGAAGTGGGAGGAAAGTAGAACTTGATGAGGTAACTGTACCTACTCCCTTATTGGAAAGTAGTTCATCACAGAAACCGGCTCCTATGACACCTACACCAATTAGTGAGGAAGCTGATGATGTTGATCATGAAACTTCAGATCAAGTTACTACCGAACCTCGTAGGTCAACTAGAGTAAGACCCACACCAGAGTGGTACTGTAATCCTGTTCTGGAGGTCATGTTACTTGACCATGACGAGCCTACGAACTATGAGGAAGCGATGATGAGCCCAGATTCCGCAAAATGGCTTGAAGCCATGAAATCTGAGATGGGATCCATGTATGAGAACAAAGTGTGGACTTTGGTTGACTTGCCCGATAATCGGCAAGCCATCGAGAATAAAAGGATCTTCAAGAAGAAGACTAACGCTGATGGTAACATTACTGTCTACAAAGTTCAACTTGATGCAAAAGGTTTTCGACAAGTTCAAGGAGTTGACTACGATGGGCCCTTCTCACCCGTAGCGATGCTTAAGTCCGTCGGAATCATGTTAGCAGTTGCCGCATTTTATGATTATGAAATTTGGCAAATGGATGTCAAGACTGCATTTCTTAATGGACTTCTGGAAGAAGAGTTGTATATGATGCAACCTGAAGGTTTTATCGATCCAAAGGGTACTAATGAAGTGTGCAAGCTCCAGCGATCCATTTATGGACGGGTGCAAGCCTCTCATAGTTGGAATAGACGTTTTGATAGTGTGATCAAAGCATATGGTTTTATACAGACTTTTGGAGAAGCCTGTATTTACAAGAAAGTGACTGGGAGCTCTGTAGAATTTCTAATATTATATGTGGATGACATATTGTTGATTGGAAATGATATAGAATTTCTGGATAGCATAAAAGGATACTTGAATAAGAGTTTTTCAATGAAAGACCTTGGTGAATATGCTTATATATTGGGCATCAAGATCTATAGAGATAGATCAAGACGCTTAATTGGACTTTCACAAAGCACATACCTTGATAAAGTTTTGAAGAAGTTCAAAATGGATCAAGCTAACAAAGGCTTCTTGTCTGTGCTACAAGGTGTGAAGTTGAGTAAGACTCAATGCCCGACCACTGCAGAAGATAGAGAGAAAATGGAAACTTTTCCCTATGCTTCAGCCATAGGCTCTATCATGTATGCAATGTTGTGTACCAGACCTGATGTGTGCCTTGCTATTAGTTTAGCAGGGAGGTACCAAAGTAATCCAGGAGTGGATCACTGGACAGCGGTCAAGAACATCCTGAAATACCTGAAAAGGACTAAGGATATGTTTCTCGTTTATGGAGGTGACAAAGAGCTTGTCGTAAATGGTTACATCGATGCAAGCTTTGACACTGATCCGAACGATTCTAAATCGCAAACCATATACGTGTTTATATTGAACGGTGGAGCTGTCAGTTGGAGAAGTTCTAAACAAAGTGTTGTGGCGGGATCTATGTGTGAAGCGGAGTACATAGCTACTACAGAAGTAGCAAATGAAGGAGTCTGGATGAAGGAGTTCATATCCGATCTAGGTGTTATACCTAGTGCATCAGGTCAAATGAAAATATTTTGTGACAATACTGGTGCAATTGCCTTGGCAAAGGAATCCAGATTTCACAAGAGAACCAAACACATCAAGAGACGCTTCAATTCCATCCACGATCAAGTCCAGGTGGGAGACATAGAGATTTGCAAGATACATACGGATCTAAATGTTGTAGACCCATTGACTAAACCTCTCTCACGAGCAAAACATGATCAACACCAAAGACTCCATGTGTGTTAGAATCATTACTGTGTAATCTAGATTATTGACTCTAGTGCAAGTGGGAGACTGAAGGAAATATGCCCTATAGGCAACAATAAAGTTATTATTTATTTCCTTATTTCATGATAAATGTTTATTATTCATGCTAGAATTGTATTATCCGGAAACATGATACTTGTGTGAATACATAGACAAACAGATTGTCACTAGTATGCCTCTACTTGACTAGCTCGTTGAATCAATGATGGTTATGTTTCCTAACCATAGACATGAGTTGTCATTTGATTAACGGTATCACATCATTAGAGAATGATGTGATTGACATGACCCATTCCGTTAGCTTAGCACATGTTCGTTTAGTTTACTACTATTGCTTTCTTCATGACTTATACATGTTCCTATGACTATGAGATTATGCAACCCCCGATTACCGGAGGAACACTTTGTGTGCTACCAAACGTCACAACATAACTGGGTGATTATAAAGGTGCTCTACATGTGTCTCCAATGGTACTTGTTGAGTTGGCATAGATCGAGACTAGGATTTGTCACTCCGATTGTCGGAGAGGTATCTCTAGGCCCTCTCGGTAATGCACATCACTATAAGCTTTGCAAGCAATGCAACTAATGAGTTAGTTGCGGGATGATGCATTATAGAACGAGTAAAGAGACTTGCCGGTAACGAGATTGAGCGAGGTATTGAGATACCGATGATCGAATCTCGGGCAAGTAACATACCAATGACAAAGGGAACAACGTATGTTGTTATGCGATTTGACCGATAGAGATCTTCATATAATATGTAGGAACTAATATGAGCATGCAGGTATCGCTATTGGTTATTGACCGAAGACGTGTCTCAGTCATGTCTACATAGTTGTTGAACCCGTAGCGTCCGCACGCTTAAAGTTCTATGACGATCGGTATTATGAGTTTTTGTGTTTTGATGTACCGAAGGTAGTTCAGAGTCCCGGATATGATCACGGACATGACGAGAGTCTCCAAATGGTCGAGACGTAAAGATCGATATATTGGATGACTATGTTCGGACACCGGAAGGGCTCCGGAAGGTTTCGGACATATACCTGAGTACTGGGGTTACCGGAACCCCCCCCGGGAAGCTATTGGGCCTTATGGGCCTTAGTGGAGAAGAGAGAGGGCTGCCAGGAGGTGGCGCGCGGCCCCCCTTGCCCCAATCCGAATTGGACAGGAGGAAGGGGCGGCGACCCCCCTCTCCTTCCTTCTCTCCACCTGCTCCTTGCCCCTTCTCCTTCTGGGAATAGGAAAGGGGGGGGGACAAAACTACTTGGAGTAGGATTGCCCCCCCTTGGGCGCGCCTCTCCCTTGGCCGGCCCTCTCCTCCTCCCCCCTTTATATACGGGGGCAGGGGCACCCCAAAGAAACAACAATTGATATGTTGATCTCTTAGCCGTGTGCGGTGCCCCCCTCCACCATAATCCACCTCGGTTATATCGTAGCAGTGCTTAGGCGAAGCCCTACATTGGTAGCTTCATCAACATTGTCACCACGCCGTCGTGCTAAGGAAACTCTTCCTCGAGCTCTACTGGATCGTGAGTTCACAGGACGTCACCGAGCTGAACGTGTGCTGAACGCGGAGGTGCCGTACGTTCGGTGCTAAGGATCAGTCGATCGTGAAGACGTACGACTACATCAACCGCGTTGTTATAATGCTTCCGCTTAACGGTCTACGAGGGTACGTAGATGACACTCTCCCCTCTCGTTGCTATTCATCACCATGATCTTGCGTGTGCGTAGGATTTTTTTTAAAATCACTACGTTCCCCAACACCATTGCCAGACTAATTTCCTTTAGCTCTATTGATTTTGCATTGTGAAGTCAAACCGATAAGAAAAAGGAATAAAGTTCGCTCTTCAAAACTCATTCATGCATGATACTAATGAACACTACTCGGATGAAGGGCAAACACATGATACGAGGATGGAATATGTACGAAAAACAGGACGGCGTGACATATTCACACCTATGATGTGGTAACTAAGCAGAACACATTTCAACAAATTAGAAGCACTGCAAGCTAGACACCATATGAAAGGTGCAACCAATATCACTCTGCCAAGTTAAAACTGTCTGACGTTTCAACAAATTAGAAGCAGTACATGCTAGAAATCATATGCAAGACACAACCAATATCACAGTGGCAACTTAAAGGTGCCTTATCATAAGTGACTGATGCAGGATATGCAAGAACAGTAGTCTGATGTAAGAACATGGTGTGATCAGATATAGTATGTTCTAGAAACAGGAACACGTGTCATATTCACAGGCATTATGTGTAAAGTAAGCAGACACAATTCAACAAAGTTAGAAGCAATACAAGCTACACATCATACGCAACATGCAACCACATATAATAGTTCCAAGTTAGAGCAAGCACCTGTGATAGTGGAGTAGGTTAGATGTGCTCATCATCTACACACTTATGTTGATTGTCTAGCCTTGCGTTGTCTTGCGAATCTTGTTGGGAGGATGGCGGAGTAGAATCTGTAGAGACCCTCCGCTTCAATTGGTCGGAAGGACCACCATCATCCAATGCCTTACCAATTTCCTTCCGCTTTATTGATTTTGCATTGTGAGGTCAAACCGACAAGAAAAAGGAATAAAATTCGCTCTTCAAAACTCATTCATGCATGATACTGACGAACACTACTCTGATGAAAGGCAAAGTCATGATACGAGGATGGAATATGTATGAAAAACTGGACGGCTTGACATATTCACACCTATGATGTGGTAACTAAGCATAAGGCACTTCAACAAATTAGAAGCACTGCAAGCTAGACACCATATGGAAGTTGCAATCAATATCACTCTGCCAAGTTAAAACTGTCGTCATAGGTGGCGTTCATCAAACTAGAAGCATGACATGCTAGAAATCATATTCAAGACACAAACCAATATCACACTGCCAAGTTAAAGGTGTCCCATCATATGTGACAGATGCATGATACACAAGAAGAGTTGTTTCATGTAAGAACATGGTGTGATAGACAGATATAGTATGTACCAAAAATAGGAAAGCGTGTCATATTCACATGTATTATGTGTAAGCTAAGCAGATGTAGTTTACACTAATTAGGAGAAATATAAGCTAGACACCATATGCAACATGCAACCAGATATCACACTACCAAGTTAGAGCAAGCACCTTGGATGGTGGAGTAGGGGAGCGGAGACTTGGAACTTGTAATGCACTAGCAGTACAAGGAGAATCCGTACAGATGCTCCATTTACGTTGCTGGAGAGGACCACCATCATAGCCTTCCTTACTCCTTTCCTTCCTCTTTCTTGAATTTGCCTTGTCAAGTCAAACCCACAAGAAAAAGGAATAAAATTTGCTCTTCAGAACTCATTGATGCATGATACTGACGAACACTACTTTCATGAAAGGCAGCCGCATGATAGGAGGATGGAATATGTATGAAAAACAGGACGGCATGACATATTGTCATGTATGATGTATAGAGTGTAAACTAAGCACAAGGTGTTTGAACTAGTTAGAAGCAATGCAAGCTAGGAACCATATGAATGATGAAACCAATATCACTCTGCCAAATTAAAAGGGTGGCCTAACAAATGTATTTGACCACATTAGAAGCAATACATAGCAACATGCTAGAAATAATAAGTAATTGTAACATCCCAAAATTCTAAATTTTGGAATGTTACAATAAATAGATAGATTTGATTGATTGTTTGATTGATTGTCTGAAAGTGAGTGAATTCGAAACTTTTTGAAAGTTAAATGAGAGGGAATAAAAGGACTTTCCCAAACTTTCATTTTACATTCGTGATCTCCGTGAATTCAAATTCTTTTCACCACGAAACCCTGGAGAGAAGATGACATGACTTCTTCCATTTATTTAAATGACAAGGGGTGTTGAAAATATTTGAATTTCATTTGGAAAATATCTCCAATTCTGAAACTTTATGCAACTCAATGATTTTCACGAGAGGAGATAAAATGACTTCTTCAAATTATATGAAATATGAGTTGGGAGTTTCAAAGGATCAAATTCCAAGTCTTTTGGAATTATTTTTCAAAGGATCCCTAGCCCGTAGCTATTTTTTCTTCCGTAAAACAGCTTGGCCCTGATTTTTCAAATAGCCATAACTTTTCACTCGTTTATCCAAATTAGACGAAACCAACGCCCACGTCTTCGTTATGATTCCCTCTTTCCAGTAATCCAACTCAAACATGTTTTTGAAAAGTTTAAAATTTAAATTAGATCGGATTTGAATTCAAACTTCGTTTGATCATAACTTGAGTTTCGTAGCTCCGTTTGAGTTGATTCTTTTTGCAAATCGAAGCTCTTGACCTAAACCTTCTGATAAGGCCAAATTCACATAATTTTGGTACTGTTAGAAATTGTTTTATGTTGCAAGAGCTATTTGCTTGGTTTTGATGTTTTTTGAATCGACTTCTTCCATCCTTCTGGTTTTTTTTGAGTGATTGCTTATGTGTGGTTACTATTGCTTGATTACGATAGATTGACCGGAGTGTGACGAGTAGAACTATCAAGAGTTTTGAGTGCGAATCATCTTCATCAACATTGCAGGCAAGTTCACACTTTGATCATATCCCCTTTCATACCCAGTTTTTATGCATTAGTTTCACCCTCAAACATTGCATGAGTAGGATTGATAACATGTGGGTATTGGGAAGAAGTTGATGAGGTAGGAACCTATTGCCCTGCATTCAAACATTGGGAGTTACTATTACGTTATGCTTACAATGCCATGCTATGCTCGTAGACATGGATTGGGTTTTGAGAGTATTTCATGACAGATGTGAGAGATTATTGTTAACTAAGGTTTAACTTAAGGTGGCTACTTTAATACACATCTGGGTGGATTGGCTAGGGCACCCTGGGGATATACCAGTGGACTTGCCCGGACACCTGGGGATATACCAGTGTTGTCCTAGGAGATCCCAGGGTTATCGTGTGATCCTCCTATGGTTCGCCACCCAGGCTCAAAGGGATCATGAGACTATTCATACTAGAAACTTCCGTGTGCAGCCACAAGCTATTATGGGCTCTAGCATAGTTGATTAAGTTGTGTGAACTCTTAGAGTGGTAGACTAGCAGATGTAGGGGTTGTAGGTGGTACGGTCTACCCATCGTAAGGTGCAAACGCTTCTGAAAGACTATGTCTCGGTCATCCGTTTCTCAAACACCATGTAGTGCAAGAAATCCAACGGAGGAGATCGAGTCTTGTGGGGAAAAGTGCGCAAACCTCTGCAGAGTGTATAAACTAATCATGATTAGCCGTGTCCCCAGTTATGGACATCTTGAGTATCTAGTACTTGGATTTTCATGTGAATCTCATCATGTTACTTTAAATGAATACTGTTGGGTTTAATGATGTTACTTAATTGGGATTGAGAATGCTGTCAACCATTCTCAATGTTTAACAACTACCATGATAGTTAAAAGTAAAATTTATTCCTTTGCAGTAGGGAAAAATTGGCTTTTCGCAAAAACTAAACCATAGAGCTTTTCCACCAGCCAAATATGCATGTAGTGATAGCCATTATTCATCATTATCCTCTAGTGTGAATTATCCAGTACATTCAATGTACTGACCCTTTGTGGCTGCAACGTCTCATGTTGCAGGATTATCTTACGACGAGTAAGTGATACATTAGGGTTACGATTTCTACACTCAACTTTGCCGTTGGTGTTGATGGGAATCCACAACCTTGTTACTTCCGCTATTTTGGATTGAGGTAATAGTATTTACGTTACTTTTACATGTGATTTACCTCTGTTATAAATCCTCGAGTACTGTGTGTGTCAGCATACCGATCCAGGGATGACACTTAAGCACAGAGACTTGATCCATTCGGGTCAGGTCGCTACAAGATGGTATCAGAGCACATGTTGACTGTAGGACGTGACCCTAGAAACTGGCAAGCCCATAGCAAAGATTTTTCTCTACAACTTTCCCTTTCAAAAAGATCTTTTACCTCTCTTCTCTTCTGAGCTTATTCAAAAATTCCATTTAGTGAGACCATACCCCTTTCCCCTTTTGACCACACAAAGATTCGACTAATGAGACCACTCCAAGAAGTACAAGATATTGGACAACTAAGACTGTTTCGGAATGAAGAGGATCTTTCTGTGCATCTGAATAATGGAAACTACAACGGTTGAAGACTCTAAAGACTAGGAGAATTGAAGGCTCTGAAGAATTCCCAGAATTGTATGACCTAGGAAGGCTACCCTTATGGAACTTGGCAGACTATGGAAGTTTTCAATACCCGAGATCAAGGTGTATCGGAGAAAGACTGAAACAAGGAGCATGAGAACTCGAAGTTTTGTCAAAGAAAACCCTAAGGCGGGAGATATCAACTATGGAATGATAGCTCATGGGAATGACAAGAGCAGAAACACGGTTATCCGTGATGTCATCGCCCGCTGATGCTATTGTCATCGTGCTGAGTTAAGGATGCTTTCTTCAGAATGGATTTGATGGAAGAAGGCTGATGGAGCACCTATTAGTAAGATGAAGTTTTAACCTTAGCCGGTGTATCACCAGGATCTGGAGTAGTACATCAAGAAGTTTAAGGTGGAGCTCCATGAAGCCGTATTAGACAAGGAAGCATTTTGTGAAGAACTCAGGAACCAAAAGCTGAAAGTAGCCAAGCTGGAGGAGCAAAACCTTGAGATACCGGAGATTCGTCAGGAACTGAAGGACAGTAGGACCATGGTTCATGCGAAGGATGTTGAAACCAGAAGTTTGGAACGCAACTTCGGAATATTAAAGGACGTCACGAGAGACTTCGCGTCAACAGAGATGATCTGGAAAAATAACTTGAGAAGGGCAAGCACGATCGGAAGAAGCCATCGAAGACATGAACAAGACTTGAAGAGTTTGGAAATTTTGAAGATTTATTGACCTTTAGAAGACCAAACCCCTGTTATATACCAAAGTTAGATGCGACGTTTGTGAGCTGTCATTTGTTTGATGTTTTTCCGACAGCCACAGATAAAATCTGCCTTTTCAAAACTTTTGTTTGTATTGTGTGCATCCCTCTCTATCTCTCTTATCTCACCCCAAACCCATGGACCCAATAGAGGACGAATAGAGATGAACTCATGTTTTCCTGGACTGATAAGTCAATTGGAGACGGACCGATGGATTCAGAACATGGAGGATCATATGAAGAATAACCCTATAGTTGGAAAGGATATGATCCAGCATGCTCTTCGGTGCTTTGAAAGAGGTGCTGCTACTTGATGGAGGATGTACCAAACCATCAATGGATGACAAGGAGTAACCACTTGGAAAGAATTTAAGTTGACTCTGCCAAAGTCTCGACTTGTTTCCCAGAAATTGAAGCCTTCTGGAAAGTATACGAAGAAACCTTGTGCATGCAAGATTTGTGGAGAAATAGGACACACCCATAAAGAACACAAGGATGAATGCTAAAATTGTGAAGGAAGTCACCCAGTTGAAGAATGCCCAACTAGGCAGATTACTTGTTTCTTGTGTGAATGGACTACCCACTATCCTGCTCAGTGTCACCTTTACCCCATGGTACAACGAACCATCTAGCAGAAGAAAGATGTAATGAAAGGAGCCCTTATGGAAATTTTAGAAGAACCCGTGATGAAGGAAGAGATGGAGGACACACCTAAAGAAGACCCGTGTAAACCCTTCACTAAGTCTTGCTATTCATGTGGAGAAGAAGGACACATCTCCCAAAATTGTTTGAATGGGGATCTAGTAGAATTCCCGACAGAGGAAGTAGAATATGACCCACAGGAAATAGAAGCAATGATTGGCATGTAAAGGTCTAGGAAGAGAAGCAGATTGGATTCCAGGAATGACCTGAGTCATATCACCTGTTACAGGTGCAAGGAGTCAGGGCACTACCTCAGCAGTTGCCCAAAAAGGAAACCTCGAGACTTTTCAGAAGTAATATGTTTTCGTTGTAATGGAGCAGGGCACTTTGCCAGAGAATGCCCCAAGGAGAAGGAGACTTGTGCTAGATAGTGAGTTTGCAACAAAAGAAATGGAGTAGTAGAAGTGAGAACATTTTCTTTTGTATCAAGGTGTTGAGTTGAGACATGTAATGGAAGAGCGAGAGATTGTAATCATTGGAGAATAAAATAAAGTTAGCATCGTTGGTACTGATAGGGATTTTATGAGTTGTTACTCTATGAAGAAGGATTTTGACCATTTTTGAGGATAAGAGAAATATGGTCTATGGAAGATTTGTGCATTTTAAGGGTGGTAGTACCCTATAAGAACCCTTGACTCTTGGAAAAGATAAGGATACTCCACTGAGTGGATTTCGGACAAAATGAATATGAGTTTTGTCTTGATATGTGTGATACCCAAGAGTGTGTGGGATGAAGTTGGAGACGTCAGTTGTTTGGACCAAATGTGATCAAGGAGTCAGAAGAGAATGTTAAGTTGATTCAAGATAGACTAAAGGTAGCTCAGTCCAGGCAGAAGAGTTATGCAGACTAAAAAACGCAAGGAGGTAGCCTATGAAATTGGAGACAGAGAATGTCTTCGTGTGTCCCCTCTGCGAGGAGTTAAACGCATTGGAGTTAAGGGAAAGTTAGCCTCGAGATTTGTAGGACCATACCGAGTTTTGGAGCGTATGGGAGAGGTGGCCAACGAGTTGGAGTCACCCGAAGGAGTTGGGAGTTCATGATGTGTTTTATGTTTCCGGTTGAAGAAGTGCCATGCAGAGATGGCCAATATTCCCCTGTAAGGACGCTTGACCCTGGAAAGGATAATGATGTTCCACGAAGTGAATATGGACTTCATAAGTATAAGTTTTTATCTCGGTATGTGGGATATCCCACAAGGATGAAGAGATGAAGTACTATTGGATATAAAGGAGGTATGATGTTGGTAATATGGAGCAATGGCAACCCCATGACAAGTCTGAGTACTCACGTCTTGGTTTGGTGCCAATAGAAGGAAGGAAGACAGTACAGTTAGATGGATTTAAGAATACTAGGAAGTTGGAAGTTGGAATAATGATCAGTTGCCTGATGATAAGCTCAAGGACTACAAGTGATGAGATGGGCCATAACCCACAGGCCCCAGGACCTGCCAAGAAGCAAGCACATTCTTGCTGAAGGAAAAACCCTGAAAGAAGTTACGATTTTATCGACAAACGATCTTATAGGAGTTACGCAAAACCTGAGAGTTGTGAAGGAACGATAGATGGTTGTTTGGCTTGCAGAATCTATGGATTTATCCGAACTTGGTTCGTCGACAAGAGAAATTCTGCAATGCTTGTGAGGATGACCAAGTGTTAGAATGCGAGATTCACTAAAGCATATACAGGGTAATGATTTGGGTGCGGGATGGATTGATCACCATACCGACTTACTCTTATTATTCGCCTTGCTATATGGGATGGTAAATCTGAGTGACTTACCTATAGTAGAGCACCGACAATCAAAACCTTGTTTAAGCCTTAGAATGGTATAGGTATTTTCCCCTTGTACAAGGCAGCTTTGCCAACCGTAGGTTATACGGTGAGGATCAACCAGACCCATTTCGTGCAGGAGAAACCCTAAATTGTTGACCACCATGAGATATCGATTAGTTGTTCAGTACTGGCGCCAGACCTGTCAGGTAAGAAGACCCAGTCTCAGAATAACCTTACCAAGATGAAAGGACAAAAGAATTGAGGAAAAGGTTATGCCGTTACCGAAAGATCCTAGAGAAAGGAATTATACTAAAGATCTGAGAAGACCGGCCCTGTTAAGAATAAGGATGGAGTATATGAGTATTGATGGGACCGTAACAATGTTTCTAAGGGTGGTAGCACCCAGACCCCTGTGATGATCGATGGAATTTGAGGAGACCCCCAAACCCTAACCTATTTCTTGTTAGCCCCTCCGAATCTCGAGGACGAGATTCATTTTAAGGGTGGTAGGTTTGTAACATCCCAAAATTCTAAATTTTGGAATGTTATAATAAATAGATAGATTTGATTGATTGTTTGATTGATTGTCTGAAAGTGAGTGAATTCGAAACTTTTTGAAAGTTAAATGAGAGGGAATAAAAGGACTTTCCCAAACTTTCATTTTGCATTCGTGATCTCCGTGAATTCAAATTCTTTTCACCACGAAACCCTGGAGAGAAGATGACATGACTTCTTCCATTTATTTAAATGACAAGGGGTGTTGAAAATATTTGAATTTCATTTGGAAAATATCTCCAATTCTGAAACTTTATGCAACTCCATGATTTTCACGAGAGGAGATAAGATGACTTCTTCAAATTATATGAAATATGAGTTGGGAGTTTCAAAGGATCAAATTCCAAGTCTTTTGGAATTATTTTTCAATTTGGAGTTATTTGGATTTTATTCAAATTATTTTTCTCCAAAAATAAAATATATGGAAAATAGGGTAACATGATTCCCTACAACAGAAAATTGGAGAGAAATAAATTTGAAATCATTTTGATATTTTTAAAATGTTTTTTGTTGGATTTTAATAGACCAGTAGCACTCTTTGATTTATATGAATTTGTGTGGATTTTATTTGAAGTTATAAAAATGTTCATGTCGTAGGAAATCTTTTTCTGAAAATTTTGATATATAATATGCCTATATAAAGTTTTATATTATTTTTGTTTTTCAGTTTATCGCATTCTGTAAAAAAAAACTACACCGCGCGGCCGGCCGAAGGCCTTTAGGCCCATCACCTCTTTTCTTCTCTGTTTCGTATATTTTCGTCTACGTTTAGTCCCACATTGCCTAGCCTTTGACCCCTAAGCCTCTTTTCCACCAATAAATATAGACCTATAGAGCCTCCAAAAATCATCCGATTCGGGTTAAATCAATATTTTGGTTTGACTAGATTCATTTAAGAAAAATATATTTCTCCTCCCCAGCGTGACTTCTGGAAATTGTCTCTTCTCTCCAAAGTCGTCTTTTCTCTGCCTTATAAAGGTATCTTTCTCTGCCTTATAAAGTCATCTTTTCTCTTCTCTCCAAAGTCTACGTATTTATACATTAGACCCTAGCCCGTAGCTATTTTTGTTCTTCCGTAAAACAGCTTGGCCCTGATTTTTCAAATAGCCATAACTTTTCACTCGTTTATCCAAATTAGACGAAACCAACGCCCACGTCTTCGTTATGATCCCCTCTTTCCAGTAATCCAACTCAAACATGTTTTTGAAAAGTTTAAAATTTAAATTAGATCGGATTTGAATTCAAACTTCGTTTGATCATAACTTGAGTTTCGTAGCTCCGTTTGAGTTGATTCTTTTTGCAAATCGAAGCTCTTGACCTAAACCTTCTGATAAGGCCCAATTCACATAATTTTGGTACTGTTAGAAATTGTTTTATGTTGCAAGAGCTATTTGCTTGGTTTTGATGTTTTTCGAATCGACTTCTTCGATCCTTCTGGTTTTTTTTGAGTGATTGCTTATGTGTGGTTACTATTGCTTGATTACGATAGATTGACCGGAGTGTGACGAGTAGAACTATCAAGAGTTTTGAGTGCGAATCATCTTCATCAACATTGCAGGCAAGTTCACACTTTGATCATATCCCCTTTCATACCCAGTTTTTATGCATTAGTTTCACCCTCAAACATTGCATGAGTAGGATTGATAACATGTGGGTATTGGGAAGTAGTTGATGAGGTAGGAACCTATTGCCCTGCATTCAAACCTTGGGAGTTACTATTACGTTATGCTTACAATGCCATGCTATGCTCGTAGACGTGGATTGGGTTTTGAGAGTATTTCATGACAGATGTGAGAGATTATTGTTAACTAAGGTTTAACTTAAGGTGGCTACTTCAATACACATCTGGGTGGATTGGTTGGGGCACCCTGGGGATATACCAGTGTTGTCCTAGGAGATCCCGGGGTTACCGTGTGATCCTCCTATGGTTCGCCACCCAGGCTCAAAGGGATCATGAGACTATTCATACTAGAAACTTCCGTGTGCAGCCACAAGCTATTATGGGCTCTAGCATAGTTGATTAAGTTGTGTTAACTCTTACAGTGGTAGACTAGCAGATGTAGGGGTTGTAGGTGGTACGGTCTACCCATCGTAGGTGCAAACGCTTCTGAAAGACTATGTCTCGGTCATCCGTTTCTCAAACACCATGTAGTGCGAGAAATCCAACGGAGGAGATCGAGTCTTGTGGGGAAAAGTGCGCAAACCTCTGCAGAGTGTATAAACTAATCATGATTAGCCCTGTCCCCGGTTATGGACATCTTGAGTATCTAGTACTTGGATTTTCATGTGAATCTCATCATGTTACTTTAAATGAATATTGTTGGGTTTAATGATGTTACTTAATTGGGATTGAGAATGCTGTCAACCATTCTCAATGTTTAACAACTACCATGATAGTTAAAAATAAAATTTATTCCTTTGTAGTAGGAAAAAATTGGCTTTTCGCAAAAACTAAACCATAGAGCTTTTCCACCAGCCAAATATGCATGTAGTGATAGCCATTATTCATCATTATCCTCTGGTGTGAATTTGCCAGTACATTCAATGTACTGACCCTTTGTGGCTGCAACGTCTCATGTTACAGGATTATCTTACGACGAGTAAGTGATACGTTAGGGTTACGATTTCTACACTCAACTTTGCCATTGGTGTTGATGGGAATCCACAACCTTGTTACTTCCGCTATTTTGGATTGAGGTAATAGTATTTACGTTACTTTTACATGTGATTTACCTCTGTTATAAATCCTCGAGTACTGTGTGTGTCAGCATACCGATCCAGGGATGACACTTAAGCACAGAGACTTGATCCATTTGGGTCAGGTCGCTACAGTAATATGCAACGAATAAAGCTCTCTCATCGTAGGTTATTGATGCAGGATACAGAAGAGAGGTAGTTTCATGTAAGAACATGGTTAACACATAGATGTAGTGTGTACCAAAAATTGGAAGGCATGTCATATTCATAGGTATAATGTGTAAACTAAGCAGATGCAATTTACCCTAATTAGAAGCATTACAAGCTAGACACCGTATGCAACATGCAACCACATATCACACTGCGAAGTTAGAGCAAGCACCTGCGATGGTGGTGTAGGGGAAGTGCAGTCTTCAAGTACAGAGCTACGTTCAATATCTTCATTTAGGCTTGTTGTTTCTTGAGAGTCATGTGGAGAGGATGAAACTGCACTCTTTATAAGAGTAGCGCGTCTCATACTAACCCACGGGCGTGACTGTCTCATCATAAGAGATAGATGCAGGATACCCAAGAACAGTAGTTTGATGTAAGAACATGGTGTGAGAGGCAGATGTAGTATGTACCAAAAACAGGAAGGCGTGTCATATTCACATGTATAATGTGTAAGCTAAGGAGATGCAATTTAACAAATTAGGAGCAATAGAAGCTAGGCACCATATGCAACATGCAACTAGATATCACACTGCCATGTTAGAGCAAGCACCTGGGGTTTTGGAGTAGGGGAGATGAGATTTGGAACTTCCACTACAGCAGGAGTAGCAGGAGAATCTGCTGATATCATCTGTTTCGGTTGCTCCAGAGGACCACCAACATTCCGTGCCTTCATCCTTTTAGATTTTGCCTTGTCAAGTAAACACACAAGAAAACAGAATGAAATTCGCACTTCCAAATTCGTTGATGCATGATACTGACGAACACAACTTTTATGTATGGAAATGCTACCTCTTGAGCATTGCGTTGGTTTTCCCTTGAAGAGGAAAGGGTGGTGCAGTAAAGCATCGTAAGTATTTCCCTCAGTTTTTGAGAACCAAGGTATCAATCCAGTAGGAGACCACGCGCGAGTCAGCTCGTGCCTACACAAACAAATAATAACCTCGCAACCAACACGATAAAGGGGTTGTCAATCCCTTCACACCCACTTGCAAGAGTGAGATCTGATAGAGATGATAATAATAAGATAAGTATTTTTGGTATTTTTATGATATAGATTGAAAGTAAAGATTGCAAAATAAAATAGATTGGAAACTTGTATGATGGAAAATAGACCCGGGGGCCATAGGTTTCACTAGTGGCTTCTCTCAAGATAGCATAAGTATTACTATGGGTGAACAAAAATTACTGTCGAGCAATTGATAGAAAAGCGAATAATTATGAGAATATCAAGGCATGATCATGTATATAGGCATCACGTCCGAGACAAGTAGACCAAAACGATTCTGCATCTACTACTATTACTCCATACATCAACCGCTATCCAGCATGCATCTAGAGTATTAAGTTCATAAGAACATAGTGATGCCTTAAGCGAGATGACATGATGTAGAGGGATAAACTCATGCAATATGATATAAACCCCATCTTTTTATCCTCGATGGCAACAATACAATACGTGTCGTTTCCCTTTCTGTCACAGTGATCGAGCACCGCAAGATTGAATCCAAAGCTAAGCACTTCTCCCATTGCAAGAAAGATCAATCTAGTAGGCCAAACCAAACTGATAGTTCGAAGAGACTTGCAAAGATAAACCAATCATACATAAAAGAATTCAGAGAAGATTCAGATATTGTTCATAGATAGACTTGATCATAAACCCACAATTCATCAGATCTCGACAAACAGACCGCAAAAGAAGGTTACATCGAATAGATCTCCAAGAGAATCAAGGAGAACTTTGTATTGAGATCCAAAGAGAGAGAAGAATCCATCTAGCTACTAGCTATGGTCCCGAAGGTCTGAGGTAAACTACTAACACATCATCAGAGGGGCCATGGAGTTGATGTAGAGGTCCTCTGTGATCAATGCCCCCTCCGGCGGAGCTCCGGAAAAGGCCCCAAGATGGGATCTCTTGGGTACACAAGGTTGCGGCGGTGGAAATAGGGTTTCATGGTGCTCCTGGTGTTTGCAGGGTACGTGGATATATATAGGAGGAAGAAGTAGGTCGGTGGAGCAACGAGGGGCCCACAAGAGTGGAGGGCACGCCCAGGGGGGTGGGCGCACCCCCCTACCTCGTGGCCGCCTCGTTGATTGCTTGACGTCCACTCCAAGTCCTCTGGATCACGTTTGTTCCAAAAATCATGTTCCCGAAGGTTTCATTCCGTTTGGACTCTGTTTCCTTTTCTACGAAACACTGAAATAGGCAAAGAAACATCAATTTGGGCTGGGCCTCCGGTTAATAGGTTAGTCCCAAAAATAATATTAAAGTGTAAAATAAAGCCCATTAACATCCAAAATAGATAATATAATAGCATGGAACAATCAAAAATTATAGATACGTTGGGGATGTATCAGGAAACCACATTGTAGGAGGATGGAATATGTACGAAAAACGCTAAGCAGAAGGCATTTCAACAAATTGGAATCAATGCAATCTAGACACCATATGAAAGATCCAACCAAAATCACTCTACCAAGTTAGATGTGTCTCATTATAAGTGACACTTCAACAAATTAGAGGCAATACATGTTTGAAATGATATACAAGATGCAATCAATATTGCACTGTCAACTTGAAGGTGTCTCGTCAGAAGTGATTGATGAGGGATACACAAGAAAAGTAGTTTGATGTAAGAACATGGTTAATAGAAAGATGTAATATGTACCAAAAACAGGAGGGCATGTCATATTCACAGGTATAATGTGTTAACTAAGCAGATGCAATTTACCCTAATTAGAAGCATTACAAGGTAGACACCATATGCAACATGCAACCACATATCACACTGCCAAGTAAGAGCAAGCACCCGCGATGGTGGTGGGGGGAATTGCGGTCATCAACTAGAGAGCTACGTTGACTACCTTCATTTAGCCTTGCTGTTTCTTGAGAATCATGTGGGGAGGATGACACTGCACTCTTTAACCGAGTAGCGCGTCTCACAGTAAGCCACTAGGGCGACTGTCTCATCATAAGTGATTGATGAGGGATACAAAAGAGCATTAGTTTGATGTACGAACATGGTTAATAGACATTTGTAGTATGTATCAAAAACAGGAAGGCATGTCATTATCAAAGGTATAATGTATAAAGTAAGCAGATGCAATTTAACCAAATTGGAAGCAATACAAGCTAGACACCATATGCAATATGCAACCACATTTGACAGCGCGAAGTTAAAGAAAGCACCTAGGATGGTTGTGTGTGGCAATCGAGATCATCAACTCGAGAGCTACGTTTACTATCTCCATCTGCTAGCACTGCACAAGCGCTGAAACGCTTAATGCTTATCTTCGAATTACACTGGAGCTACTTCTGTCTTTTCTTTTTTGTATTCATCAACACCGTGTTAGAGTCTGAAATACCCATGCATAAAAAACAATAGTGTGAGTATGGGTCAAGTGTGTGCACAAGTAGTACAGTGTAAAGGTAGCAGGTAGCAGGTTGGTGAGAAATAAATGACGGGAGCATATGATAGCTCTACAACATGCATGGCACATGAAATTACTAGATTCTAGGATTTTGAAATATGAGCACAGGGATGGCTGGGAAATGCAGATGCTCCTCTAGCACACCACAAGGTGTGGTCCTATGAAAATAATAGTCGACTGAAAACAAATAGGTCAGTCCATTTTTTCTGCACCGTCCGATGTACAAACAACAGGCAGATCACCTTCATCTACCTCTAGCCAGTCAGTGTTACGATCTTCCTCGAAACGCCAGCGACCACCGGCCCAATCCCTTGCTTGCGCCCTCCGCTCGACCTCACCGCACCGCCGTGCTTGGCACCGCCCTCGGCCATCCCTTCAAGCCCCGCCGACCTCCAGATCGGGCGCAAGCAGCTCCTACGCCCCATAGCCCTATGACAGACACCGATGCGACGCTTCCCTGGCGAACAGACGGACTAGGTGCTCCGCGCGCCTAAGCGGGTGCTGCTTCTTTTAGTTGTGATTCGACTGACCCTGAATTCAAATCCAAACGGGCTACTGACCTCTAGCAAAAGTAAAATAGTAAATAGGAGGAAACCTTGTGCATTTAGTATCACGAAGAAGATGAAGTAAGAAGCGCTCAACTAGTTTCTTTCATGGGATGAATACGGTGTGAGCGGAGACGTAAGATTTGCATGAATAAGTGAAGAGGAGTACCTCTTTATGCTGGCAGTGTTGTGTCCTCCTTCTGTTTTTCCAACAATCTTCTTGTGGTTCACTGGAAACGAGAAGTTGTGGAGGACGATGGAGCGTTGGATGAACCCATGGCCAAGTTATTGAGTGTGGTGCGGTGGCCGTCCGGCGGCGGGGAACCAGATCTGAGGCGGCGAACGACGGCGTAGTAGGAACAGCTCCGGTGCTGTGGACGGGTGCGACAGTGGAGCGGCAGCGGTGAGGCGCATGATGGCGTGGTCGAAGTGGTTTTGGTACGGCGCACGTCGGCGTCGGCGTCGTGGAGGCAGCTCTGCCTCGGCTTCAACTGCTAAGTCCTTGAGGGCGTTGCGGTTGCAGTTGCGTTGGATGACGACATCGGGGTACCGGCTCCGGCGTGATGGAGGAGGGCGGCGGTGTATTGGGCGCGATGGGGTGGAGGACAGAGGAGGCTGGGGTTTCGCGGCTGGTGGAGAGGGCGTTTTGGCGCCCATGGAGTATGAATGGGGAAACAGATGGAGTTGGGAACTAAGGGGGGACAATGTTTCGGTTTGGGACGCGCTTGTTTGAAATTGGGGAAAGTTACGAACTTTTCCCCTATCTAAAATTTCGGACATATTGCAAGTTGAGGGTAGGACAGTAATCTCAATTGTCCCAAATGGTAGGCGGGATAGATTTCGGCCGAGTGCATGGGTGTTTAGGCGCCCACGGTGTATGAATGCTTCTCGGAGGCGGTTGAGACTGGCGTCTTGGTGAAGTTACAAACCTTCCCCAGTTTAGACCTTTGGACATCGGGCCGATAGGCTACACGGGCCAGAGTCAGGACAGTAATTTCCTACCACCAAGCATTAGTCTCGCGCGGTTTCGGGTGACCAGAGGCTTATTTGGCGCTTCGTTCAATATTTGGGAGTAGAAGCATTAACGTTTTCAGTTCTCTTGAATTGAACTTTCAAGATTTGTCAAACTTCACAAATCTTTAATCTTGAAAATCCTAAAACTACGATTATTTTGGAATGGAGGGGTACATTTGAATATACATTGTACACGAGTATATATTAAAAATATGCAGCTTACCTCAGTTCATGCATGGTTCCAGATATAATCTCCTTGGTTGCCAAAAAATAGTTAGACATGCGTATGAATATATAGCATGTTCAAATGCACAACAAAGATTGATGCCCCCTTTTAGATCTGATTTACAAATGCCATTATCTCGGGTTCAAATAGATGAATGCACTTCCTAGAATTCGAATCTCTGAAGCCCCCTTTATGTTGAATTCAACATGCATTCTATTTCATAGCTAGCAATTTGGAATGTATCCATGTAAGTGACAAATGTATAAAGTGCTTCACAGTAACAACATGGAGTGCACTAATTAATGTTTATATATGAATTGCAAAAGCAATGCATTGCCTATTTTCAAACTGCTCTCACTCTATGGATCGATAATATGAAATAAACACATGCACATGTTAGAATTCAATAGAGTATGGGTGTATGATAGACCGATTTTCATTCATACGCAAATTGCAAAATTCATGATCTCATCCAAAAATAATAATGCCATTTATATTTTAATTTAATGCGTAGAACTGCCTTTTACACGTAGATGCACTATGCCTCGGCCCGTTCTCACAAACGTGCTATATATCTCTCTATCTAACGCATAAGTGCACACAGTTTATATACATAGGCGTTTTTCTTTCACACATGCTCACAATCTCTCCCGGGGTGTCGGGGTGTCTCACTCACACACTTTCTCTCTCTCTCTCTCTCTCTCTCTGACTACTATGTACCACTCTTTTCACTAATCTCAGTTGGAAAACAATATTTCTCTCACATGCATATATACACACGCACGGTCTCTACTAGCCCTCTATACGCACAAATATGTGCCTACGTGTCTCCTGCATGCACATTATCTTTAGGCCTCTCTCGCAGACATTGCCCCCCCCCACAGACACACCTCTCTCTTAGTAGTTGGCAGATATGATTCCATCAGCATTCAGTAGGATATCCCAGACTATTAGGCTGGATGGTAATACGAGGCAAAGTTTTACCCAAGTTCGGACCCCTGCAGTTGAGGAAAAAGCCTACTCATGGTACTGTATATTAGTGATAGGGGTGTGTACAAAGTACACGTGAATACCAGGCATTGTGCGTGTGTGTATACTATCGACGAATTAGCCCCCAGGCTTCTATAACATGCTCGGGGCCGAGGGTTACAAATAATATATAGTCGGCTTATCACCAGTGGGGATAGAGTCCTTCACGACTCTGGTAGCTTCATGTTGTACGCCGAGTCCTCCACATGGGTCTTCGTATAATGCGTCTCGGTCAAACCTATGTGGCGCAGGATGGAACCGACCCATGAGTCCTCATGTTGACCCACCACAACTAGAAATGATGTGCCCACCCCAACTAGAAATGATGTGCCCACCACACCACACAACACATGCAATCAACCACTAAGAAAACAAGCATATACAATAGTACAGTGTTATACATGAAAGATAATTGCATGGTGCATCCAAAAATATTTGTTTTGCATTGTGAATGTTTATATTTTCTCCTAAAATATTAGTCACGGGAAAGAGAAACGAAGGGCATATCTCTCCTTGTCTCCACCGGACACCCCCTCTTTCTACACCACTTTCACATACGCACACAAACTATCTCTCAACCCTCTAAAGGTATGCATGCCCATGACACATTCACGCGTGATAGTCACTGTATTTCAAGCGAAAGCACTATACGGTCACTGGACTTCAGAATATGCTCATTACGGTCACCGTATACATTCTCGTGGTGATCGTACGGTATCTAGCTCATGACATGTCTCCGTATTTTGTTGGTGACACTGACGGACATTGAATTTGATGCGTGCTCCGTATTTTGTTGACGATACTTACGGTCATTGTATTTGAAGCGAAAGCATGATATGGTCAATGGACTTCAGAATAAGATCATCATGGTCATCACATACATTTTGTGGCGCTAACCAACCTGTGGTTGGATGGTTAGGAGGACAGTGGTTTCTCGAGCCCACCAGGGTTAAAGTCCTGGTGCTCGCATTTATCCTGGGTTAATTTCAGTATTTTCCGGCGATGTGCGTTCAGTGCGAGGAGACATTCCACTCGACTACGAGGCACCTATGGTGACTTCATAAAATCTCAAGATCATATGCTGGCTCACTCTCTCAAAGGTGCTCATAGGGGTAGGGTATGCGTGTGTGCGCTTATAACGGTGAGTGCTTGCGCATATATATGAGCGCTTGCGTCTGTACCATGTTAAAAAAATACTTGTCGTGATTATATGGTCACTGGCTCAACCATACAACTCTGTATTTTGTTGATGACACAGTGGCACAACTAGTGTTGCACCATCGGGGCGCGTAACCGTGGGCCCACCTATCAGCGCGTATCTATACCAATATAAAAAAACCCAAAGGGGCAGATCCAATTGATCTCGGCCATCAAACTAATCAATCCTACGACCTAAACTGCTCCAATGGCGAGCGTTCAACGTGTTTAACATGCAATTAATATCATACCAAATATTGCACTAATCATAAAATTAACACACAAACAATAACATACTTAATATCTGCGTGCAATTAATATATTGCCTAAATATTAACGTGCAACGCATGCAATTAATATATTGCCTAAATATTTACGTGTGTTACACGTGCGCATTTATACTAGTATGAAAGAAAGAAATGATAGTTTGAGTCTGTACTGTGTTAATAAAATACATTTTAGGGTGATCATACGGTCTCTAGCTCACCATATAGTTCCATAATTTGTTGATGACACAATCAATTGACCAGTCAAACGGTCCACATTCAGCAGCGCACATTGCCATAGGGCCCACCTGTCAGCGCGTATATGAAGGACAGAAATGTTAATAAATTAGTGTTCGGCGGGGATTCGAAGTCGTGAGACCTCTGGTTGGCAGTCGCCGACGGTGGGGGCACGGTGATTGGGTGGTGGCGTGGGGATCGCCGGAGAAAAACCTCGGCGCGGGGGGGGGGGGGCTGGAGGGATGGCCGGGGCGGCGATGGACCGGCGGTGGGGGGTGGTTTCGGGTCGGGCGGGGCGGCGTGGGCCGGCCACGGGCGGCGGCTGGTGGTTCGACCGGTGGTGGCTGGCAGCTCAGGGGGGTGGAGGTTGAAGAGAAACTGCAGGCCCTTGCTTTCGTATCCAACGGCTGGAAAATCTACTGACGAGAGATGAAGAAGTCAGTCGACTGATGTGTAGCCTCACCCTGCACCTACACATGCATGCACGCAACACCCACACGAACACGTGCACGCATGCAGGCGTGCAACACTGACACGTACACATAACAAACACACGCACGCATGCAGGCGTGCAACACTGACACGTACACATGAACTCATGAACACACGCACGTACGCACACATGCATGCAACACTGAAATGTACACATGCACGCACGCAACACTTGCACGCCTGCATGCACACAACACACGGCACAAGACACACACTCAACCTATACGTGCATGCACCCTTTGTTAAGGAGATGGATTGTTACGGGTATTAATCAATCTTATTTGTGATAAGAAGAACATTGATGTTTGCAGCGGTCTTTATGAATCACAACGTACCGAACGTGCTATCAACGTATATATGAAAATTTTAAAATTCTCTTACATTATATAGTAGGCTTATCTAGATGAAATAGATGATGTCACACTCAATGAACAATCACCGGTTTATGAAATGCCCGCTTCTGACCACCCTGGCCCACCAAAAGTTCCTCTGCCGTGCGCTGCCTACGTTGGGTCACTGACATGCAGGCATTGTACCCAAAGAGCCCACACGTCAGTGGAAGAACGGTGCGATGTCGTACATCAGAGTCGAGGACGCCACTCGATGCACGCCCGGCTGAACACGCCTCCTTGTCGCATTCAAACGCCTCCATGAAACACGTGCGGAATCCAAGAAACCCACTTTGGACACACATCCGTTCATGACCGGGCCGACATTAAACGCAACGCCGGCCGAGCTCCTCCCGTCCGCGGTCTATTTAATCTCCTATTTAAACGAGGCCAAACGCCGGCCAAGAATCACACACCTCCGCCGCTCCCTTATCTCCTCCTTCACCATTTTTTCCACTCTTACAATGGCTTACGAATAGTAGTTGTCCCACATCCAAGCTGCCTGGGTGGCCCACCGAGCCCGCCGGATACGAGCTATGCAGCTCGCTGATCCACCTTCCTCCCCTCACCCGATGGAGCGAGTTGCCGCCCCAAGCCGGCGTGCGGTTCAACAACTCGCTGCTCCAGGCCATCTCGACAAGGAGCGACACACGGGCGTCGTCGCTACCGTCCACACCGCCGCCTCGTACCGCGCATCCCGTGTCTGCGACCGCGTCTCCCGTTTCTATGGCCGAGACTCCCATGCCAGCGGCCGCGCCATGCAAGCAGAGACAGAAGCTGGGTATGCGGAGAGCGACGAGTCGGTGGCCAGCGCCTCCGTGTCCGCCAACATCATCTAGGAGAAGTAGAACACGGGAGGCCGCTGCCGCTTGGGTCCCATGAAGGCCACTACGGAGGCGACGCCGGCGTACACAACAGGTGTCTTGCCGGATCTCTTTGTTGCGAGGACCTTCGTCGACCCCGCATAGGCTCCACGGAAGCGGAGAAGCCCCATTCCACCATCATCATGGGAATGAGCCAACCATATCAATTGGGCAGTGGGGAAGCGAGCCGTCCTTTGCGCTGAAGCATATACCTTCGAGGCTCCCGAGAGTCTAGTGATCCTCCTTCCAGACATGAGGAACACAAATGGATCGGTGGGCGACCATTTAGGCCAGGTATTATATACATGTGCTGTCCAGAACTAGCACCGCTTAGTTGATTTGAATGTAATGAAATCCGTCAAGTTTGTATGAAAATCCGGAATTTTATATGGATTCTGTCATTGTTTATATGAAATATCGCCGTGTTTGCATGAATTTCGCCCGGTTGGTTGAATTGCTATCAGAATGTGTGCGGCTACGGTTGGATGGCGTAATATGCGGGTCGCCGATCGGTATGTGGCCGGCTCAGGCGGCGTGGTGGGACAAAAAAGCATAGCTCGTGCGAGCTCGTCTCCAATGTGCACCTGAGCCATTCCTCGTTCATCGGTGGAAAAGGCACCAGTGGACAAAAGGGTCGCCAATATTTTGGCTACCCCGGGCAAGATCCAAACAGCCCCTCCCAGCAGATTCAAATCCCTCGTTCGCCATGAAATTTTGCCATCCGTTGTTTTCATGGACTAGCAAGATGCCCATGCATTGCACGGAACATCAAGATGCCCATGCATTGCACGGAACATCAAGATGCATTTTTTTACAAAACACCTGTTGTGATTAACCCATGCTGGAGTAATCCCATGTGTAAAAACTAATGATATCTCGAGAATTTTATCGGAAAAATGGTATCTCAAGAGTTTCATCAAAAAAATGATATCTCGAGAAAGATGAGAGGTAAGGTGAGGAGGAGTGGGGCGTGGTGGTGACTGGTGGTCGGACTGAGCGGAGGCATGGGGATGGATGGCACATTATGTCTAAACTTGTATCTGTCTCACACACACCCACATAGGTGGGGGACGTGCACGAAGAGAAGAGGTGCATGCATGACGCACGTACTCCCATCTCTTTCCCAACCACACCCCGCGGGTACACGGTTGAGCTCATTTCTGTACGAAAAGGCAGCCCACGTGGTAATTTGACACGTGTACTGGTTGTCCACTTGATGGAGGATCGTCTACCACGGGTGAACAAACAAATTGCGACTTGACGCATTATGTTAAAAAAGCGGCAAACCATGTGGGCCCTACCTTAGAGGCAAGGCTCTATACACTTGAGATGCTCTGTACGTATTACTTTTGATGTGTCCCGTCAACTCGCAAAACGAGAAGAAGCTTGCTTAGTACACCGTCTCCCCAGGCCACGGGCGAGGTGGCTCGCAGGACGAGGTGAAGCTTTCTTACTACGCCTTACGCCCGCTCCCTCGCCCACGCGTGAGGTGGCTCGCAGGACGAGGAGAAAATTTTACTACTCCCTCCATTTACTCCTTATCCCTACCTTGGTTGAGAGATTCTCATATTGTTTGGAATATATGTCTTTTAGTAGTAGTAGAAGTAGTACATTGGTATATAGGAGTAGTACTACTACAGCAATTTCCTTGGAGTCCGTGGTGCAACAAGCTACCGTAGGCTATGTTACTACTCCCTCCTTTCCAGTTTATGGATCAATTTTAAAATCTCTCCAACCAAGGTAGATGGTGAGTGGTGGAATTAATTTTGTAGTTTGCACAAGTAATTAGTACGCTCGTTTTTATCAAGAAGTTATGTTTATCGAGGTATTAATTAGAACGAATGCATGCATGGCCACTAAATTTCCATGAACTTCTACATGCATTGGTGAGTTTTCTCTTGACACTGCTTGCGTTGGGTGATTTAAGGCACCTCAAAATCCAACATGTGATGGTACTACTACTAGTAGAATTGAGACTTATAAAATGAGAAACAGATTTGTGTAGATGAGCCCTATAAACCGAAAATGAGGGAGTAGTAAGTAGTAGTACTACCTCCATAGCGGGTACGTACTCTGTAAAATTAGATTTTCCCAAAACTAAATCGCTCAACCTTTATTCGCTTGTTTCCCTTCTTGCCTTCTTGCCTCGAACAGACTATGCCAAACTCCCCTGCCCGCCGCGTGGGAAAAGACCTGCCCTCACCTTTTTAGTCTGGGTTTGTATCGATGGATCACGCGAAGCAGCAAAAACCAAGCCGTGTCTTGTACTCCTCCCTCGACGCTTGCTTTCATGAATTTTTTACTTTCTCTCGCTGACATGTGGGACATGTAGCAACCGGGTCGACGTGTCATGCACCAAATAACAGTGCAGAACAGTAGGGGCGACGCCCCCAGTCATACCGCCCCAGTAGTAGTAATGAGCAATGAGACGTCAACTCACAATGCCGCACCTTCCCAGACAGACAAAGCAACCATTATTTCACACTTTGCTTCGCCATCATCTCCTTCAGGAAAACCACGTAGTATTGCTTCTGCCATTGTTCTGCCTCAAGAGGGACACGCGCATCGCCTTGGTACATCATGACACGTGGGACCGCATGACGGGCCATGCTCCCCCGCCCATCGCTCGGTAAAATCACCTCATTTTTACTACTTCCTCCGTATCGGTTTTCAGGGCATGCATGTCCTACTAGGTTGAGAATTTAACTGGCTATATATGTGATGAACAATATATGTTTAGAAACTACATCCGCTTAAGAATCCAATGATATACTTTTTGTGACATAGTAACTCATATTTAGGGCTCCTTTGATTCAAAGGAATTAAATAGGATTTTTGGAGGGTTAGAATCCTTAGGAATTTTTCCTGCATTGGTCGTTTGATTCATAGGATTGAATCCTATAGGAATTTCTTCTACGGAATCATGTGTACTACATTTCATTGGAAATCTAGCATCCACTCCAACCTCTTTTCTCACTTCCTTTGTTGTTCCTATGACATCAAATACTCTGTGATAATCCCATGGGATTACAGTGGGCTTGCCACTCCAATCCTTTATTTTTCCTATTCCTGCATTTTGAGAATCCTATGAATCAAAGAGGGCCTTAGTTAGTCAAATGGATGACCTAGAACTATGTGCACGCCCTATAAACCGAGACGGAGAGGGTAGTACAATGCGTATCTTTTTAGATCAATACAGTCGGGATTCACCAAGGAGCAAAACCAAGTGGTAGGCTGGTCCTGTCGTGTTAGCATAGCAACTCAAGCAGGGTCAGTTCACACATGAAATGGTGACACACTTAATAGGACCCATTTGGCCGGCATATGGCTCATCCACCGTCTTGTTCCACGTGCGATGCACCAAATTATAGTTCAGAGCAGCGGTTGGACTTGGAGGCACCCCGGTCATAGCGCCACAGTAGTAGTAAATGAGCGACGAGGGGTCAAATCACAAAGCCCCACCTTTCGAGCATTGTTAATAATATAGCTCGTTGCTGGCTATAACATCTCGCCATGTCATCTATAGCCAATATTATAGCCAACACGTATAGTAGTGGGCTACAAGGAAGTACTACTTTTCTATCATATGACCCACCGTACACTCTCACATAGTTCTTGGAGGACGTGCTACAGCCGGCTGTAAGTCTACAACCCGCTTCTCTTGTCTATCCTCTTCTCTCTCTACCAAGTCAGCAAACATATAGTATTTAAATCCTTACAGCCCGCTCATGTCACCTTATTGTACTTGCTCTCCCCGCATTAAGCTGGACGGACAAAGCAACCATCATTTCACTCTAGGGCGCAAGAGCATAAAGAAAAGAGAAAACCAATGATGTGTGTGGTAGTTACCTATGGCACCCTACGTTAGGGGCCTCCACTACAAATCCTTTTTTTGAAAGCGCCTCCACTACAAATCCGCTTCTCCCTCGTCCTCTTGAAAAAACCGATGATGCGTGCGGCGGTAGGGTTTGTAGGAGTACTACGGCGTGTGGGGCCACGTCGTAGTAAACGGGAGATGGATTGAGTTCGAGTCAACGTCTTAATATGTGTGGGTGGCTTGGTTTTATGGGAACGAGGCAGCATTTTGGGTTCGGTGACCAGTGGATATATGCATACAAAAAATTGTGGATGTAGGTTTAACCGAAAGGCAATGATGCATGGGCCCTGCATTTTGATATACCCGCGGCCGCGTGAAATTTGCTACTCTATTCAAAACTAGTAAGGTACACATGCATTGAATGCATGAGATTTGGAAACCAAATTATGAATAAATACACACTATAGCATGTAACGCTTTGAGTCATATATGCATGATGTAGATGTTCATTTAGTTCTTATAGTTCATCTCATTCAAAATCAATTAGTTTTATAAAAAAGTTAAGATTCATGGGATTGTGCATTGTAAAGCATAAAGTAAAAAACAATAATGGCAATTCATTTAGAAAAAAAAGTTTGGGAAATTATGATACGGAAGATTCTAGAACAATGGAGAAGTGCTTGTGTTTTGAGGTTTGTGCATTATGCTTAAGTTCGACCATGGAGTCTTCTAGATTGTACGTGTGGCAGAATCTGGTGGAATGTTGATGATATCCAATGACCAGTAGTGCTCCTAGATGAAACAAGAAACGAGGAGGGAGTTAATGTACTGTGCCAAAGTGTTTTGGGATTATTTGGTTTTCGGAAGATGACTTACACACCTAGACGGAGGGAGTACAAGGAGAAAAAATGAATTGCTGTTAAAATAATGACAGTTCTAACAAAAATGTGAATCTGAACTACATATGTGTGCATGTGACCAGCACATACATTGTCAATACAAAATTTAATGCAAGAAATAACTTATGAGTAACATGCACGAATTGATGATGTGGTGATTGCATGCATAGAGTAGAAAACCAATGTGATTTATGACTTGCATGCATGACGTGTTCTTGTGCCATAGTTGCATGTCTAGGAAAAAAAGCTACTAGTGGGTTGTACTACTAGCTATTTAGGAATAGAAGATTTATACATGGAATTTGTAGGGAAAGAGATAACATGTATCTCAATTCCTATGAGTAGGGATTGGAAAAGAGATGTCATTTGGTTCACATCATAGGAACTTTTCTATTGAATCTAGAGATGACATGTATCTCAATTCCTATGAGGAGGGATTAGAAAAGAGATGTCATTTGGTTCACATCATAGGAACTTTTCTATTTAATATACGCTAATGTTTATTTTCCTTTGAAACTATGGGAGTATAGGAATCCATTCATATGAACCAAGCGTCTCTAAAGCTATAAAAATGATATCATGTTTATTTTCTTTGAAATGTGGACTATATGAATTTATTCCTATGAACCAATTGGCTCTAAAGGAAAAAATCATATAAAAATCATATCATATAGAGTTCCTATGATATTCCTCCACACCAATGGATGGTTGAAATTGCTGCAGGTGATACGACGGTCTTTATTTGTAGACTCCTCCCCCATCTTTAAAGTTACCTCTCAAAGATGAATCAAATGATATATTCTAGGTATTCTATATGTGCATTTTGGTACATGAAAACTTTGTAAAAGTTTGCGAGGTTTGAATTTTCAATAAAGCTATATGCACTACATTTTGGAACGGAGGAGGTGCATACGACAGTTTCTAACACTCACATGGAAAATTTGTGTGTAGGAGGAGCGGCTGCTCTGTTAAATGACATGGCAAAACAGACACTGTCGTATCCGATCCAACGGTTCTTACGGTGTTCGTCAGGAAACGGCTTGTGGCGAACGTTTGTCAGATAATGATTTATGGACACATGCATTGCATTGATACGTGCCCCCTCTCTCTCACGCACACACGCACCCTCACGAGTCACGACTCTCCCGAGTCCTCTCGCACCCACCGTCTATCTGTAGGTAGATGCCACACACATATGTGCTCTTCACACCCTACCCTTAGAACTTCTAAAAAACAAAAGACGTCGCGCACCTTTTATTTTAGCTCACACGTCACACACTTATACTATTACTCTTGTGGCGAACGTTCTTTGGGCATAGTATATTGTACTCTCACGAAGAGAAGTGGTGTATGCATGAACTATTTCTCTCACACCCACTCGCAGGTACATGTAGGAGCGCATTTTTCTGAAGCTGGTACAACAAAATCACTCCATCATATATATATAAGCAGGAGCCTTAGCGCTTGCTTTACTAGGGTTCCTCTCTTTCACTCTCTCATGCTCTCTAGATCTAAGCAAGATATAGGTGGCCACACTCTCTCTCTCTGCTCCCGGCTGGTCACAAATCCGGCCGGACCACCTCGACCGAAGCAGGCGTGTAGGTGCATTGTTCACACTGTCGTCAGCGGCGAGGGAGGAGACCAATGGTTGACCGCGTGTCCCGATCAGTGGACGTGTCGTTATCTTCGAGAGAGCGCCGACTCGGGAGGACCTCCGACCCCTTCTTCCTCGCTACGGTATTTTGGCCAAGATGCAGCCTCCCGACGCCGTCTTTGCCACATGCCGACGACCCTCAGGTATATATTCCTTCGAAACCTGCCTTGCTCTACTGCCCCAGCTCCCCATATGGCTGCGTGTGGATCTTTTTCTACTTCCGTCGGCTATTGCAAAGCCACCTAGACTTCTACTATTATTAGAGATAAAGCTAGTTCATACAGTCGAATCTAAGAGTTGGTTCAAACAGGGAAGAGAAGTGGGAAAGCTGTAGCATGAATCTAGGACTTAGTTCTAAGAGGAAATGGGGGAAAGTAGTAGATACTGGCTACCCAACCAGTCTCTTGGTTGAAAAGGAGAGGAAAACATGGTGGATGGCGAAGGGTGAGGGGAAGTGGACCTGTCTCTTGGTTGAAAAGGAAAGAAAGTGAGGGGTGTTTGGGGACAACGCAAATGAGAATGGGCAGGTCTAGATTTCCTGTGCTCACATAGGAAAATGTCACCGAGGAGATAAAAATGGGACAATGCAGACATGCTGCCTGAGTGTTTGCCACTCTCGGCAACCACATCTGCCTCACCACTTTATGCCCCTGCTGTCCCTACGCCCATATCGCTACCGTTAATGTAAAATCACATGAAGCATTATGCAATGCCACCTAATGTCAGTATAAATAATGGTGTAGTGTCGTTGATAAATTGAAGCAATGCCACCACCACTTTATGAAGTGCTTCCATCTTGCTTTATTTCCCATGAATTGTGTTTTTGTAGTTACACTTAAATCTCACACCGCTAACATTGCTTCATCCCAGTGGAACTGCACAAATTTAATTGCACATTTACTGACCATGTGCTACTCTCATGACAGTAATTCTAATGCTATTGTACTGCATATTAATCTAGTGGCAGTGTTGATGTGATGTGATGCTACTTACTTAAGGGAACTTTCATTCTGTCAATCTAGTGCCAATTATAACACAATAGATGCTGTTGTTAATCATACGCCACTGCAAATATTTGTCACTTTTTAAATAACCGTATTTCATATTTGCGCAAACAGGGATGTCTGTCTCCATATTGTTTCTATCTACGCAATCAAAAGTACACACCTCAGTTTTAGTACAACTGCACATAATGAGATGGCTATTCCTAGGTGTTGTCCTCTAACCACCAGTGTTCCAGGTATTCCTACATTGGTAGTAACTAGGTAGAATGACCAACGCAATCTAAAAGAAGCTGATTCGTGCGTTTTACTTCCTGATTGCAGTGCAGGGATGAGCGAAAACAACTGCATCCTAGTCCGGAATGCACTTTCTATGAGTTGATCCATGGACCGAGGACTAGCTGGCACGACTGCATGGAGGTTTTTGGGACAGGTGCGCGAACAAGAGGCATTGTGGTTTGCTTATTTCTGCAAATAGCGATGCTTAAATTTAGTGGAATGCACAAGAATTTCACCTTGTCAGTACACTAAATGGTTCAGTTCAGCATTCCAGTTGAGAACACAATTATAATTGGTTATTCTAGAATGAGAGAACCTAACCATGGATGGTGGCCACAAGAAAAAACCAGAGTGAACTCCAGGAAATTTAAGCCTGCCGGGAGGCCCTTTCTTCAGAGAAGCCCTGCTTGTTTTTTTCCTGATTTGTAAACCTTCTCACAACTTTGTCTTTTGCTGTGAAGTAGTATATGTTTGTTATGTTCTATGAATCATTGAGATGTATAAAATTGCTTAACTTATGCTTTTCTAGTTTTTTATGAAGCCGAGTTTAATGTGAGTGTTCCACATGAACGGTGGACTAGCATGTGAACGTTTGGAATTTACATTGTGGCCTCAGTTAATTGCATGAACCACTGTAACAAGATACGTAGTTGCTTATATGTCAGACAACAGATTATTCATTGTTGGCTGGTCGATAGCCTAGTGTTGAAGCGAGCTGAGCCAATGTGCCGTGTTTTGCACAACTGCTTACAAGTGGGGTAGCACCAACATTGTTTACAAGTACTTATGTATATGTCGGCGCACAGTTCTCGAACGAGTACTCTATTTCATCAAACACACACTGCTCGTATGATAAACCGTGACAACTTATGTCTTACCATGCCATATTCATGAAAAAACTAGTGATGACGCATTTGTTTCAGCAACAATTACGATGGTTCTCACATGATTCATGGGCACACAAAAGTAGTAGCAGTTCCCATAGACGGATTCAAACAGAGTACTAGCCCTAGAGGGCTCGATAATAGGCAAGGTTCGGATAATTAGACACAAGCCAAACTACTATTAAACACTAGCTGGGGCAACTATTTCATGCCTCGATCTAATTTGGGCTGGACACAAGACGGACCTTGCCATGAACATCATCGAGGACGTTCGGCAGCAGCTCAATCCTGTGAACCTTCATGAAGATAACCTTGTGGCCTTGCCACTCATAAACTTGTTTGTGGAGGCATGCCACCTCATCTTCCTGCGTATGCTTGACAAGAACAATATTCCTCACAAACGAAGGAGTAGCTTTCAATTTCTTGTGCTTCAGTACACCCTAGACAACACGCCTGACAACAGTGAGGCTGGAATATAACTCGAATCGATATAAGCACAAATGGCTTCCAGGATCCAACAACCTAAGAACTCTGTTTTTCCAGTGCGTATATTCAAGTCATCCGCCTCATAGCGAGTGACATGTATAACCACACAATCCTTGTCTGCATCAGGGCTCTAATTGAAACAGAAACAAATTCTGAATTACTTTCCAATATAAGAAACACAAGTTATTTAAACCACTATGTATATCATGGCATCGAAGCTAATAAAATTTTGCATTATTCATCACCACATACTTAGATGAAAAACCACAATCGAGATCGGCAAAGAAAAAAATCACCTTGGGCAGCTTAGCGTGGGGGGAGAGACATCCTCGAAGGGGGAAAAGTGCTCCTGCAGTGCCACGGGGGCTGTAACCTCAAACGGGGCATTGGCCATCTCAGTAGTGGCCGTGAGCGTATCTGGGGTCGGCTCGGTGGCTGCCTCCATCTTCTTGGAGCTCTCTGTCTCGTGGGGTTCAGCCTCCCGTGTCTGCTCCAATATCAGCAGATCTTTGCCTGGTTCTCCTTGGTCCATCATGAAACTGACGAATACTAGGAGACCACTGAAAGGAAAACACAATCGCAATGAGAATGAAACAAAAAAGAGAGTGAGGATCGGTTACTGCTTTGCAAAAGTTCTTTTTTTTCTCCGAACGAAAATATACCAATATCACAGATTTGCTTACCATCCCTTCGTTGGGAGAGAAGAACAGTGGCAGATGCACGTGTTGGCTTTCTTGAAGACGGTGAGGGAGAAGGGGATTCAGCGAAGAGTGAAATGATGGTTGCTTCGTCCGTCAAACTTAGACTGCGGGGAGGTGGGGTTCTGGGATAGGGTGGCTCGTTACTGCCGCGCTACGACCGGGGTGACTCTCCACCTGCATACTGCCTTCTAATTTGGTGGATGGCATTTGGGCCCGCGCACGGCATGGCCCGCATGTCGGTGAACAAAAGTAAAATGACATTCAGTAGAGGAAGATGTTTTGATGACCTAGGAGGAGCCAGAAGCGGTAGTGTATCCACTATACTAGTAGTAATTGTTTTTCCAGGTAGCTGTAGAGTGTCTCCACTGTACTAGTAGTAATTGTTTCTCTGGGCCCAGACAAAACAGCCCATCAACCCTAGTAAATAATAAATCAATTCAAAAGCCCATATAGTTACTTAATGAGAGGCGCTACCCACACCCAGCACACCGCCCCCCCAAAAAACCTGGGTGCTCTTCTTCCTCCTCACTCCCACCCACCTCACATCAGCTCGCTCCACTAGTGCCCCCAAATTCCTCACCTCACTCCTACAGAAAACCCCAGCTCCCCTTCTTCCTCACTACTTCAGAAAACCCCCAACTCCCCTTCTTCTTCACTCGCACTACAATTAGGCTCGTCATTCGTTACTCTGCTCAAATCCATGAGCGTGATGCGACTCCCTCGAGGAAAATGGAGTCGGCTGACCCCAGCGCCAAGAAGATGAGGCTCCCGCCGGCGACGACGCCTGTTGTAGATCCCACCACTGGCAGCGTGGGGAGAACCTGCGACCCCGCCCTCACTGGGTCCCAGGGACCCGTAGAATGTCGGGTGGACCGCATCAGCGATCTCCCGGACGCCGTCCTTGGGGACATCATCTCGCTTCTCCCCACGAAATATTGCTGTCGCACCCAAGTCCTTCAATTCGGTGGCGCCCTCTATGGCATGCCGTGCCCCTTAATCTCGACTGTGATCAGCTATCTCTCTTCAATGATTTTGAAATCCCCAAAGCCATCATCTTCTCCCACCAGGGCTCCGTTCAAAGCCTCTGCATCCCGTCATGCTACCTGAGCAAGCATACCATGCCCTGCATAGTGGATGCCTGGCTGAAATCCCCTGAATTCATAGGACTACAACTACTTGAGTTCTACTATTCCCCTGAAAATCACCTACCAGATACCGAACGCCATGTACCTGTGCCCTCAGCACTGATGTCCATCTCGCGGGTTTTCTCCTCTCTCCACACCGCCACCTTTGCACTGTGCTACCTACTAGAAAATCTGGTACCAAACCTTCGACTCCCATTTCTCAAGAAACTTTCACTTGTGCGAGTTCGTATATCGGAGGCCTCATTACACAGCATCATCCACTCCAGTTGCCCTGCCCTGGAGTGCTTGGTGCTTGTTTTCACAGTTAGAATCGGTTGTCTCCAAATAAAGTCGCCTAACCTTGTAAGAATTGGAATTTCTTTTGACGAAAGGCAGCTCATCATCCAAGATTCCCCTTCACTTCAAAGGTTGATCCTTGATTCTAGTGATTCATCGTCGCAAATAACCGTCATCTCTGCACCTAAACTGGAGACCTTGGGTGTAATACATGATCTCTGTGCTCATTTCAATATGGTGTTTGGCTCCATAGTTCTTCATGCACTTTATATTATCATCTACACTTGTAACCATAACCAGCATTTTAAATTTTTGCGCAGAAGTTATATATAATCTCAGAATACACATTTTGTACTAATATTATGTTCTATGCTCAATGAAGAGTTTCTCCATGGATAGCCTATCAATGGTGCTGGATTCTGTTAAGATCTTATATATCCAAATGAATAGTTTTGATCTGAAGAAGATTATTGGCTTGCTGCAATGCTTTCCATGTTTGGAGAAGTTGTATATAAAGGTGATAATTCACACACATTGGAAGCCTGCACATAGTGTACTAGAATTAACCGTTCAGTTGTTGCTCTTTCGACACTCTTTTTTTAGACCTTAACTGTTTTCAATCTTCATGTCTATTTAGGCAACAGGACGAGGTAAGAAAGTTATAACCAATCGGTGGATTCGTAAGAACCCGGATTTTCTCACTTCTCATGACATTCGGTTGAATATAATAACGCTAGAACGATATGTAGCCAACCAGGCAAACACTAGATTTGTCACATTCTTCCTGCTGAATGCGAGGTTACTATTGTCCATCAGGCTTAAGTTTATTAGCAGCATGGTTTTGACGGATGGGTATGTCGAAGAGCAAAGAAAGGAGTTTCAGGTGGGCAAAAGAGCTTCTGAATGTGCTGGGCTTCTATTTACAACATATTGTGGTCATAATCCAGTAAATTTTATGACCCAAGATGTTCATTCTATGGACCTGACCGGTCCATTTGACTGTGACTGCCGAAAGCAATGCTGGAGTTAGATGTTGTTGCCCTTTTCAACCTGCCTTTTGTCTAAACCTAATGAACAATTAACCCTCGTGCTTTTGTACAGTTTGTAAGCTGGAGTTAGATGTTCTTGCCCTTTTCAACTCGGCTGTGACTATCATATTTTCTTTGAAACAAGGCAAATGTCTTTCCATTCGTTTAATTTAGAGTGAAATATTGTAACAAATCCCAACCAAGGGAAATAAAATCACTCTCGCCGGCTGCTTGAGCTAACTGTGCATTACAGAAGCCAAGTGATTAGCCCACACCAGCACCCACAAACTTATTTCGAACAAGCACACCAAATGGGCTATAAATTTTCATAGGAAAGGCTGCATGACTCTGACAGATTTCGATTCTGACATTTGGGGCCCATGAGGAAATAGCCTATCCAAGGTGGTGTCGACTTACTAGCTAGTCAACAAACGATTCTGCCTACCAGCCGTTGGATTGACATCCAACATCTGTCGTGTATCTTCTATCTCTTGTCTCTTCCTCCAGCCGCCTAAACCAAACCACCCCGTCGGCTCCTCCTGCTCCCGCCTCCCATGTCTAGCTGCGCCTCCACTGCCCTATCGTACCCTCCAATGTTGGCCAGTCCCTACCTCTATTCCCCCACACGTCCTGTTATTCTCTGGTGACGTCAGCCCCAACACGCACCCGCACCCGAACCAGTCAACCCTCGTACTCCCCTCCGCCCGCGACTGGACCGGTGCATCTTCCACGGCTCCTGTTCGTTCCGTTAGAGGCCTCGCCGTCGTCCTCCGCCTTGGTTCGCTCACCATGCGCGGTGCGCCACGCTCTTGCATTGTCAACGTCGTCAACAACGGAGAGGAACAAGGAGAGACTATACGTGGAGAGGATGACAGTAGGGACCCACCAGCGTCATGGCAATACGCAAGCAAGTGCCTCGTTATTACAAGCCCCAAAAAATGGTTCCTCTTAATTGTTGGACATCTGGGCTCACGCCATTGTCAACCTAGTCAATAAACGAGAGAATTACACAACGAGCGGCTGACACCAGGGACCCAGCAGGTCGCACAGTTGTTATTTACTTTTTTTGAGGAAGAAGCAATTGTTATTTATACTAGTTTTAGCGACGGATCAGGGTAACAACGGGGCTGTGCAGGAGATGTGGCCCGTCTAGCCAAGGTTTTATTTATGTTGACCACATCATGAGCCCAGTTGTGTTTTTTCTTGCTGAAAATGGCTAGCCCGGTTCTATTTTTTTAAAGAAATACCCAAACGAGGCCTACTTGCTTTATCAGCCCTGCTGGGCTGCAAATCTACTAAGACGAGGAGAGTTTCATTCGGTTTGCCCAGAAATGGGCTGTACATTTTTCAAACACATCAATCCGGGAATTAGTTTCAATTTTTTTCAATACAAGATTTTAAATTCCATTGATTTTTATGCATGGAAAATTATTTGGATTTTATATTTATATAAATTATTTTTCAAAATAGGTTGAATGTGACTCGATATTTCGGGATTAAAAATAGTTGACCACATCGAAATATGCAAAATTTCGTATAATTTTTAACCATGGCCACTATATGGGGTGTAATGCTAAGAAAAATAAGATGGGCTCCAAAAAATTCTTAATAATTAGCAAATGGGCTATAAATTATTAGAAATAATGGCAGATAGGCTGTATGCTGTTTTGCAAAGATTTGAGGCTGACTTGTGCGCCTACTACAGGTTGACGCGTATGCTTTCCTAAAAAAATTGTTGACGCACACGCAACGCCGTGTCAACTTAGTCAACATATGAGAGCAGTGACTATTGGATGTCCATCCAACGGCCGCCATGCTTCTTCAATCTCTGGTCTTCCTGCTCTAGCCACTCAAACAAGCGCCGGTGGGACTGCCTGCTCCCTCCTCCCACGGCCGGCTGTGCTGCCGCGCAGGCCTCACCGCCCCACCGTACTCCCATCGCTGGCCTAGCAATCCCTCTAATCACCCATACATGCTTTTATTCTCCGGCTACGGCAGACGAACCAGTAAACCCTCATACCCCCCTCCGCGTGGGAAACAACTGCCGGGTCTTCCCTGGCTCCGTGTCGTTCCCTTCCTAGGCCTTGCTGTCGTCCACCACCCTGGTGCTCTCAGCGCAGCGTGGTTAACCCGGTCAACGAACACATCCATCGGAAGTGGACTGTATGTGGAGAGGCTAACAGCTGGGTCCATGGCCGCACGCAAGGAAATGTCTCCTTATTACGCGCAAAATAATGATTCCTCCACTTGATAGCTCGGACCCACCGGAAGGGCCTCTGTATTTGGCGAAAAAACGTTCCCCCTGCTGACAGGTCGCACCCACCAGCTATATCTTCGCACGCAAGGAAGTGCCTCCTTATTACGCACAAAAAATGAATACCCCTGCTAGCTGGGACCCACCACAGTAGGAGGCTGACTTATGGGCCTACTAAGTTGACGAGGACGGAGGGGTTTGTCAACTTAGTCAATAATGAACGATTCTAGCTCCAGTGACCATATGATGTCCATCCAAAGGTCGTAGTGCTTCTTCAACCTCTGGTCTTCTTGCTCCAGCCGCCCAAAGCAGCGCCGATTGTGCCACATGATCCTACCTCCCGTGGCCGGCTGTGCTGCCGCAGAGGCCTCACCGCCCCTTACTATTCCCACCGCTGGCCAGGCCCTGCGGCGACGGGAGCCTCACACCGCAGCCGAACCAGTGAACCCTCGTACTCCTCTCTGCGTGGGCATCCACTGTCGCGTCTTCCCCGGCTCCGCGTCATCCTCTTCCTAGGCCTCACCATCGTCCACCGCCTTGGTGCTCTCGACGTGGCATGGTCAATGTGGTCAAGGAACGACATCCATCGGAAGTGGACTGTACGTGGAGAGGCTGACAGTTGGGTCCACGGCCGCACTCAAGGAAATACCTCCTTATTACGCGCAAAATAATGATTCCTCCACCTGACATCTGGGACCCACCGGAAGGGCCTCTGTATTTCATGAAAAAACGTACCCCATGACTACTGGGACCCACCAGCTACATCTTCGCATGCAAGGAAGTGCCTGACAATCGGGACCCACCTGGTCGAAGCGTACGTAGTGTTGTCATTCTGGTCGCGAATGTGTGCGTACATACTGGTCGATCGGTCTCTCTACAAGTATGAACCGTGGCCGAGTAAGTAGCGGCACGTGTCGTTGTAGAGCACCTGACATAGAAGTTCACGCAATCCCGTCTATGTCCTGTACACATACGTACAGCCACAGGGCAAAAAATATGGCCACATACGTACATACGGGCAGGGTCTCGAGTGCATACTCGTGCATATATATACGTACAGCCCGGGCTTGTGTACATGGAAAGGCAATGGATGGGAGCAACAACGTCCTGTTCATCGGGCAACGAATCGGCTAGGTCAGAACAGAGAAACAACGTCGTGTTCATCGGGGGGCAACGAAATACGTCGTGTTCATCGGGAGCCAACCGGCTTGGACGGAACAGCCGATCGTCTTGCCAACTATTTCTTCTATGACTATCGTGACCGCTTACTGGTAAAGTAAGGCAATTACATGGCGATTGCATTTCATACAATAAAGCGACAACCATAAGGCTCCTGCCAGTTACCGATAACTTTTACAAAACATGATCATCTCATACAACAATTTATATCTCATCACGTCTTGACCATATCACATCACAACATGCCCTGCAAAAACAAGTTAGACGTCCTCTACTTTGTTGTTGCAAGTTTTACGTGGCTCCTATGGGCTTCTAGAAAGAACCGTTCTTACCTACACATCAAAACCACAACGATTTTTCATCAAGTGTGCTGTTTTAACCTTCAACAAGGACCGGCCATAGTCAAACTCGATTCAACTAAAGTTGGAGAAACAGACACCCGCCCGCCACCTGTGTGCGAAGCACGTCGGTAGAACCAGTCTCATGAACGTGGTCATGTAATGTCGGTCCGGGCCGCTTCATCCAGCAATACCGCCAAATCAAAGTAAGACGTTGGTGGTAAGCAGTATGACTATTATCGCCCACAACTCTTTGTGTTCTACTCGTGCATATAACATCTACGCATAGACCTGGCTCAGATGCCACTATTGGGGAATGTAGTAATTCAAAAAAATTCCTGATCACGCAAGATCTAACTAGGAGATGCATAGCAACGAGACGAGGAGAGTGTGTCCACATACTCTCGTAGACCGAAAGCGGAAGCGTTTAGTAATGCGGTTGATGTAGTCGAACGTCTTCATGATCCAACCGATCCAAGTACCGAACGTACGGCACCTCTGTGTTCAGCACATGTTCAGCACGATGACGTCCCTCGAGCTCTTGATCTAGTTTAGGACAAGAGAGAGTTACATCAGCACGACGGTGTGGAGACGGTGATGATGAAGTTACCGGCGCAGGGCTTCACCTAAGCACTACGACGATATGACCGAGGTGTTGAACTATGGAGGGGGGCACCGCACATGGCTAAGAGATTGTCTCGTTGTGCTATTGGGGTGCCCCCTGGCTACGTATATAAATGAGGGAGGGACAGAGGAGGCCGGCCAGGTTGGGCGTGCCAGGGGGAGTCCTACTTGGACTCCTAGTCCAAGTAGGATTCGCCCCCCCCCTTTTCCTTTCTTCCACCGGAGGGAAAGGAAGGAGGGGAGAAGGAGAAGGAAGGGGGGGGCACGCCCCCACCCCTTGTCCAATTTAGTTTGGGTAGGGGGGGAGGTGCACGCCACCTCGTGGCCCTTCTTTCCTCTCTCCACTAAAGCCCACTATGGCCCATTAACTTCCTCGGGGGGTTCCAGTAACCTCCCGGTACTCCGGAAAAATCCCTGAATTACTCGGAACCATTCCGATGTCCAAATTCAACCTTCCAATATATGAATCTTTCCCCTCTCGACCATTTTGAGACTCCTCGTCACATCCGTGATCTCATCCGGGACTCTGAACAAACTTCAGTCATCAAATCACATAACTCATAATATAAATCGTCATGGAACGTTAAGTGTGCGGACCCTACGGGTTCGAGAACTATGTAGACATGACTGAGACACATCTCCGGTCAATAACCAATAGTGGAACCTGGATGCTCATATTGGCTCCTACATATTCTACGAAGATCTTTATCGGTCAAACTGCATAACAAGATACGTCATTCCCTTTGTCATCGGTATGTTACTTGCCCGAGATTCGATCGTCGGTATCATCATACCTTGTTCAATCTCGTTACCGGCAAGTCTCTTTACTCGTTCCGTAATGCATCATCCCGTAACTGACTCATTAGTCACATTGCTTGCAAGGCTTATAGTGTTTTGCATTACCGAGAGGGCCCAGAGATACCTCTTCGATACACGGAGTGACAAATCCTAATCTCGATCTATGCCAACTCAACAGACACCATCGGAGACACCTATAGAGTATATTTATAATCACCCAGTTCCATTGTGATGTTTGATAGCACATAAGGTGTTCCTTCGGTATTCAGGAGTTGCATAATATCCTAGTCAAAGGAACATGTATAAGTCATGAAGAAAGCAATAGAAATGAAACTAAATGATCATTATGCTAAGCTAAGGGATGGGTCTTGTCCATCACATTATTCTCTAATGATGTGATCCCATTCATCAAATGACAACAAATGTCTATGGTCAGGAAACTTAACCATCTTTGATTAACGAGCTAGTCTAGTAGAGGCATACTAGGGACACTCTGTTTGTCTATGTATTCACACATGTACTAAGTTTCTAGTTAATACAGTTCTAGCATGAATAATAAACATTTATCATGATATAAGTAAATATAAATAGCAACTTTATTATTGCCACTAGGGCATATTTCGTTCAGACCTATGTGCTAAACAGGACTGTTCCTTGTTAGTTTTGGACTGTTGGCTGGAGGGCTATCCATCCTTTCTTTGTTAACTATGTAATAAAGCTCCCCAAGTTCGTAGCAAAAAGAACTATCTCATTTGCGGGTAACTGATGCAGGTGGGTGGTGCTTTTGCATTCGCCCCCTTAGATCTTTGCTTTGTCACTCATCCGCCCTCCCCTGTTCCACTCGTGAAAATAGAAGCTCTCCCGACCCTGGACGGTGGCGGCCGCCTAATGATCGTCGGTGGGTCCAGCACTTGAGCTTCCCAGGGACGGCAGGACGAAGCGGCTTGCCGACGCATCTGCCGGCTGTGCTCTACGGCGCCGATGGTTGCCCCCATAGGGCGGCTGGATGGGGTTGCAGCACCCACGTACGGTTAGTGGAATTCCACCTGTGTGGCTAGCTATTTTTGTTAAGACCGCGTCATTTCATGATGGCTAGTTTCCCTATGTTCTGTTGTTCAATTAGATGGAATTTCATACGTATCTACTACCCCTATAAAAGCACAAATCTATCTACTGCCCCTATAAAAGCACGAAGTGCGGAGAAACAAATTCATCTTATCCATCCATAGAACATATCGTACAACATATATTCTTTTAATCTTTAACGTAAATTGCAATTAGCGTTGTATTTTCCACGAACCCACATCTCCCGCAACCGCCCCCGGCATTGCCATGTGTATGCGAGGGAAAATGCACCTTGGGTGCTCTCATTGCATTGAGCTCATCATGTAGGGGCCGTACATGTACATGGCGCTGTAGCGCATGTGAGAGAGAGGGAGGTGAGGCGACATGTGAGAGGTGGAGGACGTGCCTGACGTGCATGGCCATGCATCCTAGACTAGCAACTGCTAACACCCCGCCGCAGCTGAAGCATCCGGTGGCCGGATGCATAAGCTGGACCGGAAGTCTTGGAATGCCGGCGCCGGGATCCCCTTCGTCGGTACATCAGTGAATGGTGCTTGGTTGGCACATGCAGAACACAGAGGTGACCAAGGGCGACCTTCTCTCGTATGAAGTGGATGTCGAGCTCGATATGTATCGTGTGTCGTGGTGGACGAACGAAATTCACGAAGGAGTTGGGTAGCCATGTAGACGAACGGAATGTTGTCATAGAAGACAACGGTGGCCTTGGGCAGGGTGATACGTAGTTCACCAAGGAGTTGTCGGAGCCAGCAGCATTCAGTGACGGTGTTGGCAACAGCGGGGTACTCCGCTTTCGCACTGGAGCGTGAGACCGTGGCTTGGCGCTTTGAGGACTAAGAGACCAAGGATTCGCCGAGGTAGACTCCATAACCAGAAGTGGAGCATCTGGTGTCTAGGCAACCCGCCCAGTCCGCGTCTGAGTATGCGGTGAGCGTGAGCGGCAATGACAGGTGCAGTTGGAGGCCATGCTCTGTGGTGCCTCGAAGGTAGCACAGGATGCGCTTGACCAACATGAGATGCGGGGCACGCGGAGAGTGCATGACCAGGCAACATTGTTGAACAACATACGCGATGTCGGGCCGCGTCATGGTCATGTACTGGAGCACGCCGGCCAAGCTGTGGTACTTGGAGGCGTCTTGGGCAGGCTCACCGTTTGTGGCAGAGAGCTTGGAGTGGGTGTCGATTGGCGTGGTCACCGGCTTGTAGTGCGTCATGTTGGTGTGTTCCAACAACTCCTCAGCATACTTGCGTTGGGAGAGGAAGAAGTCGTCGACCGTCCTGGTGACAGCAATGCCGAGGAAGTAGTGGAGGGGCCAAGGTCCTTCATCAAGAATTCCGCAAATAGGAGCTGCTGAAGTCGGTGAAGAAGCACGGGCGTGGACGCGGTGAGCACGATGTCGTCGACGTAGAGGAGGAGGTATGCCATGCCCGTTCTGCCGTGGAGGATGAAGAGGGATGGATCCGAGCGGGAGTCGATGAAGCCGATCCCATGAATGAATACGGCGAACCGCGTGAACCAGGCGTGTGGTGCCTGCTTCAAGCTGTAGAGGGACTTGTCGAGGAGGCACACTGGTCGGGGCGGCTGTCGGTGTCAAAACCGGCGGATCTCGGGTAGGGGGTCCCGAACTGTGCGTCTAGGGTCGATGGTAACAGGAGACGGGGGACACGATGTTTACCTAGGTTCGGGCCCTCTTGATAGAGGTAATACCCTACTTCATGCTTGATTGATCTTGATGAATATGAGGATTACAAGAGTAGATCTACCACGAGATCGTAATGGCTAAACCCTAGATGTCTAGCCTGTATGATTGTGATTGCCTCTACAGACCTAACCCTCCGGTTTATATAGACACTGGAGGGGCCTAGGGTTGTACAGAGTCGGTTTACAAAGGAAGGAATCTACATATCTGAACACCAAGCTTGCCATCCACGCAAAGGAGAGTCCCATCTGGACACGGGAAGAAGTCTTGTGTCTTGTATCTTCGTAGCCCATTAGTCCGGCCCATGTTACATAGTCCGGACATCCGAGGACCCCTTAATCCAGGTCTCCCTTAGTAGCCCCTGAACCAGGCTTCTATGACGATGTGTCCGGCATGCAGATTGTCTTCGGCATTGCAAGGCTAGTTCCTCCTCGGAATACTCCAAAGCAGCTTTCGAACACAGACAACGTGTCCGGCTCTACAGATCAAATACCACACACAACCGCAGAGAACATAATATTTCACGAGTCCAATCTAGTGACAACTTTTGCAGCGTGACATCACGTCCTTGCCCGGTCCTTATTTCGAACCATTTTTAGCCTCCCGCTCCATGTTCCAAGATGCGGTTTTATTGGCATGTTTGTCGAAACAGAGATCATGTCCCCTTATTACGGGATTTTCATCAATACGGGCGTGGGTAATCCAACCGCCCCGTTGGTATGATTCCTTGGGAATAGGCAAGTTTTAAGGCTCATGAGGAGGTGTTCGATCTTCATCGCCTTTATAAAGGGGTACATACCCGTCTTTATCCTCTACGCCTACCTCTTCCTCAACTTTCCCAACCTCGAACTCCAGCACCCAGGTTTCAACTTAATCTTGCTACCTCTTGAGCACTGTGTTGGTTTTCCCTTGAAGAGGAAAGGGTGATGCAGCAGAGCAGCGTAAGTATTTCCCTCAGTTTTTGAGAACCAAGGTATCAATCCAGTAGGAGGCCACGCACGAGTCCCTCGCACCTACACAAAATAATAAACTCCTCGCAACCAACGCGATAAAGGGGTTGTCAATCCCTTCACGGTCACCTACGAGAGTGAGATCTGATAGATATGATAAGATAATATTTTTGGTATTTTTACGATAAAGAGAAATAAAGATGCAAGTAAAATAAATGGCAAAGGAAATAAGTAAGTATTGGAAGATTAATATGATGGAAAATAGACCTGGGGGCCATAGGTTTCACTAGAGGCTTCTCTCGAGAGCATAAGTATTAAGGTGGGTGAACAAATTACTATTGAGCAATTGACATAATTAAGCATAGTTATGAGAGAATCTAGGTATGATCATGTATATAGGCATCACGTCCAAGACAAGTATACCGACTCCTGCGTGCATCTACTACTATTACTTCACACATCGACCGCTATCCAGCATGCATCTAGAGTATTAAGTTCAAGAGAACAGAGTAACGCTTTAAGCAAGATGACATGATGTAGAGGGATAAACTCATGCAATATGATATAAACCCCATCTTGTTATCCTCGATGGCAACAATACAATACGTGCCTTGCTGCCCTTACTGTCAATGGGAAAGGACACCACAAGATTGAACCCAAAGCTAAGCACTTCTCCCGTTGCAAGAAAGATCAATCTAGTAGGCCAAACCAAACTGATAAATTCGAAGATACTTGCAAAGATAACCAATCATACATAAAAGAATTCAGAGAAAATTCAAATATTGTTCATAGATAAATTCATCATAAACCCACAATTTATCGATCACAACAAACACACCGCAAAAGAAGAGTACATTGAATAGATCTCCACAAGAGAGGGGGAGAACTTTGTATTGAGATCCAAAAAGAGAGAAGAATCCATCTAGCTAATAACTATGGACCTGTAGGTCTGAAGTAAACTACTCACACTTCATTGGAGGGGCTATGGTGTTGATGTTGAAGCCCTCCGTGATCGGTGCCCCCTCCGGCGGAGCTCCGGAAAAGGCCCCAAGATGGGATCTCGTGGATATAGAAAGTTACGGCGGTGGAATTAGGGTTTTGGCTCCGTATCTGGTAGTTTGGGGGTAAGTCGGTATATGTAGGAGGAAGGAGTACGTCGGTGGAGCAACGTGGGCCCCATGAGGCTGGAGGGTGTGCCTGGGGGGGGGGGGGTAGGCGCGCCCCTACCTCATGCCTTCCTGGTTGATTGCTTGACGTAGGGTCCAAGTCCTCTGGATCATGTTCGTTCCGAAAATCACGTTCCCGAAGGTATCATTCCGTTTGGACTCCTTTTGATATTCTTTTTCTATGAAACCCTACAAATATGCAAAAAAAAACAATTCTGGCCTGGGCCTCCGGTTAATAGGTTAGTCCCAAAAATAATATAAAAGTGTATAATACAGCCCAATAATGTCCAAAACAGGATATAATATAGCATGGAACAATCAAAAATTATAGATACGTTGGAGATGTATCAAATCTCTGCAAGCCTCCCAGTCATGTCCGGACCCAGCCTTCAAGGCCAGTGGGTGGCCTCCTCTGTTACCGAGGAGGATATCACGAAGCTCCGAGCGGCAAGGTACCTGACCACGGAAATCCCCCTAGGCTCCCTGCTAAGGGATAGGTTACTCCTGCCCCCAGATCCGGTGAGAGGGTCGTATTCATCTCCCACTTCCTCCGGGGGCTAGGGTTCGCTCTCCACCCATTCGTTCATGGCCTCATGTTCTATTACGGGCTAGATTTTCATGATCTAGCCCCAGATTCCTTTCCTTACATCTCGGCGTTCATTGTCATGTGCGAGGCCTTTCTCCGCATTCCCCCACACTTCGGCTTGTGGCTCAAGACCTTTAATGTGAAGCCGAAGGTAGTCGACGGGGAGCAAGCGGAGTGTGGTGGTGCTATGGTGAGCAAGCTCACCAATACTTTTTGGCCAAAGGGCTCCTTCAAAGAAACATCCAACCTATGGCCGCGGGAGTGGTTCTACATCACTGAACCCCGCTGTACCAAGTGGACAGCTACACATGCCTTCCGATCTGGCCCTCCGTTACGACTCGCATCATGGATTAATAACGGGTTGGATTGGGGATCAATTGGTGAAATGCAGATGCTACAAAGCCGTATCCAGAGTCTCTTTGAAAAGGACACCGACCTCATCAATGTGATCCAGGTAATGCTAGTCCGCCGGGTCCTGCCATGCCAACGACGGCCTCTCCTCCTGTGGGAGTTCAATCCAGAAGGACCACGGACACTTCAGCACTTCTTCGGCACAACACACAGAGGGATGTGGAAGTTATTCTTCGGAACCCAAAAGCAGTGGCCCGATACGACTGAGGACATCGGCCTCGACTGCAACCATCCGGATACCTCGGTAAGCACTCGACTCTTGAACACAGCTTAGTTAATTACCCCGTATCAATATACTGAGAAACTGTCTTCGACCAGGGATGGATAAAGAAGGCGGAGCTAATTAGGTGTTCGGCTTGGCTTCCCTAAGACTCAGCTGATCCCGTGTTGACAAGGATGTTGGCCCCGGCGTCGTATGAAGTGCCGGCGAAGGAGGACAAAGAGGAGAGCAAATAGGCCAGGGGTGGTTCCCACTCTAAAGGTACACCGGACGCTATGCCCGGGGAGACCAGAACTCCCTCTTCTGAAGACGAAGGGAAAGAAAAAGCTGATATCCCTTCTCCCCATGGGAAGAAAAGGACCGCCTCCAAAGATTTGAAGGTAGAAGCTCCCAAGAGAGGGAAGATGTCCTTGTCAGACGGTTCGGGTTTGGAAGACGACGTTGCCGCGTAGTTCCTTTGTAAGGACAAGCCTTTCGCCAAATCGTAAGTGAACAAGGGTATTTCTAGACATATCCCGTTCTTTTCAGGCCACAAGGGTAACATCTTAAATATATGTTTGTAGTCCGGCCCGCAGTCTTCCTCAACAGTCCTCCTCCTCGGGTGACGTGCTTCCAGAGATGATGGAAAGTGAGATGCCTCCACATGCTTCCTCGCCCCTTAGGGCGGACGACTTCGAAGTGTCATCCCGGAAGGTCTCCCTCGATCATCAAATGTCGCGAGGGGCAATGAAGGCAGCGCCCGAAGGTGATACTTCGGTCATCCAGGGTCCGGGGTGTGCAGCCCCTACGGGGAGTAAGAATAAAGGCCCCGGACTATCCGGTTTACAGCCGAAGACGACTCTAGGGTCGAGTAAACATATCCCTTCGAAGGGAGTTCGTACTCCATGGACATAGCACTATATGTGGAATAGAATGCTGGTTGTGGAGAAGACAAAAAGGGAGAAGATAGTCTCACATCAACTAGGCGTATCAACGGGCTATGGAGATGCCCATTAATAGATATCGATGTGAGTGAGCAGGGATTGCCATGCAACGGATGCACTAGAGCTATAAGTACATGAAAGCTCAACAAAAAGAACTAAGTGGGTGTGCATCCAACTTGCTTGCTCACGAAGACCTAGGGCATTTTGAGGAAGCTCATCGTTTGAATATACAAGCCAAGTTATATAATGAAAAATTACCACTAGTATATGAAAGTGATAGCATAGGAGACTCTCTATCATGAAGATCATGGTGTTACTTTGAAGCACAAGTGTGGGAAAAAGGATAGTAGTATTGCCCCTTTTTATTTATTTATTTATTCTCTTTTTTTGGCCTTCTTTTTTTATTTGGCCTTTCTCTTCTTTTTTCTGTTTTTTTATTGGGACAATACTCTATGAATGATGATCATCACACTTCTATTTATTTACAACTCAATGATTACAACTCAATACTAGAACAAAGTATGACTCTATATGAATGCCTCCGGTGGTATACCGGGATAGCAATGATGCATGAGTGACTTATATGAAAGAATTATGAATGGTGGCCTTGCCACAACTAAAATGTCAACTACACCATCATGTGAAGCAATATGACAATGATGGAACGTGTCATAGTAAACGGAATGGTGGAAAGTTGCATGGCAATATATCTCGGAATGGCTATGGAAATTCCATGATAGGTAGGTATGGTGGCTGTTTTGAGGAAGGTATATGGTGGGTGTATGATACCGGCGAAAGGTGCGCGGTATTAGAGAGGCTAGCAATGGTGGAAGGGTGAGAGTGCGTATAATCCATGGACTCAACATTAGTCATAAAGAACTCACATAATTATTGCAAAAATCTATTAGTTATCGAAGCAAAGTACTACGCGCATGCTCCTAGGGGGATAGATTGGTAGGAAAAGACCATCGCTCGTCCCCGACCGCCACTCATAAGGAGGACAATCAATAAATACATCATGCTCCGACTTCTTAACATAATGGTTCACCATACATGCATGCTACGGGAATCACAAACTTCAACACAAGAATTTCTCAAATTCACAACTACTCAACTAGCACGACTCTAATATCACCATCTCCATATCTCAAAACAATTATCAAGTTTCAAACTTCTCATAGTATTCAACACACTCATAAGATTTTTTTTTATTAATCTTGAATGCCTAAAATAATTATAGCAAATTACCATGCTGTTTTGTAGAACTCTCAAAATAATCTAAGTGAAGCATGAGAGAACAAAATTTTCTATAAAACAAATCCACCATCATGCTCTAAAAGATATAAGTGAAGCACTAGAGCAAAAACTATATAACTCAAAAGATATAAGTGAAGCACATAGAGTATTCTAAAAATTTCCGAATCATGTGTCTCTCTCTCAAAAAGGTGTGTGCAGCAAGGATGATTGTGGAAAACTAAAAAATAAAGACTCAAATAATACAAGACGCTCCAAGCAAAACACATATCATGTGGTAAATAAAAATATAGCTCCAAGTAAAGTTACCGATAGAAGTAGACGAAAGAGGGAATGCCTTCCGGGGCATCCCCAAGCTTTGGATTTTAGGTGTCCTTAGATTATCTTGGGGTGCCATGGGCATCCCCAAGCTTAGGCTCTTGCCACTCCTTGTTCCATAATCCATCAAATATTTTACCAAAAACATGAAAACTTCACAACACAAAACTTAATGTAGAAAATCTCGCGAGCTCCGTTAGCGGAAGAAAACAAAACACCACTTCAAGGTACTATAATGAACTCATTATTTATTTATATTGGTGTTAAACCTACTGTATTACAACCTCCCTATGGTTTATAAACTATTTTACTAGCCATAGATTCATTAAAATAAGCAAACAACACACGAAAAACAGAATCTGTCAAAAACAAAACAGTCTTTAGTAATCTGTAGCTAACGGAAGATCTGGAACCCCAAAAATTCTAAAATAAATTGCTGGACGTGAGGAATTTATCTATTAATCATCTTAAAAAATAATTAACTAAATATCACTTTCCAAATAAAATGGCAGCAGTTCTCGTGAGCGCTAAAGTTTCTGTTTTTTACAGCAAGATTAAAAAGACTTTCCCCAAGTCTTCCCAACGGTTCTACTTGGCACAGACACTAATTAAACACAACCAAAACAGAGTCTAGATAAATTATTCATTACTAAACAGGAGCAAAAATCAAGGAACAAAAATAAAATTGGGTTGCCTCCCAACAAGCGCTATCATTTAACGCCCCTAGCTAGGCATGAAAGCAAGGATAGATCTAGGTATTGCCATCTTTGGATGGCAATTCATAAGTGGATCTCATAAGGTAATTTAATTTTATTTCTCGGGAAGTGTTCCATGCCTTTCCTTAACGGAAATTGGAATCTAATATTCCCTTCCTTCATATCAATAATTGCACCAATCGTTCTAAAGAAAGGTCTACCAAGAATAATAGGACATGAAGGATTGCAATCTATATCAAGAACAATAAAATCCATGGGCACATAATTCCTATTTGCAACAATAAGAACATCATTAATTCTTCCCATAGGTTTCTTAATAGTGGAATCCACAAGGTGTAAGTTTAAAGAGCAATCATCAAAATCACGGAAACCTAGCAAATCGCACAAAGTCTTTGGAATCGTGGAAACACTAGCACCCAAATCACACAAAGCATAGCATTCATGATCTTTAATATTAATTTTAATAGTAGGTTCCGACTCATCATAAAGTTTTCTTGGGATAGAAACTTCCAACTCAAGTTTTTCTTCATAAGATTGCATCAAAGCATCAACGATATGTTTGGTAAAGGCTTTATTTTGACTATAAGCATGAGGAGAATTTAGCACGGATTGCAACAAGGAAATACAATCTATCAAAGAGCAATTATCATATTTAAATTCCTTGAAATCCAAAATAGTGGGTTCATTATTATTTAAAGTTTTGACTTTTTCAATCCCACTTTTAACAATTTTAGCATCAAGATCTAAAGACTCCGAATTTTGGAACGTCTTCTATGTAAAGGTGGATCATATTGAGTCCCATCATTATCAAGATTCATATTTCAAAACAAATGTTTAATAGGGGACACATCAATAACTTTTAGATCTTCATCTTTATTATCATGGAAACTAGAAGAACACGCTTTTATAAAGCAATCTTTCTTAGCACGCATCCTAGCGGTTCTTTCTTTGCACTCATCAATGGAAATTTTCATGGCTTTGAGAGACTCATTGATATCATGCTTAGGAGGAATAGATCTAAGTTTCAAAGAATCAACATCAAGGGAAATTCTATCAACGTTCCTAGCCAACTCATCAATATTAAGCAATTTTTCTTCAATCAAAGCATTGAAATTATTTTGCGAGGTAATAAATTCTTTAATATTAGATTCAAAATCAGAGGGTATCTTATTAAAATTTCCATAAGAATTGTTGTAGGAATTACCATAATTATTAGAGGAATTACTAGGATACGGCCTAGGATTAAAGTTTCCTCTATACGCGTTGTTACCAAAATTATTCCTACCAACAAAATTCACATCCAAAGATTCATTATTATTCTCGATCAAAGTAGACAAAGGCATATCATTAGGATCAGAAGAAACACTTTTGTTAGAAAATAATTTCATAAGTTCATCCATCTTACCACTCAGAACATTAATTTCTTCTATCACGTGCACTTTCTTATTAGTAGATCTTTCAGTGTGCCATTGAGAATAATTAACCATAATATCATCTAGGAGTTTAGTAGCTTCTCCTAAAGTGATTTCCATAAAAGTGCCTCCTGCAGCCGAATCTAAAAGATTTCTAGAAGCAAAATTCAATCCGGCATAAAAATTTTGTATAATCATCCACAAATTCAAACCATGTGTAGGGCAATTACGTATCATTAATTTCATCCTCTCCCAAGCTTGTGCAACATGTTCATGATCAAGTTGCTTAAAATTCATAATATCTTTTCTAAGAGAGATGATCTTAGCAGGAGGAAAATACTTAGAGATAAAAGCATCTTTGCACTTATTCCACAAATCAATACTATTTTTAGGCAAATGCGAAAACCAAGCTTTAGCACGATCTCTAAGTGAAAAAGGAAATAGCTTCAATTTAACAATATCATTGTCCACAACTTTCTTCTTTTGCATATCACACAGATCAACAAAGTTGTTTAGATGGGTAGCGGCATCTTCACTAGGAAGGCCGGAAAACGGATCTTTCATGACAAGATTTAGCAAAGCAGCATTTATTTCACAAGATTCAGCATCGGTAAGAGGAGCAATCAGAGTGCTAATAAAATCATTGTTGTTGGTATTGGTAAGGTCACACAATTTGGTACTATCTTGAGTCATCATGACAAGCAAGCAATCCGACACACAAGCAAACAAGAAACGGGCAAAAAGAGGCGAATAGAGAAAGAGAGGGAGGATGGAGAGAGAGGGCGAATAAAACGGCAAGGGTGAAGTGGGGGGAGAGGAAAACGAGAGGCAAATGGAAAATAATGTAATGCAGGAGATAAGGGTTTGTGATGGGTACTTGGTATGTTGACTTTTGTGTAGACTCCCCGACAACGGTGCCAGAAATCCTTGAAGAGGAAAGGGTGATGCAGCAGAGCATCGTAAGTATTTCCCTTAGTTTTTGAGAACCAAGGTATCAATCCAGTAGGACGCCACGCACGAGTCCCTCGCACCTACACAAACAAATAAACTCCTCGCAACCAACGTGATAAAGGGGTTGTCAATCCCTTCACGGTCACCTACGAGAGTGAGAGCTGATAGATATGATAAGATAATATTTTTGGTATTTTTATGATAAAGAGAAACAAAGATGCAAGTAAAATAAATGGCAAAGGAAATAACTAAGTATTGGAAGATTAATATGATGGAAAATAGACCCGGGTGCCATAGGTTTCACTAGAGGCTTCTCTCGAGAGCATAAGTATTACGGTGGGTGAACAAATTACTATTGAGCAATTGATAACATTGACCATAGTTATGAGAATATCTAGGTATGATCATGTATATAGGCATCATGTCCAAGACAAGTAGACCGACTCCTGCTTGCATCTTCTACTATTACTCCACACATCGACCGCTATCCAGCATGCATCTAGAGTATTAAGTTCAAGAGAACAGAGTAACGCTTTAAGCAAGATGACATGATGTAGAGGGATAAACTCATGCAATATGATATAAACCCCATCTTGTTATCCTTGATGGCAACAATACAATACGTGCCTTGCTGCCCTTATTGTCACTGGGAAAGGACACCGCAAGATTGAACCCAAAGTTAAGCACTTCTCCCATTGCAAGAAAGATCAATCTAGTAGGCCAAACAAAATGATAATTCGAAGAGACTTGCAAAGATAACCAATCATACATAAAAGAATTCAGAGAAGATTCAAGTATTGTTCATAGATAAACTCGATCATAAACCCACAATTCATCGATCTCAACAAACACACCACAAAAGAAGATTACATCGAATAGATCTCCACAATAGAGGGGGAGAACTTTGTATTGAGATCCAAAAAGAGAGAAGAAGCCATCTAGCTAATAACTATGTACCCGTAGGTCTGGAGTAAACTACTCACACTTCATCGAAGGGGCTATGGTATTGATGTAGAAGCCCTCCATGGTCGATGCCCCCTCCGGCGGAGCTCTGGGATACGTGGATACAGAAAGTTACGGCGGTGGAATTAGAGTTTTGGCTCCGTATCTGGTAGTTTGGGGGTACGTAGGTATATATAGGAGGAAGGAGTACGTCGGTGGAGCAACGTGGGCCCCACGAGGGTGGAGGGCGCGCCTGGGGGGGGGGGTAGGCGTGCCCCCTACCTCGTGCCTTCCTGGTTGATTGCTTGACGTAGGGTCCAAGTCCTCTAGATCATGTTCGTTCCGAAAATCACATTCCCGAAGGTTTCATTCCGTTTGGACTCCGTTTGATATTCTTTTTCTGCAAAACCCTAAAATAGGGAAAAAACAGCAATTCTGGGCTGGGCCTCCGGTTAATAGGTTAGTCCCAAAAATAATATAAAAGTGTATACTAAAGCCCAATAATGTCCAAAACAGGATATAATATAGCATGGAACAATAAAAAATTATAGATACGTTGGAGACATATCAAATCTCTGCAAGCCTCCCAGCCATGTCCAGACCCAGCCTTCAAGACCGGTGGGTGGCCTCCTCTGTACCGAGGAGGATATCGCGAAGCTCCAAGTGGCAAGGTACCTGACCACGGAAATCCCCCCAGGCTCCCTGCTAAGGGGCAGGTTACTCCTGTCCCCAGATCCGGCTAGAGGGTCGTATTCATCTCCCACTTCGTCCGGGGGCTAGGGTTCGCTCTCCACCCATTCGTTCATGGCCTCATGTTCTATTACGGGCTAGATTTTCACGATCTAGCCCCAGACTCCTTTCTTTACATCTCGGCATTCATTGTCATCTGCGAGGCCTTTCTCCGCATTCCCCCACACTTCGGCTTGTGGCTCAAGACCATTAATGTGAAGCCGAAGGTAGTCGACGGGGAGCAAGTAGAGTGTGGTGGTGCTATGGTGAGCAAGATCGCCAATACTTTTTGGCCAAAGGGCTCCTTCAGAGAAACTTCCAACCTATGGCAGCGGGAGTGGTTCTACATCACTGAACCCCGCGGTACCAAGTGGGCAGCTACACATGCCTTCCGATCTGGCCCTCCGTTATGACTCGCATCATGGATTAATAAGGGGTTGGACTGGGGATCAATTGGTGAAGTGCAGACGCTACAAAGCCGTATCCGGAGTCTCCTTGAAAAGGACACCGACCTCATCAACGTGATCCAGCTAATGCTAGTCCGCCAGGTCCTGCCGTGCCAACGACGACCTCTCCGCCTGTGGGAGTTCAATCCAGAAGGACCACAGACCCTTCAGCACTTCTTCGGCACAACTCATAGAGGGATGTGGAAGTTATTCTTCGGAACCCAAAAGCAGTGGCCGGATACGACCGAGGACATTGGCCTCGACCGCAACCATCCGGATACCTCGGTAAGCACTCGACTCTTGAACACAGCTTAGTTAATTACCCCGTATCAATACACTGAGAAACTGTCTTCGACCAGGGATGGATAAAGAAGGCGGAGCTAATTAGGTGTTCAGCTCCGCTTCCCGAAGACTCAGTTGATCCCATGTTGACATGGATGTTGGCCCCGGCGCCGTATGAAGTGACGGCGAAGGAGGCCAAAGAGGAGAGCAAAAAGGCCAGGGGTGGTTCCCACTCTAAAGGTACACCGGACGATATGTTCGGGGAGACCAGAACTCCCTCTTCTGAAGATGAAGGGAAAGAAAAAGATGATATCCCTTCTCCCCATGGGAAGAAAAGGACCGCCTCCAATGATTTGAAGGTAGAAGCTCCCAAGAGAGGGAAGATGTCCTTGTCAAACGGTTCGGGTTCGGAAGACGACGTTGCCGCGTAGTTCCTTCGTAAGGACAAGCCTTTCACCGAATTGTAAGTGAACAAGGGTGTTTCTAGACATATCCCGTTCTTTTCAGGCCACAAGGGTAACATCTTAAATATATGTTTGTAGTCCGGCCCGCAGTCTTCCTCAACAGTCCTCCTCCTCGGGTGACTTGCTTCAAGAGATGATGGAAAGCGAGACGCCTCCACATGCTTCCTCGCCCCTTAGGGTGGACGACTTCGAAGTGTCATCTCGGAAGGTCTCCCCCGATCATCAAATGGCGCGAGGGGCAATGAAGGGAGCGCCCGAAGGTGATACTTCGGTCATCCAGGGTCTGGGGTGTGCAGCCCCTATGGGGAGCAACAATAAAGGCCCCGGACTATCTGGTTTACAGCCGAAGACGACTCTAGGGTCGAGTAAACATATCCCTTCGAAGGGCGTTCGTACTCCTGTAGCCGCTTCCAGGAGTCCGGAGGCGCCAGATAAATTAATAGGCATGTTGCAGAATGCGTCCATCTCAGAGGAACATCGTACCTTAATGTGTATGGTAGTTGATAGGATTCTGTCCGCAAGAAGAAGATTGAATGAAGCCTTCACGGGCCTACTAAGAGGCTTTGAGGTATGCAATGTATTATCCTAACCACTCTTTTCATGCCGAATGCGCCTGTGTATGGATAGTAGCCCCTGAGACTCTGGTCGGCTTCCATGGTGAGGCTATCAGAGGATGAAAAAGATATGCCCAATAAATGACATGATTAATTTGAGTACAGGCTGGTATGTCAATGGCAACTGCCCATGCTGTGGAAGTTGCAGATTGAAAGCAGAAACTTGAGTCAGCGGACGAGGACATTACTCTTATCAACAGGCGGCTCGACGAGGCACAAGGTATGTTTTGAGCCCGTCAGCTTATGCATGTATGCTAATATGAGCACGAAGCTAAAAATTATATACTGGGACATGCATAATTGCAGATGGTGCTGCTGCAGTTGAGACCCTTCGAGCTGAACTTGCCCGGGCCAAGGAGCAAGCCAAAGTGAGCAATGCGCCTGTCAAGAAGGGAGCTGCTGAGTTAAAGGCTGAACAAGCCGCTCCGCGCCAGTGCGAGGAGAGAACATCTACCATATCGCGAGAGCTGAAAAATGCCACAAGCCAATGCGAATCACTCGAGAAGGATAACAAAGCCAAGGCAGCCGAACTCAACAAGGCTTTACAAGAGGCGCAAGAGGCACGGTCCGAGTCTAGAGCGGCTCGGGAGGAGATCTGACAAGCTGGGGAGATAGCGACTGGTAAGCCCTTTCTATTACAGACTAAATTTGGCGACCCGAAGTATGCCTTGCTTAATCAATTGTGGAGTTCTCCAGACTCATTGTTGGACCTGCCGAAGAGTGTGGTCGATGCGGTGCAGTTCTATCAAGCGCAAGACGGGCGTGCAGTGGAGAAGCTTTTCTGGTCACAGTTCAACGTGCCAAAGCTTCCGTCGTTGCTTAATGAACAAATGGCCCGGTGGGCCGAGCTCCACAAGGTGTCCGGAGCTGCCATGAAGGAAGTCGTGGTCCGACTGTGGCCAACTGAGCCAATTCCGAACAGTTATTTTGGTTTGGTGCAGCGACTTGTTGATGCGGTGCCGCGTATCGACGTCGTTAAACGGTTGGACTTGCATTGAAGGTGCACGGATGGTCTTTGCCCGCGTCAAGATGTACTGGGCGAAAATGAAGGCCGCCGATGTTGCAGCAAATAGTCCACCCGAGGGCAAGGACCATCGCACACTGGAGCATTATTTTGAAGATGTCCTAGAGGGCGCCCGCTTGATAGAGGGTCAGTGCTCGAAGAATATTATGTTCAAGTGAATGTATCGGAATTGTGATAACAATATTATGATATATTAAGGCTGTGTTATATTTATGCCTTTTGCTGGAAAGGCATTTCCTCCTGTGCGACCGTTTTTTATAGTCTAAAGGTTTGCCAGTCGTCGACTTCAGCCCCCTCGCATATAATGTGGGGGTGTTCGGAATAGCAAATGACTACACTTGACCCAATGTCTTGGTCCGTGAAGGAGGTTTCAATGCGGCGAACTAGGCAATCAGACTATAGGGCTTTAACACCTTCACTTAACCATAGGAGTTTGACGGTGGGTCTATGATATAGCCCCTTGTATGTACGTGGTTATCCGAATACGGCTGCGCTACATAGGTGACCGGAAAACAGTCCTTCGTGTTATACGGAAGAAATCGTAAAAGATATTAATAAATCACCGAGTGGTTGACCAGCTCTCGCCGCATCATGACAGTCATTTTTCAGCTTTCTCTATTGAGGTGCTTAATCAGGTGAACCGGAAACACAATCGCAGTAGTTCTCCCTTTACTACCCTAGCTGATAGAGCGGAACATAAGGTAGTAAGCACAGGAGCCGGGCAACCCAACTATTGACCAAAGACATGATTCAGAGCTGATGCATACAATGCCAAAACTCATGACGCCGAAGTATGCTATAGAGTTGTTCAGACTTGTTGGCAATTTAATATATTGCCGTATCGAGCCCCTAGCGATTAGTGCCAAGGTCTGTATGTGAAACCACCAAAAAGGTAAAATACAGTTCTATAAGGAAAAAATAAATACTGAAGACAGATTATGTCCACTGGAATCTGATTGATACGTCGAGCACAATCTTACAGATTATAACACCTCTACCCAGGTCATTTTACATGCCAGGGGTCGAAGGCTGAGGAAAAAGGCTATATCCAGGTTTTAAATAGAGTGTTTGGTCTACAATAAATCTTTTGGACCTCTTGTCGCACGTCTCCACTGCCTTTGCCTTAGCAAAGAGGATTCCTTAAAAGGAGCAATCTTTGGTTTCCTCGACGAAACTGGGCTTCGGAAGAGTCCTTGCTAGTCCATAGGACTTACAGGTTTTGATTCATCTGTGACAAAAGATAAGAAATAGTTTAAAAAGAAGTGAGAAAAGTTGTAGGAGGACGAACCGTGTTGTAGGTCTATCCGCATTGTGCCTCCTCCGACGACCAAGGTATTTTAAGTGCATAATTATGCATGGGTGATGTGAACTTCGCAGGCATATGCGGCGAATGACGGAGGCAGAACTGCTAATCCAACTCGAAAATTGACCGGTCTTGTGTAGTAGTGGCCGGTGGCTTAATGGACGATAAGGTATGCAGTTTAACAAGTCTGCTTTGTACTTTGGCTATGATGGTCATGGTAGACTCCTCGGAACGGAGGGGTTGTTCCATTTTTCCAGTGATCGTTATGACGCCACGTGGACCGGGCATCTTAAGCTTTAGATTGGCGTAGTGTGGGACCGCATTGAAACGAGCGAACATGGTCCGCCCAAGCAGTGCATGGTATCCATTGCAGTACGGAACAATATCAAAGATCAAGGCTTTGCTTCGGAAGTTGTCTGGCGAACCGAAGACGATTTCCAGTGTGATTGAGCCCGTATAGTGAGCTTCTTCGCCAGGTATTACACCGTTAAAGGTAGTTGTGGTGGGCTGGATCCTTGAGGGATCAATGCCCATTTTGTGAACAGTGTCTTGATAGAGCAAATTAAGGCTACTGCCGCCGTCCAGAAGGACTCGTGTGAGATGGAATCCATCAATGATTGGGTTGAGGACCAAAGCTGCCGAACCCTTGTGACGGATACCCGTTGGGTGGTCATTGAGATCAAAAGTGATCAGACAGGCTGCCCATGGCTTAAATTTTGGTATGACCGGCTTTATGGCATAGTCGTCTCGTGGTATGCACTTGCACTCCCTCGTAGGGATATGCGTCATAGATATCATGTTTACTGTTTTTACTTCGGGGGGAAATTGCTTTCATCCCCCGGTGTTTGGCTGGCGAGTCTCCTTGTCTTCGCTGTCACTAGGCGGCCCCTTCCCTTTGTGTTTGGCGTTGAGCTTGCTTGCTTATTTGAAAACCCAACAATTTTTGTTGGTATGGTTGGCGGGATTGTCGGGGTTGCCATGAATTTGACAGGGCCGATCCAGTATCCTGTATAAACTGGATTGTCCATCTTTGTTTGCCTTGAATGGCTTCTTCCGTTGACCGGATTTGGAACCACAGAATCTGGCGTTGACCGCCGTGTCTTGGGTTCCTACATTATTGTTTCAACGCTTGTTTTTATTGCGTCCAGGCTTGCCATTGCCATCCCTAACCTCAGAGGAGCCAGGATCGCTGGTGCTATTGTTTCGGCAGGCCAGCCAACTGTCTTCTCCCACGCAGAAGCGGGTCATGAGTGCAGTAAGAGCTGCCATAGACTTTGGTTTTTCTTGGTTGAGGTGACGGGCCAGCCGTTCATCTCGGACGCTATGTTTAAAAGCCGCTAGGGCTTCGGCGTCCGGACAATCGATGATTTGGTTCTTTTTAATTAAGAACCTAGCCCAGAGCTTCCTGGCCGACTCTCTGGGCTGCTGGATGATGTTACTGAGGGCATTGGCATCCGGAGGCCGGACATATGTACCTTGGAAGTTGTCGCGAAAGGCGTCTTCCAGGTCTTCCCAGTTGCCAATAAAGTTTTCTGGGTGGCTGTTTAGCCAGTGTCGGGCTGGTCCCTTTAGTTTTAGTGGGAGGTATTTGATGGCAAGAAGATCATCACCGCAGGCCATATGAATATGGAGAAGAAAATCCTCAATCCATACCGCGGGATCTGTTGTTCCATCATACGATTCGATATTCATAGGCATGAACCCTTCTGGGAATTCATGCTCCATTACTTCATCAATGAAGGAGAGGGGGTGTGCGGCGCCTCTATATCGGGCCAAGTCGTGACGTAGCTCGGATGGAGTCCGTCTGTGGTTTTCGGCCCGGGCATGATTATGCTTGTCACGTCTGGCTAGATAGTCGTCGTCGCGCATCGGGGAACGCCCCCGCGATCGGTAGATCGATCTAGTCTGACCTGCTCTATTGTCCAGGTCTTGCTACAGGTCATATGTATATCCCGAGCTGTTACATCTCTACCTTTACGACGAGGTAGTATGGGTTGCCGTTTTGTCCCGGCCATGAGGTGGTCGGTCAGCCGCATTACGTGCTGATGGTGCGGGATCAAGGGTCTCGTCGTCAAATTGGGGTAGCAGTTTACACTTCGGGTAACTTTTGGTCGGGCGTTTAAGGCCATATTCCTCGGCTTCCAGGACATTAGTCCACCTATCATTGAGTAGATCTTGATCAGCTTGAAGCTGCTGCTGCTTCTTTTCCAGGCTCCTTACAGTGGCAATTAGTCGGCGCTTAAAGTGCTCCTGCTCGAGAGGTTCCTCAGGCACGATAAAATCCTTGTTACCGAGGCTCACCTCATCCTTGGAGAGGGGAAGATAATTGCTGTCCTCCGAGACTTCGTTTTCAGCCTGTTTATCAGGGCTAACATGCACATCTTCCCAATTGTCCTGTTCGAAAGTTGGCTTTACGGGGTCTTCTTTGTCTTTGGCATCCTCCGGAGTGTTGTTGTCTCCTGTGCCGGTATTGTTGTCTTTTCCACGGCGTGATTTAGAGTGGCGTTGCTGACGTCGGTGCTTTGGCTGTGTCTCAGGAGGCTTATCCTCGACCGGATCTTCTGTATCATCACCGTTACCCTCTTTGGGTGTGTCCACCATGTACACATCATACGAAGAGGTGGTCATCCAACATCCGATAAACGGTGGGTTTTCGGCCTGCTCCTCCCCGGCATCGTCGTCCATACCGTCAATGTCTTCGGAGCCATAGTCGAGCATGTGAGTTAAGTCCTCGACGGTGGCTATGTAGTGGGTGGTGGGTGGGACGTAAAATTCCCTACTCTCAGCCCCTAGTCCGGGTGGGTGTAGTTCGGATCTCGCTCCTCTGTAATGATGAGGGATCGCATCAAGTTCATAGCCTCGCTTAAAGGCGAGGTTTGACCAGGGAGAAGGAAACTCGTGGAATATGGAAGGAGGAAAACTCCTTGGCCGGGCTCACACGATGCTGACTCCCAGGGTTCGGAGCCACTGCCCGGAGAAGACTCCGGCTTCATGATGGTTGCCAGCGACACTACTTCCTCCGGTTCTCTTGTGTTGGACTTAGTGGCCGCAGATAGTCCGACGGGCTCCGTAATTCCGTCTTCGGACATGGCGACATGCTCCGGATCTAAAGCCAGAGCGGAGGTTGGGGTCGTTAACCCTTGGAAGATCAAGTCTCCTTGGGTATCAGCTACATAATCCAGATTTCCAAAACTAATCTGGTGACCTGGGGCGTAGCTGTTGATCTGCTCTAGATGCCCAAGTGAGCTGGCCCGCAGTGCAAGGTCGCCGAATACGAAGAGCTAGCTGGGGAGAAAATCCTCCCGCAGGGCAGCATTGTTGTAGATGACTGATGGAGCCATCGAACCTTCTGATCACAACGCAGCGGAACTCTCAATGAAAGCACCAATGTCGATGTCAAAACCGGCGGTCTCGGGTAGTGGGCCCCAAACTATGCGTCTAGGGTCGATGGTAATAGGAGACGGGGGACACGGTGTTTACCCAGGTTCGGGCCCTCTTGATGGAGGTAATACCCTACTTCCTGCTTGATTGATCTTGATGAATATGAGAATTACAAGAGTTGATCCACCCTGATATCGTAATGGCTAAACCCTAGATGTCTAGCCTGTATGATTGTGATTCCCTCTACAGACCTAACCCTCCGGTTTATATAGACATCGGAGGGGCCTAGGGTTGTACAAAGTCGGTTTACAAAGGAAGGAAACTACATATCCGAATGCCAAGCTTGCCATCCACGCAAAGGAGAGTCCCATCTGGACACGGGAAGAAGTCTTCTATCTTGTATCTTCGTAGCCCATGAGTCCGGCCCATGTTACATAGTCCGGACGTCTGAGGACCCCTTAATCCAGTTCTCCCTCAGCGGCTGGCGTCGATGAACCCGACTGGCTACTGGCAGTGAAGCGCTCGGCAAGACGGCCATGGAGGAAGGCGTTGTTCACGTCCATCTAGTGAACGAGCCATTGCAAGCGGCAGCGATGGTGAGGACGATGCAGACAGTGGCCGCCTAGACGATGGGAAAGAATATCTCGTCGAAGTCCATGCTAGGATGTCGCGAGAATCCACACATGACCGACCGCGCCTTGTACCATTCCAGCGTGACGTCGGCCTTGAGTTTGTGTCGAAACAACCACTTGTTAGTGATGATGTTAGCGCTCGGCGGGCGTGGGACGAGGCTCCATGTCTGGTTCTCCATTAGTGCCCTGTACTGTGCATTGCAGCTAGCCAATGGGGGTCACGCAATGCAGCACACAAGGTCTTAGTGATGGCGGAGATGGCGAAATCGGTAGTGGATGTGGTTAGGGCTTGGCTGTATTTAGGGTTGGGAAGGAACTTGCCCGCATGAGCTCGGGAGACCATGGTGTGTGTGGGCATAGGGGCTGGCCGCCGGAGGGGGGGGGGTGTTTCGCACGGGTTGGCGGAGGCGATGGGTTGGCTGGTGCAGGAGGAGAGCTCGGACCTAATTGGGCAGTGGGCACTATAAAAAAATACACTTCCATGATGATGCGTGTTTGTAACAGTAGGTCACGTATTCTGTCATGCATGTACATGCATGACGATTTTATGACAGAATCAAGATAGTCATACCTATGCTGTCGTACAAGTGTTCCATGACATTACCAACATTATCATCGCGGAAATGTCCACTTCCATGACGATAAATCGCACGTCATAGAAGTGCTTTTATCAAGGGTGACCGACACGTGGCATCCACCGTAGCGGGTCATCGTTAAGCTATCGGGTCCGGTTTTGGATCCGATAACCCGCTAACAACCACGGCCAATGCTGATTTTCCACGTGTAAAATTCTCATTGGTTGGAGGAACCATGTGTCAGCTCCGCGTTGGCACAGGTGTCACTCATCCAATGGGCGAGATGCGCCTATGATATGTTGACACGTGGACTGGCCCAAAGGTGGCCCATAAAGATTAGATGGGCCGGCCCAACTAAAGCCCCACAAGATTTAGCGGACCATAATGGGCCGGCCCACCTAAAGGTCCACAAGATTTTGCAGACCATAATGGGTCGGCCTAGCTAAAGGCCCAACATTCTCAGTTAAGGCCCGTACGGCTAGTGTGAAATTGGCCTGCCAACGGCCCGTCCTAAACTTGTCATCATCGCGACCCATGGTCACTTTTGGCCCATTAACAATGTGCTAAGTATTTGTGCTGAATTATGGCCCGGTGTGTTTCCGTCCTGTTAAAGGTCCTGCTTCATTAGGGCCCATTTATAGGCCATTGAAACTTTCAGCCCATAAAAGATCATGACGGATATGGGTCATATTCGGCCATGTCTGACATTCGGCCTGTTAGAAGCCCACTATTGATTTGGGCCACATTCAGCCTGTTGTGACTTTTGACCTGTTAACGTAACACGTTATCCATGGGCCATATGTGGCCCAACGTCACATCGGGCCTACTAACGGCCCATATAAAAATGACACTAATCAAGCCTGACCGAACTTCTGGCTTGTTGAAGGCCCGGGTAGTATGTCAGCGCATTTACGACCCGTCTGAATTTTGATCTGTGGACAATCCGCATTGTAAATGGGCCACCATTTTGGCCTGCTAAGACCAGTGGGTTATTTGGCACAATCAGGGCCCAATCTTAATTTAGCCTATTAAAGGCCCATGTTTTTTATGGGCTCGAGATATTTACATCTGTAAATGGCCTATTATTACCGAGGGCCCAAATTATGTTTAGTCTGTTAAAGGCCCACTATGGGCACAGGCCTACCAGAAAAATATGAAAGCTTATGCTGATTTAGGACCAAATATTTTTTTTGGGCTACATGCAAATTTCGGCCCAGAATCGTTTTTAGCCCAATTGGAATGGGTCCGATGAATGTTGGCATGTTGGGATCCTACGAAGCTTTCGGTCGAATACATTACTAAGATAAACCTACACTATACAAAAATAGCGTCGTAATTACTGCAGCCTTTGGCAGCATCATAAATGGTGTATCAGAACAAAATAAATTCCAACCATACAACAAAAGGTCTATTGGCATAAAGTTTACAGTCCTTGCAGATAAAAGCACCGTCAGATGTATAGAAGCACATATCATTTGACTTGAGTGCTAATGTTTCAGGCTAGAGAATCTAATGGAGCAGCACGATCTTCCCCTTTTTTCCGCCATTACTCTTGAACAACGAAGCAAATGTCTGATAGTCTGGTTTCAAAACCATTCATATCTTCGCTACATTTGTCAACCACTATTCTTGTTTCCAAAACAACATCTGTTAGGGATTGGACTTGTGTCTGGAGCACATATATATCACTCTGTCTAGCTGGAAGATTTTGTTCAGTAGGCGATTCAGACGAGGTTACCTTGACAACCAACCCAGAATTACGCAGGAAGGTGCTTTTTGCATTGTTAGTGGAGAGATACCGACGCATTGCAGCAAGAGGTGACATTGTGCCTGTGGTAGCCTTGTCACCTTCAGGTGGTTGTGGCTGTTCAATCATTTGTTCCATTGCTTGCTGAAAGTTTGAACTTGTAGATTAGTGTACCAGACAAGTTAATAGTGAGACAAAAACAAACAAAGTAGGTTTCACGTTTATACATAACTTATTTTGGTGAACTACTGTAATACATTAGCATGTATTGTAGTGCCAAATACATAATAAAATCACTTTCAGAACATATGTCCATGTAGCATGCCTAATGTATTGTCTACTTCCTCACATTAATTGACATCTAAGGATAAACAGACATGGTTTAAAGTAGGATGAACATAGTATACATCATTCATATCATGGGCAAACATATATAAAAAAACATGCTATTGTATCATTGTGTGCGTACGTGAACATCAGAACTAGATTACAGATCAATACCAAAAGAATATCCTTCATCTCTTTTAAACCATGTAAGGTGAAATGATACATTAATATAACTGTGTATAAAAGTGAAAAGAGTAACTGACATTGGCTGCAAACCAAGTAGTTAAATGAACTCATCACAGTACCAATCAGTTCAAAGGCAGGAGGAGTAAGGACTTACAACAACAGCTTGAACTGGTGTGCTCATGCCCTTCATCTTGCTGGTGTGGCAATCCTTGAAGATTTGCACTGCATTCGGTTCAGGTTCTTTTTGGTCCGCACGGGTTTTCCTCTGTATTTGGAACAAGTCAATATAGATACGATAATATGTCACAAAAAAGAAGGAACTAGCAGCTATTTACAAGAGCCTCGCAGTGTGTAATATAGCTACGAGATCTTATTGTTTGTTGGAATTTCACTTTAGAACGGTTGGTCCTGTTCTTCAAAAAGTTAGCCCAGGAGAAGATACACTTGTAAGGCACATACATAAATACAAGTTCAATATGTGGTCTGATCAAATACATATAGCCTACCTGATACTTTGCATCAGACCAGTGTTTAACAAGGGCTGTCCAGTCTTCATCTGTAATATATTCCACTGGAGATGTTTGGGCGATTTCATTGTTAGCCTTGCCTTCAAAGTGAGATTTTTTTAAGGTGGTACCGATACTGTCGCGGAGCAGACTGAAAAACATGAGTGCATGCTTGTTTAGTTGCATCATCTTTCGGATCCAACTTGAACCTCGTCTATTAAAAAATGAATGTGAGTCTTATTAGGAGGAAGCTAGAAAGTATGGCACAAAGCAAGACAATATTACAAATTGTGATGAATAACGTTACTTACGGATAAATGGTCAAGGAAGGTGTTAAACTGGGTATTGTCTTTCTCATTCCTGTACTGGATCCATGTTGGGAGGATACGTGCATGACACCTAATGGCAATGGTTTCCTCTGATACTAACTTGGCTGACTCTGTAGCATCACATGGCCTTTTTAAACCTTCCTCAAAATGGATCTCCATTCTTCCTCCTTTAGATTTTGTTAATCTGTCAAGCATTATCCCTGATGTCTGTTTCGGCTTGCGCCGTGGTGCTAGTTTAACAACGAATATGGAAAGTGTTAGTGCACATCAAACTGTGAGAGTACATATAAAGGAGCATGCTAGTGCAACTTGACTCGATCAGGTACCGTCTTGTTGTTGATGCTCATGATGTTCATCTGGTCTTGCCAAGTCCTGTTGTGTCAGTAGTGCTTCGGAAGTAGTGTTAGGTGTGAAGGCAGCTTGGGAACTGGCCAGTTCCGGAGCACACAAACGAGTAACTCGTTGAGATGCTGGTACAGTTGAAGCGGATGCTGCAGCTGGTGGAGCAGGTGAAACTGTGTTTGTAGATTTAGTCGGTGGACTTGGACCTTGTACTGCACTATAAGTACCAGCAGAATCTCGAGGGCAGATCATTTTCCATTTCACCCGACGATTAACACCATTCCCTACTATATTCTTTTCCTTGCTCTTTTTGTTACATTGCCATGTCAAGCCTTACCCACAACACAAAAGAATAAAATCGCTCTTCGTTACTCATTGATGCATGATATAGACAAGCAATACTTTGATGTAAGACAACCGTATGAGGATGGAATATGTAAGAAAAATAGGACGGCGTGACATATTCACAGCTACGATGTGTAAACTAAGCAGAAGGATTTTCAAGAAAATAGAAGTAATGCAAGCTAGACACCATATGAAAGATGCAACAAATATCACTCTCCCTAGTTAAAAGTGTCTTGTCATAGGTGGCATTTCGAAAAATAGAAGCAGTACAATGTAGAAATCAATGCAAGATGCAAACACTATCAAACTGCCACGTTAAAAGCGTACAATCATGAGTGACTGATGCGGGATACACAACAACAGTACTTTGATGTAAGAACATGGTATGATTGATAGATGCAGTGTATTCTAGACACAGAAAGGCATGTCATATGCACATGTATAACATATAAACTCAGCAGGTGCAATTTAATCAAAATAGAAGAAATATAGGCTAGAAAACATATGCAGCATGAAACCAATTATCACACTGTCAACTTAGAGCAAGCACCTACGATGGTGGGGTACGGGAGATGAACTCATCATGTAGACTTGGGACTTCAACTTCATTAGCAGTAGCAGTGGCAAATCTAGAGAGTCTCTGTTTGCGTCGGTCCGGAGGACCACCAACATCCCCTAACTTACTCTTTTCCTTCCTATTTTCTAATATTGCCTTATGAAGTCAAAACCAAAATAAGATGAATAAAATTAGCTCTACATAACTGGTTGATGCATGATACAGATGAACACTACTTTGATGTAAGGCAATCGCATGATAGGAGGATGGAATATATACAAAAAAGATAGCATTGCATATTCAGATGTACGATAGGAGGATGGAATATGTATGAAAAATAGTAAGCAGAAGGCATTTCAACAAAATTAGAAGAAATGAAAGCTAGGCACCGTATGAACATGCAACCAATATCACTCTATCAGGTAAAAAGTGTCTCGTCGTAAGTGCCATTTCAAGAAATTAGAACCAGTACAAGCTAGAAGACAATGCAAGATGCAACCTACATCACACTCCCAAGTTAAATGTGTCTTATGGGTAAGTGATCGTTGCAAGTATAAGTTGTAAGCTACGCAGATGCAATTCAACAAAATCAGAAGCAATACAAACTAGAAATCATATGGAACACGCAACCACATATAACAGTTCCAAGTTAGAGCAAGCACCTGTGATGGTGGAGTAGGGGAGATGTGCTCATCATCTACACGTATGTTCTAGAAACAGGAACATGTGTCGTATTCACATGCATTATGTGTAAAGTAAGCAGATGCAATTCAACAAAGTTAGAAGCAATACAAGCTAGACATCATATGCAACATGCAACCACATATAATAGTGCTAAGTTAGAGCAAGCACCTGTGATGGTGGAGTAGGGGAGATGTGCTCATCATCTACACAGCTACATTGACCGTCCAGCCTTGTGTTGTCTTGCGAATCTTGTTGGTAAGATGGCGGAGTAGAATCTGTAGAGACCCTCGGTTTGAGTTGCTCCGAAGAACCACCCATCATCCACTACCGGACTAATTTCCTTTAGCTGTATTGATTTTGCATTCTGAAGTCAAACCGATAAGAAAAAGGAAGAAAGTTCGCTCTTCAGAACTCATTCATGCATGATACTGATGAACACTACTTGGATGAAAGGCAAACACATGATACGAGGATGTAATATGCATGAAAATCAGGATGGCGTGACATATTCACACCTATGATGTGGTAACTAAGCAGAAGGCATTTCAACAAATTAGAAGCACTTCATGCTAGACACCATATGAAAGGTGCAACCAATATCACTCTGCCAAGTTCAAACTGTGTGGCGTTTCAACAAATTAGAAGCAGTACATGCTAGAAATCATATGCAAGACACAACCAATATCACAGTGGGGACTTAAAGGAGCCTTATCATAAGTGACTGATGCGAGATATGCAAGAACAGTAGTCTGATATAAGAAGATGGTGTGATCAGATATAGTATGTTCTAGAAACAGGAACAAGTGTCATATTCACAGGCATTATGTGTAAAGTAAGCAGATGCAATCCAACCAATTTAGAAGCAATACAAGATAGACATCACACGCAACATGCAAACACATATAATAGTGCCAAGTTAGAGCAAGCACCTGTGATGGTGGAGTAGGGGAGATGTGCTCATCATCTAGACAACTATGTTGACTATCTAGCCTTGCGTTGTCTTGCGAATCTTGTTGGGAGGATGGTGGAGTAGAATATGTAGAGACCCTCCATTTCAGTTGCTCGGAAGGACCACCATCATCCAATGCCTTACCAATTTCCTTCCGCTTTATTGGTTTTGCATTGTGAGGTCAAACCGACAAGAAAAAGGAATAAAATTCGCTCTTCAGAACTCATTCATGCATGATACATACGAGCACTACTCTAATGAAAGGCAAAGTCATGATACGAGGATGGAATATGTATGAAAAACTGAACGGCTTGACATATTCACACCTATGATGTGGTAACTAAGCAGAAGCCACTTCAACAAATTAGAAGCACTTCAAGCTAGACACCATATGGAAGGTGCAATCAATATCACTCTTCCAAGTTAAAACTATCTCGTCATAGGTGGCATTCATCAAACTAGAAGCACTGCATGCTAGAAATCATATTCAGGACGCAAACTGTAACATCCCAAAATTCTAAATTTTGGAATGTTATAATAAATAGATAGATTTGATTGATTGTTTGATTGATTGTGTGAAATTGAGTGAAATTCGAAACCTTTTTGAAAGTTAAATGAGAGGGAATAAAAGGACTTTCCCAAACTTTCATTTTCATTCGTGATCTCCGTGAATTCACATTATTTTCACCACGAAACCCTGGAGAGAAGATGACATGACTTCTTCCATTTATTTAAATGACAAGGGGTGTTGAAAATATTTGAATTTCATTTGGAAAATATCTCCAATTCTGAAACTCTATGCAACTCAATGATTTTCACGAGAGAAGATAAAATGACTTCTTCAAATTATATGAAATATGAGTTGGGAGTTTCAAAGGATCAAATTCCATGTCTTTTGGAATTATTATTTTTTCAATTTGGAGTTATTTGGATTTTATTCAAATTATTTTTCTCCAAAAATAAAATATATGGAAAATAGGGTAACATGATTCCCTACAACAGAAAATTGGAGAGAAATAAATTTGAAATCATTTTGATATTTTTTAAAATGTTTTTTTGTTGGATCTTATTAGAGCAGGAGCACTGTTGGAATTATTAGAATTTGTGTGTATTTTATTTAATACTAGAAAAATGTTCATGTCGTAGAAAATCTTTTTCTGAAAATTTTGATATATAATATGCCTATATAAAGTTTTATTTTATTTTCGTTTTTCAGTTTATAGCATTCTGTAAAAAAAAACTGCACCGCACGGCTGGCCGAAGGCCTTTAGGCCCATCGCCTCTTTTCTTCTCTGTTTCGTATATTTTCGTCTATGTTTAGTCCCACATTGCCTAGCCTTTGACCCCCAAGCCTCTTTTCCACCAATAAATATAGACCTATAGAGCCTCCAAAAATCATCCGATTCGGGTTAAATCAATATTTTGGTTTGACTAGATTCATTTAAGAAAAATATATTTCTCCTCCCCGGCGCGACTTCTGGAAATTGTCTCTTCTCTCCAAAGTTGTCTTTTCTCTGCCTTATAAAGGTATCTTTCTTTGTTTTTTTTCTTCTTATACCTCCGTAGTTTATTATTTTTAGACTAATATGATAAAATAATTAGATTATCAATTAGTCTACGTATTTATACATTAGACCCTAGCCCGTAGCTATTTTTTTTCTTCCGTAAAACAGCTTGGCCCTGATTTTTCAAATAGCCATAACTTTTCACTCGTTTATCCAAATTAGACAGAACCAACGCCCAGGTCTTCGTTATGATCCCCTCTTTCCAGTAATCCAACTCAAACATGTTTTTGAAAAGTTTAAAATTTAAATTAGATCAGATTTGAATTCAAACTTCGTTTGATCATAACATGAGTTTCGTAGCTCCGTTTGAGTTGATTCTTTTTGCAAATCGAAGCTCTTGACCTAAACCTTTTGATAAGGCCAAATTCACATAATTTTGGTACTGTTAGAAATTGTTTTATGTTACAAGAGTTATTTGCTTGGTTTTGATGTTTTCCGAATTGTCTTCTTCGATTTTCCTGGTCTTTTGAGTGATTGCTTATGTGTGGTTATTATTGCTTGATTACGATAGATTGACCGGAGTGTGATGAGTAGAGCTATCAAGATTTTTGAGTGCGAATCATCTTCATCAACATTGCAGGCAAGTTCACACTTTGATCATATCCCCTTTCATACCCAGTTTTTATGCATTAGTTTCACCCTCAAACATTGCATGAATAGGATTGATAACATGTGGGTATTGAGAAGTAGTTGATGAGGTAGGAACCTATTACCCTGCATTCAAAACTTGGGAGTTACTATTATTTTATGCTTACAATGCCATGCTATGCTCGTAGACGTGGATTGGGTTTTGAGAGTATTTCATTACAGATGTGAGAGATTATTGTTAACTAAGGTTTAACTTAAGGTGGCTACTTTAATACACATTAGTGGACTTTCCCAGACACCTGGGGATATACCAGTGTTGTCCTAGGAGATCCCAGGGTTACCGTGTGATCCTCCTATGGTTCGCCACCCAGGCTCAAAGGGATCATGAGACTATTCATACTAGAAACTTCCGTGTGCAGCCACAAGCTATTATGGGCTCTAGCGTAGTTGATTAAGTCGTGTGAACTCTTATAGTGGTAGACTAGCAGATGTAGGGGTTGTAGGTGGTACGGTCTACCCATCGTAAGGTGAAAATGCTTCTGAAAGACTATGTCTCGGTCATCCGTTTCTCAAACACCATGTAGTGCGAGAAATCCAACGGAGGAGATCGAGTCTTGTGGGGAAAAGTGCGCAAACCTCTGCAGAGTGTATAAACTAATCATGATTAGCCGTGTCCCCGGTTATGGACGTTTTGAGTATCTAGTACTTGTATTATCATGTGAATCTCATCACGTTACTTTAAATGAATATTGTTGGGAGTTAATGATTACTTTTAATTGGGATTGAGAATGCTGTCAACCATTCTCAATGTTCAACAACCACCATGATAGTTAAATAAAAATTTATTCCTTTATAGTAGGGAAAAATTGGCTTTTCGCAAAAACTAAACCATAGAGCTTTTCCACCAGCCAAATATGCATGTAGTGATAGCCATTATTCATCATTATCCTCTGGTGTGAATTTGCCAGTACATTCAATGTACTGACCCCTTGTGGCTGCAACGTCTCATGTTGCAGGATTATCTTACGACGAGTAAGTGATATGTTAGGGTTACGATTTCTACACTCAACTTTGCCGTTGGTGTTGATGGGAATCCACAACCTTGTTACTTCCGCTATTTGGATTGAGGTAATAGTATCTACGTTACTTTATACATGTGATTTACCTCTGTTATAAATCCTCGAGTACTGTGTGTGTCAGCATACCGATCCAGGGATGACACGTAAGCACAGAGACTTGATCCATTCGGGTCGCGTCGCTACACAAACCAATATCACATTGCCAACTTAAAGGTGTCCCATCATATGTGACTAATGCAGGATACACAAGAAGAGTCGTTTCATGTAAGAACATGGTGTGATAGACATATATAGTATGTAGCAAAAACAGGAAAGAGTGTCATATTCACACGTATCATGTGTAAGATAAGAAGATGCAGTTTGCACTAATTAGGAGCAATACAAGCTAGACACCATATGCAACATGCAACCAGATATCACACTGTCGAGTTAGAGCAAGCACCTTGGATGGTGGAGTAGGGGAGCAGAGACTTGGAACTTGTAATGCACTAGTAGTACAAGGAGAATCCGTATAGATTCTCTGTTTACGTTGCTGCAGAGGACCACCATCATCGCCTTCCTTACTGTTTTCCTTCCTCTTTTTTGATTTTGCCTTGTCAAGTCAAACCCACAAGAAAAAGGAATAAAATTTGCTCTTCAGAACTCATTGATGCATCATACTGACGAACACTACTTTCATGTAAGGCAGCCGCATGATAGGACGATGGAATATGTATGAAAAACAGGACGGCGTGACATATTGACATGTATGATGTATAAAGTGTAAACTAAGCACAAGTTGTTTGAACTAGTTAGAAGCAATGCAAGTTAGAAACCATATGAAAGATGAAACCAATATCACTCTGCCAAATTAAAAGGGTGGCCTAACAAATGTATTTGACCAAATTAGAAGCAATACATAGCAATAGGCTAGAAGTAATATGCAATATGCAACAAATAAAGGTGTCTCATCGTAAGTGATTGATGCAGGATACAGAAGAGAGGTAGTGTCATGTAGGAACAGGGTTAACACATGGATGTAGTGTGTACCAAAAATAGGAAGGCATGTCATATTTACAGGTATAATGTGTAAACTAAGTAGATGCAATTTACTCTAATTAGAAGCACTACAAGCTACACACCGTATGCAACATGCAACCACATATCACATTGCAAAATTAGAGCAAGCACCTGCAATGGTGGTGTACGGGAAGTGCGGCCTTCAAGTACAGAGCTACGTTCAATATCTTCATTTTAGGCTTGATGTTTCTTGAGAATCATGTGGAGAGGATGAAACTGCACTTTTTATAAAAGTAGCATGTCTCACACTAACCCACGGGTGTGACTGTCTCATCATAAGCGATAGATGCAGGATACATAAGAGCAGTAGTTTGATGTAAGAACATGGTGTGCTAGGCAGATGTAGTATGTACCAAAAATAGGAAGGCATGTCATATTCACATGTATAATGTGTAAGCTAAGGAGATGCAATTTAACAAATTAGGAGCAATACAAGCTAGGCACAATATGCAACATGCAACCAGATATAACACTGCCATGTTAGAGCAAGCACCTGGGGTTGTGGAGTAGGGGAGATGAGATTTGGAACTTGCACTGCAGTAGGAGTAGCAGGAGAATATGCAGAGGTCATCTGTTTCGGGTGCTCCAGAGGACCAGCATCATTCTGTGCCTTCGTCCTTTTAGATTTTGCCTTGTCAAGTAAACACACAAGAAAAAGGAATGAAATTCGACTTCCAAATTCGTTGATGCATGATACTGATGAACACAACTTTTATGTATGGCAACCACATTGTAGGAAGATGGAATATTAAAGAAAAACGCTAAGCAGGAGGCATTTCAACAAATTGGAAGCAATGCAATCTAGACACCATATGAAAGATCCAACCAAAATCACTCTACCAAGTTAGATGTGTCTCATTATAAGTGGCACTTCAACAAATTAGAGGCAATACATGTTTGAAATGATATGCAAGATGCAACCAATATTACACTGTCAACTTGAAGGTGTCTCATCAAAAGTGATTGATGAGGGATACACAAGAAAAGTAGTTTGATGTAAGAACATGGTTAATAGAAAGACGTAATATGTACCATAAACAGGAAGGCGTGTCATATTCACAGGTATAATGTGTTAACTAAGCAGATGCAATTTACTCTAATTAGAAGCATTACAAGGTAGACACCATATGCAACATGCAACCACATATCACACTGCCAGGTAAGAGCAAGCACCTGCGATGGTGGTGTGGGGGAATTACGGTCATCAACTAGAGAGCTACATTGACTATCTTCATTTAGCCTTGCTGTTTCTTGAGAATCATGTGGCGAGGATGACACTGCACTCTTTAAACGAGTAGCACGTCTCACAGTAACCCACTGGGTGACTGTCTCAACGTAAGTGATTGATGAGGGATACAAAAGAGCATTAGTTTGATGTACGAACATGGTTAATAGACATATGTAGTATGTATCAAAAACAAGAAGGCCTGTCATTATCAAAGGTATAATGTGTAAAGTAAGCAGATGCAATTTAACCAAATTCCTTTTGTTGCGAGGACCTTCGTCGACCCCACATGGACTCCATGGAAGCGGAGAAGCCCCCTTCCACCATCATCTTGGGCATCAACCAACCATATCAGTTGGGTAGTGGGGAAGCGAGCCGTCCTTTGCGCTGAAGAATCTACCTCCGGGGCTCCCGGTAGTCCGGTGATCATCCCGCCGGACATGAGGATCACAAATGGATCAGCGGGCGACCATTTAGGCTAGGTATTATATACCTGTGCTGTCCAGAACTAGCACCACTTAGTTGATTTGAATGTAATGAAATCCGTCAAGTTTGTATGCAAATTCGGTATTTTATATGAATTCCGTCATTGTTTATATGAAATTTGTTTGCATGAATTTTGACCGATTGGTTCAATTGTTGTCAGAATGTGTGCGACTATGGTTGGATGGCGTAATATGCGGGTCGCCGGTTGGTTTGCGGCCGGCTCGGGCGGCGTGGTGGCACAAAAAAAGCACAGCTCGTGCGAGCTCATATCCAACATGCGCGCAGGAGGATGCATGAGCACCCGAGCCATTCCTCGTTCATCGGTGGCAAAGGCACCGGTGGACAAAAGGGTCGCCAATATTTTGGCTACCCCGGGCAAGATCCAAACAACCCCTCCCAGCAGATTCAAATCCCTCGTTCGCCATGAAATTTTGCCATGTGTTGTTTTCATGGACTAGCAAGATGCTCGTGCATTGCACGGAACATCAAGATGTATTTTTTTACAAAACATCTATTGTGATTGACCCATGCAAGAGTAATCCCATGTGTAAAAACTAATGATATTCGAGAATTTTCTCAGGAAAATGGTATCTTGAGAATTTCATCGAAAAAATGATATCTCGAGAAAGATGAGAGATAAGGTGAGGAGGAGTGGGTGTGGTGGTGACTGGTGGTCGGACTGGGCGGAGGCATGGGGATGGACGACGCATTATGTCTAGGTTTGTATCTGTCTAACACACACCCATGTAGGTGGGGGACGTGCACGAAGGGAAGAGGTGCACGCATGGCGCATGTACTCCCATCTCTTTCCCAACCACACCCGCGCGGGTACACGATGGAGCTCATTTCTATACGAAAAGGCAGCCCACGTGGTAATTTGACACGTGTACTGGTTGTCCACTTGATGGAGGATCGTCTACCACGGGTGAACAAACAAATTGCGACTTGACGCGTTATGTTAAAAAAGAGGCAAACCATGTGGGCATTACCTTAGAGGCAAGGCTCTATACACTTGAGATGATCTGTACATATTACTTTTGATGTGCCCCATCAACTCGTAGAACGAGGATAAGCCTGCTTAGTACGCCGTCTCCCCCGCCCACAGGCATGGTCGCTCGCAGGACAAGGTGAAGCTTGCTTACTATGCCTTACGCCCGTTTACTCGTCGTCCCTACCTTGGTTGAGAGATTATCATATTGTTTGGAATATATGTCTTTTAGTAGTAGTAGAAGTAGTACAGTGGTATATAGGAGTAGTACTACTACAACAATTTCCTTGGAGTCCATGGTGCAGCAAGCTACCCTAGGCTATGTTACTACTCCCTCCTTCCATTTTATGGCAAAATTTCAAAATCTCTCCAACCAAGGTAGACGGTGAGTGGTGGAATTAATTTTGTAGTTTGCACAAGTAATTAGTACGCTTGTTTTTCTCAAGAAGTTATGTTTACTGATGCATTAATTAGAACGAATGCATGCATGACCACTAAATTTCCATGAACTTCTACATGCATTGGTGAGTTTTCTCTTGACACTGCTTGCATCGGGTGATTTAACGCACCTAGAAATCCAACACGTGATGGTACTACTACAACTAGTAGAATTGAGACTTATAAAACGGAAAAATGAATTTTTTAGATGAGCCCTATAAACCGGAAAGGAGGGAGTAGTAAGTACTAGTACTACCTCCATAGTGGGTATGTACTCTGTAAAATTAGATTTTCCCAAAACTAAATTGATTAACCTTTATTTACTTGTTTCCCTTCTTGTCTCCTTGCCTCGAACAGAATACATCCAACTCCCCTTCCTGCCGCGCGGGAAAAGACCCGCCCTCGCCATTTTTAGTCTGGGTTTGTATCAATGGATCACGCGAAGCAGCAAAAACCAAGCCGTGTCTTGTACTCCTCCCTCGACGCTCGCTTTCATGAATTTTGTACTTCCTCTCGCCGACATGTGGGACATATAGCAACTGGGTCGGTGTGTCATGCACCAAATAACAGTGCAGAACAGCAGGGGGACGCACCCCAGTCGTACCGCCCTAGTAGTAGTAATGAGCACTGAGACGTCAAATCACAATGCCGCACCTTCCCAGACGGACGAAGCACCATTATTTCACACTTCGATTCGCCATCATCTCCTTCAAGAAAAACCACGTAGTATTGCTTCTGCCATTGTTCTGCCTCAAGAGGGATACCGCATCGCCTTGGTACATCATGACACGTGGGACCGCATGATAGGCCATGCTCCCCCGCCCATCGCTCGGTAAAATTACCTCATTTTTACTACTTCCTCTGTATCGGTTTACAGGGCATGCACGTCGTTCTAGGTTGTGAATTTAATTGGCTATATATGTGATGAATAGTATATGTCTGGAAACTACACCCGCTTAAGAATCCAATGATATACTTTTTGTGACATAGTAAATCATATTTAGGGCTCCTTTCATTCAAAGGAATTTCATAGGATTTTTGGAGGGTTAGAATCCTTATGATAGAGGCAAAGGTGTCCCGTCTTTCGATGAGATGGTGGCTATCGTTTTGGAGGAAGTCGACTTTGACGATCCGACTATGAACGTGTGAGGACGTCGCGCCTTAGCAATCACTAAACCAACTCCAAGAGGTTATTGACCACGCCGGAGCACGATCAACCTGACCACGAAGGTCTATTTACTATAGGCAAACAAAGAACAAGCAAGAAACTAAGATTGCCATCTGGATATTGCGAATATAAGAGGAAAGCTTTATTGATCAAAGGTGGGGTTCTGTGACGCCTTTGTCTGGTCGTTGAACACAAACGAAGTATGCGAAGTTGCAGCTATGGCGAACTTTAATCTAAACAAAACCCAAGGTCTAAACGATGCCCTAAGGGCTGTATATATGGAGGCGAGAGGGGGAATTTCTTGGCCCTTGGAGGAGGGGTCCGAAACCAACCCTAACTCTTATTTCCCCACACATACGGTCTCTAAAAACAGCCTATAATCAAGTATTTCGAAATTACATGGGCCTGGCCCAAAAATAAGGTGACGCAGCACCTAGGATAGCCTGGAATGGCACCTTGTATATTTCGTCCAAGGCTTCATGCACCCATTATGGTGGCTTCAAAGTCCTGGAATCATCACTTGTAACTCCGTTCTTGTTCCCCTTGCGCATGACATCATCTCCATGCTTGAACTTGCTCCAAGGTTCATCTTTCTTGTCCAAGCTAGGCCCTTCATTTGTAAGAAAAACAAATGTATCCAATTTAGGCAGCATCATATTCTCATGAACATTAGAATCGTTACCAAGAAACGAAAGTACCTGGTAATTTGATTAGCGTGCGTGAGCTCTAGTAATTGGTCCAGTATGTACAACAGCAGGGGCTATGGGTGTAACAATGGTATTGATGTCCTCATCACCTTAGGAATTTTTTCAGCATTGGTCGTTTGATTCATAGGATTGAATCCTATAGGAATTTCTCATACGGAATCATGTGTACTACATTTCATTGGAAATCTAGCATCCACTCCAACCTGTTTTCTCACTTCCTTTGTTTTTCCTATGGCATCAAACACTCCGTACTAATCCTATGTGATTCAAGTGGGCATGCCACTCCAATCCTTTGTTTTTCCCATTCCCGCGTTTTGAGAATCCTATGAATCAAAGAGGGCCTTAGTTAGTCAAATAGATGACCTAGAACTATGTGCGGACCCTATAAACTGAGACGGAGAGGGTAGTACAATACGTATCTTTTAGATCAATATAGTCAGAATTCACCAAGGAGCAAAACCAAGTGGTAGGCTGCTCCTGTTGTGTTGGCGTAGCAACTCAAGCAGGGTCAGTCCACACACAAAATGGCGACACTTTTAACAGGACCCCTTTGGCCGACATGTGGCTCATCCACCATCTTCTTCCACGTGTGATGCACCAAATTACACTTCGGCGTAGCAGTTGGACTTGGAGACACCCCAGTCGTAGCGCCGTAGTAGTAGTAAATGAGCGACGAGGGGACAAATCACAAAGCCCCACCTTTCGAGCATGGTTAATAATATAGCCCGTTGCTGGATATAACATCTTGCCATGTCATTTATAGCCAATATAATAGCCAACACGTATAGTAGTGGGCTACAAGGAAGTACTACTTTTCTATCATATGACCCACCATACACTCTCACATAGCTTCTTGGAGGACGTGCTACAGCCGGCTGTAAGTCTATAGCCTGCTTCTCTTCTCTCCTCTTCTCTCTCTTCCAAGTCAGCAAAGATATAGTATTTAAATCCTTACATCCCGCTCACATCACCTTATTATACTTGCTCTTCCCGCATTAAGCTGGACGGACGAAGCAACCATCATTTCACTCTAGGGCGCAAGATCATAAAGAAAAGAGAAAACCAGTGATGCGTGCGGCAGCTACCTAGGGCACCTTAGGGTAGGGGCCTCCACTACAAATCCTTTTTATGAAAGCGCCTCTGTCGGATCTGGGGTTCCGGCAGACCCTTAAGGTTCGAACACTGGGGTGCGCGTGAAGGTTTTCTCCCTATCGATCCACGCCCTAGCTCTCTAAGATCTCGTAGACGAACACGATGAACTCTCAACGCAGAAAGACACAAGATTTATACTGGTTCGAACCACCGTTGTGTTGTAATACCCTACTCCAGTGTGGTGGTGGTGGATTGCCTCTTGGGCTACTGATGAACAGTACAAGGGGAAGAACAACCTCCTGAGGTTGAGGTGTTCTTGTGCTTGGCGAACTTGTGTGTGGCTTTGGTGGGGTGGATCCGGTCCAAGATGAGATCCTCCTCTACGGTGGTGGCTAGTCCTATTTATAGAGGCCCTGGCCCTCTCCCCAAATATTGAGCGGGAAGGGAGCCAACAACGGCTAGTTCGAAAGGGGGCAGCTAGTACAAGCTATCCTGACAAAAGGTGGTCTTCGCCTGCAAAAGGCTCTGGTGATGACGCCGTCTTGGGCTCCATGGTGACCTCCGCCTTGCCGTCCATCTGGTCTTGATCTTGTTGCACCAATATGGAAACCTTTACTTGATGCCTCGGTACTCCGCGCCTACGCTTTCCCCCTTAGAACTCAAGAGGAAACAAGGACGTTGCGCGCGCTGGCGCCCGCCTGGTCTCGATCGTCATGGCTCACGTCATGAGGGCCTGGCGCCCGCCCGCCCCGCGTGAGCTTGCCTGGCGAGGCCGCTCTTCAGTATGTCTGGCGTCGTCGTCCCCGCGAGGCTTGGCCCCTCATGAGGGTCTTGAATGTCTTGTCGATGAAGATGGGCCATACAAACCTGCCAGCCCAGCCATGCCGTGGGCCATAGGTAGGCAAGTCTGGGGACCCCCGTTCCCAGAACGCCGACAGCCTCCACTACAAATCCGCTTCTCCCTCGTCCTCTTGAAGAAAACCGATGATGCATGTGGCGGTAGGGTTTGTAGGGGTATTACAGCGTGCGGGGCCACGTCGTAGTAAACGAGAGGGGGATTGAGTTCGAGTCAACGCCTTAATATGTGTGGGCTGCTTGGTTTTACGAGAATGAGGCAACATTTTGGGTTCGGGGACCCGTGGAGATATACGTACAAAAAATTGTGGACGTAGGTCTGACCGAAAGGCAATGATGCATGGGCCCTGCATTTTGATATACCCACGGCCGCATGAAATTTGCTACTCTACTCAAAGCTAGTAAGGTACACATGCATTGAACGCATGAGATTTGGAAACCAAATTATGAATAAATACACACTATAGCATGTAAAGCTTTGAGTCATATATGCATGATGTAGATGTTCATTTAGTTCTTATAGTTCATCTCATTCAAAATCAATTAGTTTTATAAAAATGTTAAGATTCATGGGATTGTTCATTCTAAAGCATAAAGTAAAAAACAAATAATAGCAATTCATTTAAAAAAAGTTTGGGCAATTATGATATGGAAGATTCTAGAACAAAGGAGAAGTGCTTGTGTTTTGAGGTTTGTGCATTATGCTTAAGTTCAACCATGGAGTCTTCTAGATTGTACGTGTGGCAGAATCTAGTGGAATGTTGATGATATCCAACAACCAGTAGTGCTCCTAGACGAAACAAGAAATGAGGAGGGAGTTAATGTACCATGCCAAAGTGTTTTGGGATTAGTTGGTTTTTGTAAGATGACTTACACACCTAGATGGAGGGTGTACAAACAGAAAAAATGAATTGCTGTTAAAAGAATGACATTTCTAACAAAAATGTGAATGTGAACTACATATGTGTGCACGTGACCAGCACATACATTGTCAATACAAAATTTAATGCAAGAAATGACTTATGAGTAACATGCACAAATTGATGATGTGGTGCTTGCATGCATAGAGTAGAAAAACAATGTGATTTATGACTTGCATGCATGACGTGTTCTTGTGCCATAGTTGCATGTCTAGGAAAAAAAGCTACTAGTGGGTTGTACCACTAGCTATTTAGGAATGGAAGATGTATACATGGAAGTTGTAGGGAAAGAGATAACATGTATCTCAATTCCTATGAGTAGGGATTGGAAAAGTGATGTCATTTGGTTCACATCATAGGAACTTTTCTATTGAATCTAAGGATGACATGTATCTCAATTCTTATGAGGAGGGATTAGAAAAGAGATGTCATTTGGTTCACATCATAGGAACTTTTCTATTGAATATACGCTAATGTTTATTTTCCTTTGAAATTATGGGAGTATAGGAATCCATTCATATGAACCAAGTGGCTCTAAAGCTATAAAAATGATATCATGTTTATTTCCATTGAAATGTGGAGTATATGAATCTATTCCTATGAACCAATTGGCTCTAAAGGAAAAAAATCATATAAAAATGATATCATATAGAGTTCCTATGATATTCCTCCACACCAAAGGATGGTTGAAATTGCTGCAGGTGATAAGACGGTCTTTCTTTGTAGACCCCTCCCCCATCTTTACAGTTACCTCTCGAAGATGAATGAAATGATATATACTGGGTATTATATATGTGCATTTTGGTACACAAAAACTCGGTAAAAGTTTGTGAGGTTCTGCACTGCATTTTGGAATGGAGGGAGGAGCATGCGGCATTTGCTAACACTCACGTGGAAGATTTGTGTGTAGGAGGAGTGGCTGCTCTATTAAATGACATGGAAAAACTGACACTGTCGGATGCCGATCTAATGGTTCTTACGACGTTCGTCAGGAAATGGCTTGTGGCGAACATTTGTCGGGTAATGATTTATGGACACATGCATTGCATTGATACATGCCCCCTCTCTCTCACGCACACACGCACCCTCACGAGTCACGACTCTCCCAAGTCCTCTCGCACCCATCGTCTATCTGCAGGTAGACGTCACACACATATGTGCTCTTCACACCCTACCCTCAGAACTTCTACAAAACAAAAGACGCTGCACACCTTTTATTTTAGCTCACACGTCACACACTTATACTATTACTCTTGTGGCAAACGTTCTTTGGGCATAGTATATTGTACTCTCATGAAGAGAAGCGTTGCACGCACGCACTAGTTTTCTCACACCCACTCGCGTGAACACGTAGGACCACATTTGCTTGAAGCCGGTACAACAAAATCACTCCATATATATATATAAGTAGGAGCCTTAGCGCTTGCTTTACTAGGGTTCCTCTCTTTCACTCTCTCATGCTCTCCAGATCTAAGCAAGACATAGGTGGGCACACTGTCAGCGTTCTGGGACCGGGGGTGCCTAGACTTGCCTGCCTGCGGCCCAGAGCGTGGCTTCACCAACGGCCTGGTACGGCCCATCTTCAGCAGCAACAACTCAAGACCCTCGCGAGGGGCCAAGCCTCGCGAGGCGGACGGCACCAAGACCTCCATAGGGGTAGCTACTCTAGGCTAGCTCCTAAGGAGCGGAGATATCTATGCAAGGAGCACCTCGCGAGGTTCACATGACGTGAGCCACGACGACCCAGGCCAGGCGGGCGCAAGCGGGCACAGTGTACCAGTTTCCCCTTTGGTGCTAGGGCGGCAAGCACAGGCGTGGGGCCCCGAGGCATCAACCAAAGGTTTCCATACCGATGCAACAAGACCAAGACACCTAGGACATAGGTTATCGCAGATCCCACAATAACATCATCACCAGAGCATTTGGCAGGAGAAGACCACCTTTTGTCAGGATAGCTTGTACTAGTTGCCCCCCTTCAAACTTGGCCATTGTGGGATCCCTTCCCGCCTAACATTTGGGAAGTGGACGGAGGCCTCTATAAATAGGACCTAGCCACCACCATAGAAAGGGGATCGACCCATCTAGAGAGGGAGAGAGGCTAGGGGATCCATTCCACCCTGACTAGCTCACCAGCTCACCGAGCTCATGAACACCTCTCCTCCTGAAGCTATTCATCCACCGTACTAGTTCATTCTTAGCCCTCAAGGCAATCCACCACCACACTGGAGTAGGGTATTACACCGCAAGGTGGCCTAAACCAGTATAAACCCTCTGTGTCTCATGTTCTTTGGGTTCGTCGAGCTAGGCAGTGGAATCGTTGAGCGAGCGAACTAGGGAGAGAGAGTTCTTCGTGCGCGCCCCAGACTTCGAACCTCAAAAGGGTTTGCCGGAACCTGTAATCCAACATTTGGTGCGCCAGGTAGGGGTGCGCCGAAGCTTTTCCTCTGGCGATCCATGCTTCACTGCTCCACCAGTCCGATGGCCAATGCTCGGCGAGCCCGCACAGAGCGTCGTGCCACTCTCAACACCCGCGTCGCCCAGACGGTGCCCGTCGGCGGACCTCCTCGCCGCTCTCCGTCACCCTCTGCCAACGCCGCCACTAGCCCGACAACAAACGAGCAGCAGGCTTCGTCGCTGCACCCCTCCATGTGGCGTGACGAACGCATCGCCACCACGTCGCTGACTCCGGCCGATTTGTCATCTCATGCTCGCCGCGGGCCTACGGACGCGCAGGCTGTGCTACTCATGGCGTGTGAGCTCCTACACTACCGCCCCGTCGACGACCTCTATGAGGACTGGCTGGACCGCATCGACAGGCTGGTCAGCACCGCTGGGGGCTCTCCTGCACCATCCCTCTTGCTGCCTCATCCGCCTCCTGCTGCAGGCAAGATGGCTCACGGAGCTCCTCCGCCACCTCCACGTCAAGACATCGCCCTCGCACCAAGATGCGCGGCCCCGCTGCGCGACCCACCATGCAGGGCGCGTGCGCATGAATAAGGAAGTTGCAAGGAGTTCCCTCGGCTGCAAGAAAACGCTCCTGCGCTCCCTACACCACCACGTCAAGACTGTGCGCCGCCCGTGGCGACGGTGCGTCGGTACCAAGACCAGGTCCACCTCCACGGTGGGCTCCAGTGACCAGAGTAGGCTGTCGTGCCTTCACCCACGAGCTGCGCTGCATCGTCTCGCCCGGCAAGTTCAAGCCCGACCTACGTCCGCGCTACGACGGCACCCCCGACCCTGCTGAGTTCTTGCAGCTCTACGAGCTGAGCATCGAGGTGCTGTAGTGATCCAACCTCAGACGGTGGAATCTCGGTGCATAATTGTCATCCCTGGATCGGTAATGCTGACACACACAGTACTTCGAAGGACTTATAACAGAGTAGAAATCACACACTTATTACACCGATAGTCTCAAAAGAGAACATTTTACAATAAATATGGCTTAAGGCCATCTAAATAAGGTAACAACGGAAGTCTTGGAAGATACAGTGAGTCCATCAACTCAACGGCGTAGTTGAGTGCATGACAACGACCTAGCGCACCCTACTCTTCATCTGAAAAGTCTGCAACATGATATGTTGCAGCCCGAAATGGGTCAGCACATGGAATATGGTGGCAAGATAACACAGTAGAGCAATGAACAAGTAAAGGTTATGACTAAATGCATATGAGGCTGATGAAGGCTCTACGGTTATAATGTTTTGCGAAAATCCAATTTTTTCCTACAACAAAGGAATATATTTTATTTACCTATCTTGGTAGTTGTTAAACATTGAGAATGTTCCTCCAACGCAATCCCAATTAAACATTATTAATGACCCAACCAAATTAAATTAACAGAGTGATGAGATCAACATGATAATCCAAGATCCAGATACTCAAAATGTCCATAACCGGGGACACAGCTAACCATGATTAGTTTGTACACTCTGCAGAGGTTTGCGCACTTTTCCCCACAAAGACTCAATCTCCTCTATTGGATTTCTCGCACTACATGGTGTTTGAGAAATGGATGACCGAGACACAGTCTTTCAGAAGCATTAACTCTAACCCGGGTAGACCGTAACAACCTACATCCCCTACATCTGCTAGCCTACCACTAGAAGAGGTCATGCAACTTACTCCACTATGCTAGAGCCCATAATAGCTTGTGGCTGCACACGGATGTTTCTAGCATGAATAATCTTATGATCCCTTTGAGCCTGGGTGGCAAACCATAGGATGATCACACGGGTACTCCGGGATATCCTAGGACAACACTGGATTCTCCAGGTGCCCGCAACCAATCCACCTAGATGTGTATTTAAGTAGCTACCTTAAGTTCACCATTAATTAACAATCTCACATCTGTCATGGTTACACTCAAACCCAATCCACGTCTACGAGCATAGCATGGTAGTATAAGCATAACGTAGAAGTAACTCCCAGGGTTTGATAACAAAAGGGCAATAGGTTCTACCTCATCATCTGCTTCCCAAAACCCACATGTTAAGAGATCCTACTGACGCAATGTTTGAGGGTTGTAACTAATGCATAAAAACTAGGTAAGAAAAGGGTATGATCAAAGTGTTACTAGCCTTGCTGATGATCTACAAAACCTAGTGACTCGTAGTAGCACGCTGCGCACTCCGGGAATTCTATCACAAACAAACAATAGCATACATAAGCACTCAAGCAAAGATACAAGGGTAAAACTTCAAATAAGAAGATCCAAACTAAAAGTTCAACTGAAGAGCTTCGATTTGCAAAAAGAATCAATCGAATCGGAGCTACGGAACTGAAACTACGGTCAAAAGAACTTTGTAAACAAATATGCTTGAAACCAAATTTTAAATTGTCAAAACCTTGTTCAAGTTGATTAAACAGAAAGAGGGGTTCGAGACGAAGATTTTGGCATTGGTTTCACTGGATTTGGACAAACGGTTTAGAAACGACGAGGGTTTGAAGATCAGGGGTAATCTGTGATAAAAATAATCGCGTATAAGTCCCTGGCCGAAAATAAAAATAAAATGAAAAGACTAACGAACAAACGTTCGCTGTGTGAACCTAACCGGCGAACAATGTTCGTTAAAACGAATGAACGGACGAACGTCTGCTGAAAAAACCAGGGTTTTTACCGAAAATAAAACCGACGAGAACCGACGAAAACCGGCGAGCGGCGAACTCCGGTGGGCAGTGGCTGCGGCGGTAGCGGTTGGCGGCTGCGATGGCAGCGGTCGGCCGCAGCGGCGGTCATTGACGGCAGCAGCGGCGGTCGGTGGAGGCGGCAACAGCGGGGCGAGCGGCGGCGGCGGCGACGCGGATCCGGCAGCGGGGCTAGGGTTTCGGGGGCGCAGAGCGAGCTGGCGAATTGGGCTGGGGGGGGGGGGGCTCGGGCAGCTTATAAGGCCTGGGCGCGGACAGAGTCCGGCTCAGGCACGGCCCAAAAGGTCGGTTCGGCACATTTTAAAAAAAAAGTCCCGCCGAAAGAAAATTCCTCAGTAAATAAAAAAACTAAAAATGCCAAAAATAATTTTCACCGTCTAAATAAAATATTAAAACTTAATGAACATTTTCTTGGCCTAACATGCCATTTTGGAAAATGCACATTTTTCTAATTCAAATAAAATAGCTATAAAATCCAAATAAAATAAATTATTTGATTTTAATATTTTTCCTCCAATATTTCATTTATTTTGGAGAATTCATATTATCTCCTCTCATATATTTTTAATATTGGAAATATTATTTGGATAGAAAAATAATTAAAACCAAAGTGATCCAATTTTCAATATTTCAGAAAATTCAAATATGAAAATAATAAAATCCCCAACTCTCTCCATGGGTCCTTGAGTTGCTTAGGATTTTAGGATCACAAAACCAAAAATGCAAATAAAATATGATATGCATATGATAACCTATGTATAACATTCCAAATTGAAAATTTGGGATGTTACAAACCTACCCCTCTTAAGGTGAATCTCGCCCTCGAGATTCGGGTTGGCTAGAAAATAGGTGTGGGTGGTCCTTCTGTAGATCATCCTCTCATTCCTAGGTGGCTTCATCCTTGGTATGGTGGCTCCACTGAACTTTGCAAAAATTGATAACCTTGCTGCGGGTAGCTCGACTGGCAAACTCGAGAATCTTGACTGGTTTCTCCTCACAGGTCAGATCACTGTCCAACTGAATTGCTTCCAGGGGCACTACATCTCTCAGAGGAATATCCGCCATCTCAGCATGGCACTTCTTCAACTGGGAAACGTGAAACACATCATGAACTCCTGACAGTCCTTCGGGTAACTCCAACTTGTAGGCCACCTCTCCCATACGTTCCAAAACTTGGTATGGTCCTAGAAATCTCGGGGCTAACTTTCCCTTGACTCCAAAGCGTTTAACTCCTCGCAGAGGTGACACGGGAAGATATGCCCTGTCTCTGATTTCATAAACTACCTGCTTGCGTCTTGAGTCTGCATAACTCTTCTGCCTGGACTGAGCTCCCTTCAGTCTATCTCGAATCAACTTAACCTTCTCTTCTGACTCTTTGATCAAATCTGGTCCAAACAACTGACGGTCTCCAACTTCATCCCACATCAATGGTGTCCTGCACCTTCTTCAATACAACGCTTCGAAGGGTGCCATCTTCAGACTTACTTGATAACTGTTGTTGTAAGAGAACTCTGCGTAAGGCAAATTATCATCCCAACTAGATCTATAATCCAGCGCACAATCTCTCAACATGTCCTCCAGAAACTGATTGACTCTCTCGGTCTGTCCATCTGTCTGGGATGAAAATTTGTACTAAACTCTAGCCTGGTACCCTAAGTCTGGTGCAGCTGGGGCCAAAAATTTGAAGTAAATTGTGTTCCTCTATCTGATACGATAGTCCTCAGAACTCCATGCAGACATACGATCCTGGTCATATATATCTTGGCCAACTTCGCACTTGTATAGGTGGTTTTCACTGGGATATAGTGGGCTACTTTGGTCAAACGATCCACTACTACCCAAATAGAATCATATCCCGATCAGGTCCTGGGTAATCCGGTGATAAAATCCATGCCAAGCTTGTCCCACTTCCGTTCGGGTATCGGCATAGGCTGCAGTAATCCTGCTGGCTTCTGATGTTCTGCCTTCACTCTCTGACATACATCACATACTGCTACATACTCGGCAATATCCTTCTTCATACTAGTCCACTAGAAACACTCCATCAAATCCGAATACATCTTGGTGTTTCCAGGGTGTATCGAAGATGGCGAGTCATGAGCTTCCTGAAGTGTGAACTTCCCGATCTCCGCATTATTGGGCACAAAAACACGGTCTTCAAACCACATGGTGTCGTGCTCATCTTCATGAAAACCTTTGGCTTTTCCATTGCTCATCTTCTCCTTTATCTCAGCAATTTCCTCATCATCCTTCTGAGCTTCTCGAATCTTTCCTAATAATGTCGACTGAATTTCTAATGTTGCAACAAAACCTTTAGGGACTATCTCCAAATGTAGCTTCCTTAGATCTTCGGCTAACTCTGTTGGTAATCCTCCACTTACGAGGGTATTGGCGTAAGTCTTCCGGCTCAAAGCGTCTGCTACAACATTGGCCTTGCCTCGATGATAGTGCAACTTCATATCATAATCCTTTATAAGCTCCAACCATCTCCTTTTCCTGAGATTCAACTCCTTCTGTGTGAAAATGTACTTCAAACTTGTATGATCTGTGTACACATCACAATGATTTCCAATAAGAAAATGTCTCCAGGTCTTCAGTGCATGCACTACAACTGCTAACTCCAAATCATGTGTGGCATAATTCAACTCATGCGGTCGAAGCTGACGTGAGGCATATGAAACAACTCTTCCGTCTTGCATAAGTACGCCTCCGAGTCCTAAGCGAGATGCGTCACATACACTTGGAAATCCTTGTGTATATCCGGCAGAATCAGCACTGGGGCTGTAACCAAACGTTTCTTCAACTCCTGGAAACTTGCCTCACATTCATCTGTCCATTTGAACTTGGTGTTCTTTTTCAACAACTCCGTCATAGGCTTCGCAATCTTAGAGAAATTCTTGATGAATCTCCGGTAATATCCTGCGAGTCCCAGAAAACTGCGGATCTCTCCAACTGAGGTGGGTGCCAACCACTCCGTGACAGACTGAACCTTGGTAAGGTCCACTCTATAACTTCTCCTGATATAACATGTCCAAGAAATCCAACTTCCTTCAACCAAAACTCACATTTGCTAAACTTGGCATATAACTGATGTTCCCTGAGCTTCTCGAGAACTAAACACAAATGCTCCTTGTGTTCCTCTTCATTCTTCGAGTATACCAAAATGTCTTCAATGAACACCATGACAAATTTATCCAATAACTCCATGAACACCTTATTCATCATACTCATGAAATAGGCTGGCGCGTTAGTCAATCCAAATGACATAACCATGTACTCATATAGCCCGTACCTTGTGGTGAAGGCTGTCTTAGGTATATCCTGTTCTCGGATCTTCATCTCGTGGTATCCTGATCAAAGATTGATCTTGGGAAGTACTTTAGCTCCTTGCAACTGGTCAAACAAATCATTGATCATCGGCAGTGGGTACTTGTTCTTGATCGTCACTTCATTCAATACATGATAATCAACTACCATTCTCAAAGACTTATCTTTCTCCTCAACCAAGAGCACTGAGGCTCCCCAAGACGACGAACTTCGGCGAATGTAACCTTTCTCCAATAACTCCTTAATCTGTTTCTTAATCTCCTCCAGATCATTTGCGGGCATCCGGTATGGTCTCTTCGATATTGGTCCGGTGCCTGGCAATAGCTCTATCAAAAACTCAATGTCTCGATCTGGTGGCATGCCGGGTAACTCCTATGGAAGTACATCCGGATAATCCCTCATGACAGGCACTTCCTCCTGAACAACTCCCGTGAGGGAATTGACATGAGTCTTCTTTGGTGTATGCCTGGATACATGCTTAATCATTTTTCCCTCTGGGGTGGTGAGCAGAATTGACCTACTAGAACAATCAATGTTTCCTCCATACTTCGATAGCCAACCCATACCTAGTATCACGTCCAATCCTTGTGACTCCAGAATTATTAGGTCTGAGGGAGAAACATGGCTGCTAATGGTTAAGGGTAACCGTTCGCACCATTGGCTGGCCATATACTCTGCACCTGGTGAGCTTACTAGCAAGGGTGTCCTAAGGGCTAAGGTGGGTAACTTAAACTTGTCCACAAATCCCCTTGAAATGTATGAATGCGATGCACCAGTATCAAAAAGAACGAGCGCGGTAAATGACTTAACCAAAAACTTACCGATAACTGCATCTGGCTGCTCTTCAACCTCCTCCACATTCACGTGGTTCACTTGTCCCTTGTTGAAAGGGTTGGGCTTCTTCCCAGAGCTTCCATTGCCATTTCCATTCTTTGCTTCAAGACATTCGGTGGCGTAATGTCCAGTCTTCCCGCACTTGAAACAAGTAACTTGACTTAAATCCCTCTTGGCGGGTGTGGCTGGGTTAGAGCGGTTTTGATTACTGCCTGCTCCATTCCCGTTTCCATTCTTGGGGCCACTGTGGTTATGCAAACTTCCTCCATTGTGGGTATGTCCTCCATGGTTATGGGTATATCCTCCCATGTTTGGGGCAAAACGAGGTTTCCAGTGAGCTCCTGAATTGTACTTCCCTTGTCCATTCTTCCTTTTGCGGCTCTCAATCTGCTGCTGCTTCCCTTCAATCATAAGAGCCTTATCTACCAACTCCTGGTAGTTGTTAAATGTTGCCACCATTAACTGCATGCTCATCTCATCATTCAGTCCTTCCATAAACTTCTCCTGTTTCATGGCATCTGTGGCCACATCATCTGGGGCATAACGAGCTAACTTACTAAACTCATCCACGTACTGCCCCATGGTACGGTTTCCTTGGCGCAAGTTGCGAAACTCACGCTTCTTGATGCTCATAGCTCCAGTTGAGACATGAGCGGTGCGGAACGCTTGCTGAAACTGCTCCCAAGTAACATTGGCTATAGGGAAAGTGGCTATGTAATTTTCCCACCATGAGGCTGCAGGTCCATCCAATTGTTGTGCGGCAAAACGCACCTTCTCAGCATCTGTGCAACCTGCGGTGGTCAACTCCCTTCCAATCCTGCGTAGCCAGTCATCAGCAACTATGGGCTCGGTGTTACTGGAAAACACCGGTGGTTGTAACCTCAGGAAACGGGCTAAGTTGTCAACTGGAGGTGGTGGCGGTGGGTTGTTGTTGTTGTTGTTATTGTTGTTTTTGTTGCCTTGATTCTGAACTAGCAACTGCATCAATGTATTCTGCTATTGGATCAACTGAGTGAGCTCCGGTGGGAAGACAAATCCGGGGTCACATCTCGGAGGCATCTGATGGGTTTAGAGGGGAGAGAATTAGAATAGAATGAGGTCTAGTGATGAAGCGCTACACATATGCACATGAGACAAACACAATCATATCACACCAAAACAATTTCAACCAAGGGTATACAATCGATCTAACTATCGTTACAGTGCTCGGACTACAAGTATATACATGGGGAAAATACTACTACTAATATGGTGGTCTACTAGAAATTTTGATCGGTAGAAGACTCCATGATATCTGCTCCAGCTTCGTCTTCATAATCATCATCACCACTATCGGGGTCGGAGCCGGTGTCGTCGATGATGATGTAGTCCTTGGGATGGTCGTCATCTCCTCCTGGCATAGGGTCTCCCATGAATACTCCAAGCTTCCTTGTTAGGTCGTCATTTATCCCCACTAGTATGGTGATTTCCTCCTCATATCCATCACGTGTAGACTTGAGTTCCACTTCAAGCTCCATGTTCCTAGTCATCAACTTCTTCAGATCCATCATGCTTGCACACATCTGGTTCTCCTGGCAACGAATGTGCTGGTTTAACTCCTGGATAAAAGATGCAATGGACCTGTCCTTCCTGGTGTTGATCATCTCCCATTGCTCATCTCGGCGCCCACATATCTGGTAGATAGTGTCCTTAAGATCCTTCTGATGAACTTTGCCGATCCGTCCTATGGCGATGGGGGCTGCCATGCTCTTCCCTAGACTCCAGGTTGGTGCATCAAAGGAAAACTCTATGGGCTCAGTAACTTGTGTGAATGTCCTTCCTGGAACTTGAACTCGAATCATCCAATGCTCCTCTTCTGGTAAAGTGGTGGTGTAGGTCCCGGTTAAGCTTGGTATTCCAATGTTCAGGTACCTAGTGACTTCCTTCAAGTGGCGTCCAAAAGGTGTGTCTTCATCCGGTTGTGCAAAGTTGTTCCTTGTGTCCGCCATCCTATAGAGTAGAAGATGGAGAGAAGTCAGAAATGAGTAGAGAGGAGTGACCTATGGCTCATCTTAGTGGTCGTGTCCTACATTCAGCGTGTGCTCTGATACCATCTTGTAGCGATCCAACCTCAGACGGTCGAATCTCTGTGCATAAGTGTCATCCCTGGATCGGTAATGCTGACACACACAGTACTTCAAAGGATTTATAACAGAGTAGAAATCAAACACTTATTACATTGATAGTCTCAAAAGAGAACTTATTACAATAAATATGGCCTAAGGCCATCTAAATAAGATAACAACGGAAGGCTTGGAAGATAAAGTGAGTCCATCAACTCCAATGGCATAGCTGAGTACACGACAATGATCTAGCACACCTTACTCTTTGTCTGAAAAGTCTGCAACATGATATGTTGCAGCCCGAAACGGGTCAGCACATGGAATATGCTGGCAAGATAACACAGTAGAGCAATGAACAAGTAAAGACTATCACTACATGCATATGAGGCTGGTGGATGCTCTACGGTTATAATGTTTTGCAAAAAGCCAATTTTTCCCTACAACAAAGGGATACACTTTATTTAACTATCATGGTAGTTGTTAAACATTGAGAAGGTTCCTCCAACTCAATCCCAATTAAACGTTATTAATAACCAAACCAAATTAAATTAACAGAGTGATGAGATCAACATGATAATCCAAGATCCAGATACTCAAAATGTCCATAATCGGGGACACGGCTAACCATGATTAGTTTGTACACTCTGGAGAGGTTTGCACACTTTTCCCCACAAGACTCGATCTCCTTCATTAGATTTCTCGCACTACATGGTGTTTGAGAAACGGATGACCGAGACACAGTCTTTCAGAAGCATTAACTCTAACCCCGGGTAGACCATACCAACCTACATCCCCTACATCTACTAGCCTACCACTGGAAGAGGTCATGCAACTTACTCCACTATGCTAGATCCCATAATAGCTTGTGGCTGCACAAGGAAGTTTCGAGCATGAATAATCTTATGATCCCTTTGAGCCTGGGTGGCGAAGCATAGGATGATCACACAGGTACTCCGGGATATCCTAGGACAACACTGGATTCTCCAGGTGCCCGCAACCAATCCACCCAGATGTGTATTTAAGTAGCCACCTTAAGTTAACCATTAATTAACAATCTCACATCTGTCATGGATACACTCAAACCCAATCCACGTCTATGAGCATAGCATGGCGGTATAAGCATAACGTAGAAGTAACTCCCAGGGTTTGATAATAAAAGGGCAATAGGTTCTACCTCATCATCTACTTCCTAAAACCCACATGTTAAGAGATCCTACTCATGCAATGTTTGAGGGTTGTAACTAATGCATAAAAACTGGGTAAGAAAAGGGTATGATCAAAGTGTTACTTGCCTTGCTGATGATCTGCAAAATCTAGTGACTCGTAGTAGCACGCTGCGCACTCCGGGAATTCTATCGCAAACAAACAATAGCATACGTAAGCACTCAAGCAAAGATGCAAGGGTAAAACTTCAAATAAGAAGATCCAAACTGAAAGTTCAACTAAAGAGCTTCGATTTGCAAAAAGAATCAATCGAATCGGAGCTACGGAACTGAAACTATAGTCAAAATAACTTCGTAAACAAATCTGCTTGAAAAAAATTTAAATTGTCAAAGCCTTGTTCAAGTTGATTAAACAGAAAGAGGGGTTCTAGACGAAGATTTTGCCGTTGGTTTCACTGGATTTGGACAAACGGTTTAGAAACAGCGATGGTTTCAAAAATCAGGGGCTACTCTGTGATAAAAATAATCGCGAATAAGTCCCTGGCTGAAAATACAAAGAAAAAGAAAAGACTAACGAACGAACGTTCGCTGTCTGAACCTAACCGGCGAATAATGTTCGTTAAAATGAACGAACGGACGAACGTCCACTCAAAAGGTAAACCGGCGAAAAACCGATCTAAGAAAAAAAACTAGGGTTTTTACCGAAAATAAAACCGACAAGAACCGGCGAACTTTGGCGGGTAGCGGCGACGGTCGGCGGCGGCAGCGGTGGTCGGCAGCAGCAGCGCGGCGAGTGGCGCCGGCGGCGGGGCGAGGGTTTTGGGGGCGTGGGGCGGGCTGGCGACTTGGGCTGGGGGGTGGCCTTGGGCGGCTTATAAGGCCTTGGCGCGGACAGAGTCCGGCTCGGGCACGGCCCAAAAGGTCTGTTCGGAACATTTTTTTATGTTCCGCTGAAAGAAAAATCCTAAATAAATTAAAAAAAATCTAAAAGTGCGAAAAATAATTTTCACCATCTGAATAAAATATTTAGAACTTAGTGAACATTTTCTTGGCCTAAAATGCAATTTTGTAAAATGCTCATTTTTCTATTTCAAATAAAATAGCAATATCATACAAATAAAATAAATTATTTGATTTTAACATTTTCCTCCAATATTTCATTTATTTTGGAGAATTCATATTATCTCCTCTCATATATTTTTAATATCGGAAATATTATTTGGAGAGAAAAATAATTAAAACCAAAGTGATCCACTTTTCAATATTTGAGAAAATTCAAATATGAAAATAATAAAATCGCCAACTCTCTCTGTGGGTCCTTGAGTTGCTTAGGATTTTAGGATCACAAAACCAAAAATGCAAATAAAATATGATATGCATATGATAACCTATGTATAACATTTCAAATTGAAAATTTGGGATGTTACAGGCGGCCAACGGCGACGAGAAGGTTATGGCGAACTGGTTCCCCATGGCTCTCAAGGACGGCGCACGCTCGTGGCTCCTGAACTTGCTTGCAGGATCGATCATCTCCTGGGGAGAGATGCGCGAGCGCTTCGTCGCCAACTTCCAAGGCACTCGCGACCGCTCGCCTGCCGCCGCCGACCTGCGGCGCATCAAGCAGCAACCAGGGAAGACCTTGCAAAAGTACATCCAGCATTTCAACAGCGTTCGCCTCATGATCCCCAAGGTGACGGACGAGGCCATCATCTCAATGTTCTGTGATGGCGTTCGTGATGTCAAGATGAAGGAGGAGCTCGCCATCCATGAGGACCTGTGCACGGCTCTGGAGATGTTCAACATGGCGACCAAGTGCGCGAGAGCTGATGAGGGGCGCCTTTCCCTCCTCGAGCTTCCAGCCGCCGACGCAGAAGACAAGAAGGCCAAGACCAAGGACGTGAAGCACAAGGGAGCGGCCGTGCTCGCGGCCGAGCCAGAGATGAAGCGCGGCTCCGACCACCCCGAGTCATCCAAGGCCAACCGCCCGTTCTACGCCTTCCACAATGTGCACAGCCACAACACCAACGACTGTCAAGAGCTTAGGGCCATCCGCGATGGGCGCTTCGGTCGACGCCTTGAGTGCAATGACCGAGGCTACGGCCGAGGAGGGGGACGAAGTGGAGGACGCTGGGACGACCGCGGCCCCCGCCAGGAGTGGCGCGATCGGCCTCACGAGTACAGCTCGCAGGACCAGCCTCGTGAGGGCGCCTGGCGGGATCAGCCTTGTGAGGACCGACCTCAAGGCAAGGTGCCTGCCTCTGTTGCCACCACCACCAAGAAGGAACGACGACCATAACCAGGACGAGGGGGCTGCGGGCTTCCAGGAGCCACGCGCCATCGCCTGCATCTTGGGTGGCCCTCAGGCCCCAGCCTCCCCAGCGCATCTTCAAGCAGTTCACGCGTGAGGTGAACGCGGCTCTCCCCAGGCTCGAAGCCACGCGCCCTCTCATGTGGTCCAAGTGCACCATTAACTTCAGTTCGTCCGACCAGATCAAGTGCGCGGAAACTATCGGCGCCCTTCCGATGCTCTGCTCACCCATCATCAACAACGTCCTTGTCACCAAAACCCTCATTGATAGTGCCGCGGGGCTCAATGTTCTCTCTGTCGAGACGTTCGACCGCCTCCGAGTGTCGTATGATCAGCTGCAGCCAAGCAAGCCCTTCTCAGGCCTTGTTTGGTTTCAAGGAATCCTCCCGGGATCCCCGTCATTTCCTTGGGTGGGGATGCCACGAGTAAATTCCTCCCTGATTGTGTGGGAGGTGCATTTGGTGTGAACCAGGAAAGACCTTTCCATCCCCGACCCACCCCGATTTCCCGTGTAGAAAACCATCGCCTCGTCACATCGGGAGACTTCTCCCTATTCTCCTCACGACGCACTGCTCGTGATGTTTTGGAATTGAGCGAGGCCTGTTGTATGTAGAGCTGGAGGCACAACTCGGTCTGGGTGCTGGTTCACCTCTCCACCAATTAATGATAGCCGCATGCTTTCACAGCAAATAGCGGAAGGCCGCATCAAGTGGGGTAGGAAAGAAGATGGTACTGTCCTCGGCTCTCCCAAAGGCTCATGTGAATTTTCCACGGGTTTCTTGTTTTGCCAAGAATATTCCACCCAGGGTGTCATTTCCCTGGAAATATCTCCTTCGGCATCCAAATAAGGCCTCAGGAGTGACCGATGGCTCCACCACCCCCATAGGGAGGTCCACCTCCCTACCACCTTCGGCAAGCGCGACAACTACCTCACCGAGCTCATCGACTTCGACGTCGCCCACATCCGCATGCCGTACAATGCCATCCTTGGGTATCCAGCCCTAGCGAAGTTTATGGCAGTGACCCACCACGGCTACAATGTCCTCAAGATGCCAGGGAGCTGCGACATCATCACGGTCGCCTGCGAGGAAAAGGACGCGGTGTTCTCTCTCAAGCGCGCTTACCAAGCCGCGGCGGCCGAAAACCCAGATAACGAAGGCAACGTCTACCCTCCTGAGGCTGTCCCCAAGAAGAAGCAGCTGCTCTGCCAAGGGCTTCAGGAGGGCGGAGTCTCCAGCAACAACACCTCAGGATCTGCACCCATGGATGGGGAGCCTTCCTCCCTCGCATAGGAAGGCGCGCCCGGTGCCCTCCTTAGGCTGGGCTCGGGGGCTCTATTCTGGAGGGCCTCTGACTTAGCCAATGTCACTATGTAGGCGCTCGGGCGCCACGTGGAGGCATGCTTCAATGCACGCTTCCCTCATCAGGGCACAAGGCACGAGCTGCCTGGTGCTCAGGAGTTCATCACCAAGACCACCAAGGAGATTCAAGAGGCAAGAGCCATGTGCGGCGACCGCTGCCCACCACCTGGAGCAGCTCCTTGTCCTGGCGCGGACGACAAGCTACGCGTCCGCGTCGATGTTCCAGGGCTCAACAGGGCCGCATCTCAGGGGCGCTTCTGGCCATCGAGCATTGGTCGGTGCGAGGGTCCCCCACACAACTATGTTCGCATGCCCTTCGGACTGTCGAACGCAGTTGTCGCCTTCCACTGGCTCACGCAGGGCACCCTGGCGGTTTGCAAGGCCAGGTACCAGGACGTCCTGGGGGAGGAGGAGCCGAAACCTCCAGAGTCCCCTGGGAACTGGCCGCCGGACCACTCATGAGGAGCAACTTCTTCAGCGCGCATCTTCAGCTGCTCCAACACCTCTTCAACAACGGTGCCAGGTGACATTTTCTGGTTTATTCAGCTGGGAGCACCCCTTAGGCTGCATTATCCCTAGGTCGCACGGGCCCGTCCCTGCGACGTGTATCTTTTTGCATCTTAGGCTTACTCTGTTGGGGGCACCCCTCGGGCTGCATTATCCCCAGGCCGCACGGGTCCGTCCCTGTGGCATGTATCATTCTTGTATCTATTCTGAACTAGCTTGCCTCCTTGCATGAGTTGCTTTATGATTATCGCCTACCTGGTTATTACTCATCGCGGCCTCCCGCGTTGCTGATCGGCCACTTTCTCATCCTGTAACAGGGGTTTCACATGCTGGCACGATGCTTGTGCTCGGGTCCGTCCCTGCAATGCTGATAAACTTGTGCGACCGAGCTCTGGCTCGCGGCTCGCTCCACGCACGTTACCTCACCAGATCCGCAGTGTCGGGACCCCGATTCCAAGTCACATCGATCTAACCGGTAACACCTCATATCACTTTGCGGCCTCACGCACGGTATTCCCACGGGTGTCGCCTTACCCTGGCCCGGGACCGTTTGCGCCTTTTGGCTCACGTATATGATTGTGTCGCTAGCGTCCATATGACAGAGAACCCGGGCCAACATGGCTAATCATGAACCCAAAATGGCACTAACCTATGGGGACAGGCATACATGATTCACATCGAGCATGTCGGTCAGCAGCGTGTGAATCCAGGCTGTAGCACTGGGCTAATAGGACTCCGGGGAACCCGGGCTGTAGCAGGCTAGGCAGGACTCCGGATGTCACCGTGTGACATTTCCCCGAAGGGACAGACACTGGAACGAAGTGAAACACATGCCGGCCAGTCGAGTGTCCTGACCAGTAGTGCTGGGCTAGCAGGACTCCGGTGAACCGGGCTGTAGCGGACTACTATGGCTCAAGGAAGCACTAGACTACATTTCCCCATAAGAGAGGCTGCCAAGGATAAACAACTAGATCGTCGAATCCCACACATAGCAATACACATCACACGTACGCATAACATGCAAGTATGTGCTGTACAACATGGCATCACAACATAACGCAACTCATATAGATAAAGGCCCAGAAGAGCCACATAGCATTAAATACAAACAGGGGTCACATGACCCATCATTCAGAGCATACAAGCAACGGAAGCATTACATGTTTGAGTACAGACAACTACAAAAGAAAAAGGCTAAGAAGCCTGACTATCTACAAGTCCCTCCCAAGGGTACAAGATCGTAGCTGAGGTAACAAGCTACTCGTCGAAGTCCAAGCGGTACTACTAGTGAGACAGATGTCTCACCTGCAAAACATAAATAAAGCAAACGTGAGTACAAAGGTACTCAGCAAGACTTACATCAGATCCTATCATGCATGCATTTGTATCAGGAAGGTAATGTGGGGTTTAGTTGCAGCAAGCCAGCTTTGACTCAGTGGCTATCCTGTTCTACGACAATGAGAAACTTCTTTGAGGTGAGGCAGCGCACACGAGTCCACTAATCACCACATCAATACACTACTATGGATTCATCCTCGTCCTCTTACGAGAAGGCCATCCATAGCACTAACACTTGTCTTGAGCATTTTAGAGTATCCACTTCAAGTTGTCTATGTACCACGTAACCATCCAAGAAGTCCATAACCGCGGACACGGCTATTCGAATAGATCATGATAACCCTGCAGGGGTGTACTTCTTCACACACGCTCTCACCACTTATCACCATGTACACATCATGTACCTCGGCAACCTTCAAGCGGAAGCCTGGCGAGGGTGTCGGCCACGACCTAACTAACCACACAAGTCTCTCATCCAGGTTCATCGCCTATTCGGGTTCCATCCGCAAGGAGATCCGGCCGGGGTGTCGCTCACGACCACAAACGATGTGAGCAGGGTTCCCAAGCCCACCATCCGGGTGCCACTTGGTACACCGTGCCACTGTGCCTAGTCTGTCCCAAGCCCACCTGGCCGGGTGCCACTTGGTAGACTACTAACACTACCTACAAATACCAGAAACTAGCTGCGACTCCTGGACAGAGATCAAGTTGGTTAATATGTCGAGAGGGGTCGAGTTACCGGAACCCAATGTGTGGTAGTATCAAGTCATTGGACAACATACATAGAACTCAGTGCTTAAGGATGGTTCTTGTGAGACAACCCACCATGTACTCCTACATGGCCTCTCACCGCTACCTTTACCAAATCGTGTTCACACGCTTAACTCTCAACATCAGAACATAGCACTGTACTCCAATTCATTCCCAATGAATCAGACCTGTCACACTCTAAGCAATAGCAAGCATGGCATGGTAGGAACACAACAATGGCTTCAATCAACTCCTACACATACTACTGGGTTTCAACTAGTTACTGTGGCAATGACAGGTCATGCAGAGGAATGGGTTCAACTACCGCAGCACAAAGTAGCAGTTGAATCGTTGTTGTCCTAATGCAATAAATGAGAGCAGGAGCGAGAGAGTAGGATTGTATCGGAATGAACAAGGGGGTTTGCTTGCCTGGTAGATCGACAGGGGGCACTGCTCCTCAGACAGGTACTCTGGAGCACTCTCCGGAGCAGGACCTATCGAGAAGGAACGATGTCGGCAATCAAAACACAATCATATGCAACATTAGGATGCATGAACATGGCATGAGTATGTGATGTTGTTTGAGTTAATGCATCTAGCATTTATTTGCATGAAGTCCATTTGAACCAAAGTTTCAAATGCAACTCCAAAATAAGCCTTTATAAATGCCATTCATGTGTTACCTCATATACAGCATGTATAAGTTGGTTTTTCAAGCATGAAAATGGTACAGATGGATAGATTGAATTTTTTTGATCATTTTTCATATATAACTTATTTCAATCTGAGCTACGGTTGAATTTCTATGAATTTTTGAAGTTTATATCATTTTCTGGAATTTCCTGATTTAATTAAAACCAGAAAAGAAATAACTGCGTCAGCACTGCGTCAGCAAGTCAACAGCGCTGACTGGGGTCAAACCTGACTTGTGGGCTCCACACGTCAGTGTAACAGGTTAATTAACAGAGTTAATTAATTTTTAAACTAATCCTAAACTAAATTAGTAGAGCCGGGCCCCACATGTCATTGACCCTGGGTGGTCAAACACCAGGTCAACTGGGAGGGTTAGACCCGGTCAACCCCACCAGCGTTTAGCCGCCGGTGAGGCCGAACGCGGCGGAGGGCTCGGGATCACCGTTCCGGTGACCAAAAGGACGGCAGAGACCACCGGGGCGTAGCCCGCGCTCGTCCGCACCGATTGGAGCAAGTGGGAGAGGCGGGGGCGGCCGGAGCTTGCCGGAGCAAAGCTCGGGGCGGCGGCCGGAGTTCGGCTTCAAGCGGAATCGGGCTGCGGGACACGAGGAGGCCACCTGAGGGGCTCTGCGGCACCCTCGTGTCACCAGGAGCACGACGGGGTGCTCGGTTTGGGCGGAGACGGGCCAAAACAACGGCGGCGACATGGACGGCGGCGAGGAGCTACGGCCGCGGCGGGGCGAAATGGTGCTAGAGCGCGCGTTAGCAAGGGGGAGAAGGGGGGTTTGGTAAAAGAGCTCATGGCGATTCGTCAGGCGTGCTCAGCGGCTCAGGGGAGGTGTTGGTGCGGCCGCACGGTCGCCGGCAATCTCGGACGCCCGAGGTTGAAGACGAGGTTGGTGAAGCCGTTGTGCGGCTTCCGGCGATGCATGGCTTGGTGAAGAGCTTCAGCGCGAGCAGACGGAGCTCATGGGCATGGAGAGGAGGCGAGTCAGTGGTTCTGGGCGCGGCAACGGCGAGCGGTGGCGACGGAGCCGTTCGGAGGGGGTGAGAGAGAGAGGTCTAGGGAAGGGAATGAGCATGGGGGAGAGTGGGAGAGGGTCGAGGGGAGTGCGTGGCGATGCCAGAGGCGTCCAGGCCGTCGAGGGGGCGAGGCAGGCAAGCAGGAGGTGGCCGGCGTGTGCTCGCGCGCGGCGGCCACCGGCGCATGTCCTCCTGGTGGGAGGTGGAGGACGACTGGCATCGCCAGTCGGCTGGGCCGCCAGCTGGGCTGCCAGACATGTAAGGCCAGGTGAGCTTTTCTCCATTTTTGTTTTTCTTTTATATTTTGTGACATTTGTTTCTGATTTAGTAAAATACTAAATCATTTTATTTTCTTCTAACAATTTTTGCAGGGGCCTAAGCAATTATTCCAAAGCCCTTCACCAAAATTCAGAATTATTGGACAATATTATATATATATATAAATATTTATCCAACGCAAATAATTACTGGATTAATTCCAAATGCCCAAAATAAATACTTATGAGCTCTTTAAAATATTGGTTTGATTTTTACTTCTGACCAATATTTTCAGAGAGCAACATGAACATTTTCTTGGACCTTTTTGGAGCAATTTTTTTGTCTGGGTTATTTCCAGAAATGATTTCTGAGGGTTTCACAATCCCCATTTCAAATTTAAATGGAATTTAAACATGATGCACAAATGACTAGTTGGTCTAGGTCATACCAGAACTAGGGATGTGACAACTCGCCCCCACTCGAAAAAATCTCGTCCCGAGATTCAGGCGTTGGCGGAAAGAAAGTGGGGTACTCCAGTCGAAGACGATCTTCACGCTCCCAAGTAGCTTCTCTCTCGGAATGATGAGACCACTGAACCTTGAGAAACTTGATGTTATGATGTCGATTGACACGCTCTGCTTGATCCAGAATGCGGACGGGGTACTCTCGATAAGTGAGGTTATCTTGGAGATCAAGCGTTTCATGGTCCACTCCGCGGATGGGATCCGAGAAGCAACGCCTGAGTTGGGAGACGTGGAAGACATCATGAACTCGAGAAAGATGTGGGGGTAGTTCCAACTAGTAGGCAACCTCTCCTCGTTTAGCGAGAATGAGAAAGGGACCAATATAACGAGGAGCCAACTTGCCCTTGATATCGAAACGATGGGTACCCTTCAAGGGAGTAACCCAAAGGTAAGCCTTGTCGCCAACTTCATAAGCCACTTCCTTATGACGATGGTCATACTGGCTCTTTTGACGAGATTGGTCTGTTTTCAAATTATCACGAATGATGCGAACTTGCTCTTCTGCCTCCTGAATCATGTCTGGTCCAAAGAATTGTCTTTCACTGGTTTCTGACCACTTCAGAGGTGTTCGACATCTTCGTCCATACAGAACCTCAAAAGGAGCTTTCTTGAGGCTGGATTGGTAGCTATTGTTATAAGCAAACTCGGCGAAGGGAAGACACTTCTCCCAATCCATACCGAATGAGATAACACAAGCTCTAAGCATGTCTTCGAGAATTTGATTGACCCTTTCCACCTGACCACTTGATTGAGGGTGGAAAGCGGTACTGAAGGAAAGATGGGTGCCCATGGCAGTTTGGAAACTCTCCCAGAAATGAGAAGTGAAAAGACTACCACTGTCTGAATTGATCTCTAGTGGAACACCATGAAGTGACACTATTCGAGAAATATATAAGTCAGCGAGCTGACTAGCAGTGATACTCTCTCGAACAGCTAGGAAGTGAGCCACTTTGGAAAGACGATCAATGACTACGAAGATAGCATTATTCCCTTTCTTGGTCCTGGGAAAGCCGGTGATGAAGTCCATACCAACTTTATCCCATTTCCACTTAGGAATAGCTAAAGGTTGAAGGGTGCTAGCAGGCCTTTGATGCTCTTCCTTAACGCGATGACAAACGTCGCAGTTAGCAATAAACTGAGCAATTTCTCTCTTCATCCTAGTCCACCAGAACCTCTGGCGCAGGTCCTGATACATCTTAGTACTACCGGGATGAATTGTGAGAGGAGATTCATGGGCCTCCTTAAGGATTAGTTGCCGAAGATGCTGCTTCTTGGGGACCACCAGGCGATTCCCGAAGAAAACAACACCTTGATCATCTATAGAGAAACTACCAGCAATGCCCTTGGCAATGTTTCTCTTGATCCGGGTAATCCCCGTATCATGCTCCTGGGCTTCTATGATATGATCCACAAGAGTAGGTTTTGCCACCAAGGTAGAAAGGAATCCGTGAGGAGCAATGTGAAGGTTAAGTTTACATAATTCCTCATGGAGAAGTGGTTGGCCCTGCTGCAACATGAGATTGTTGCAATAGGACTTATGACTTAGCGCATCAGCCATGACATTTCCCTTGCCTGGGGTGTAGGTAATCGCTAAGTCGTAATCTGAGATCAACTCCAACCAACGTCTTTGCCTAAGGTTTAAATCTGGTTGGGTGAAGATATACTTGAGACTCTGGTGGTCGGTGTATATCTCACAACGTTTACCGAGAAGGTAATGTCGCCATGTCTTAAGTGCATAGACTACGGCTGCAAGCTCTAAATAATGTGTAGGATAATTCTCCTCATGTGGATGCAACTGTCGAGATGCATAGGCAATCACATGACGATCTTGCATAAGAATGCAACCTAGTCCCTATCGTGAGGCGTCGCAGTAGATAACAAAGTCTTTAGTGAAATCCGGTAGCACAAGTATGGAAGCAGAAGTCAGGCGTCTTTTCAGTTCCTGAAAACTGTGCTCACACTATGGGGACCACTCAAACTTTTTATCTTTCTTGAGAAGTTCCGTGAGAGGTTTGGCCACTTTGGAGAAGTTCTCAACGAAGCGGCGACAATAACTGGCTAGACCAAGGAAACTCCTAACTTGCTTAACCGTTTCAGGCGGAGTCCAATCAAGAATGGCCTGAACTCTCTCGGGATTGACAGCAATGCCCTTACCAGATATCACGTGGCCCAGGTAGGTCACTTCTGGCAACCAAAATTTGCACTTGGAGAACTTGGCATAAAGACAGTGCTCTCTGAGTTTCTCTAACACAAGTCTAAGATGTTCGGCGTGCTCTTCCTCGTTCTTCGAGTAAATAAGAATATCATCGAGGTAAACCACGACGTACTTATCTAAGTACTCCATGAAGATCGAGTTCATCAAGCGGGAGAATGTAGCTGGAGCATTGGTTAGACCAAAGGACATGACGGTGTACTCGTACTGACCATAACGAGTGACAAAAGCCGTCTTAGGAATGTCCCCATTTCTGATCTTGATTTGGTGATAGCCTAACCTCAAATCCATCTTGGAAAAGACTGAGGATCCAGCGAGCTGATCATACAGATCGTTGATCCTGGGGAGCGGATACTTGTTCTTTATCATGACCAAATTAACGGGACGATAATCTACAACCATTTGGTGCGTACCATCCTTCTTCTTGACGAAGAGGACGGGGCAAGCCCAGGGAGAAGAACTAGGACGGATGAAACCCTTTTGCAAGGATTCATCGAGTTGTTTCTTAAGCTCAGCTAGCTCTAAGGGTGCCATCTTGTAGGGTCTCCTAGAAATTGGGGCGGTTCCTGGGATAAGATCTATGACAAACTCTACATCTCTGTCAGGTGGAATACCTGGCAGTTCCTCAGGAAAGACATTTTCTCCATTTGACTGGCCAGCTGGAAGCATAGCCTCATAGTTCTGCCACCAAATACTAGCAGGACCTTCCAAGTGATAAGCAGTATAGGTGACCTTGTCACCTTCAGCTACGTTCGCAGAACGCAGCTTGTGTGTGATACTACAAAGCCAGTGATCTGCATCAAGTGGTTCAATGGAATGATGGAAGGTAGGTGGTTTCAGGCCAATGAAGTCATGAATGGACACAAACTCTTTGTGCTGATGGGAGGTGTTCTCCTCAATACGTGCTAGCAAGCAGTTAGACTCACGCTTGTTCCTCTCCATCTCTAACATGAACTCTGCCAACGAAGACTGATCGAGAGGATCCTCATCCCTACCATCGCTTTGGTTCCAGCTACGAGCAATAGAAGTTCGGTTAACCGGCAACATCCTGAAGAACAAAACCAAGGAAAACAAGGATGGATTCAGCATCAACTATAGGATGCAGAAGGTAGCACAAGAATTTAGTATCTCTCAAACTCCTAGGACAATTCCGGCAGCATAATGGTAGTAGAATGCTCACAATGAAACATTCCGCAAAGACGGGTAGCACCAAACTCAACATCATCACTCAAGGTTCAAAAATATTACTAAACAGGCTACACCGGAGATACTCGAACTGGGATATGACTCAGACCAACCAATCCTAAGAGACTACGGAGTAGTAACACGTGATCCTGATAGACAAAAGAGGAAGCCTAGTTCCTTAACCCCGTAGGAAAGATAGGATGACTCAGATCAGAAGGCATGAGGTATAAGGAGTAAAAAGAGCCTTACATTCCCTTCCACAATCAATTCCCCTATATAGCTAAAGAATTTCTAGACTCAACTTCGACCAGGTTGGCTTGGAAATCCTACAGGCAGTCAAGCTATGATACCAAAGCTGTCAGGACCCCGATTCCAAGTCACATCGATCTAGCCGGTAACACCTCATATCACTTTGCGACCTCACGCACGGTATTCCCACGGGTGTCGTCTTACCCTGGCCCGAGACCGTTTGCGCCTTTTAGCTCACGTATATGATTGTGTCGCTAGCATCCATATGATAGAGAACCCGGGCCGACATGGCTATTCATGAACCCAAAACGGCACTAACCTATGGGGACAGGCATACATGATTCACATCGAGCATGTTGGTCAGCAGCGTGTGAATCCGGGTTGTAGCACTGGGCTAACAGGACTCCGGGGAACCCGGGCTGTAGTAGGCAAGGCAGGACTCCGGATGTCACCGCGTGACATTTCCCCGAAGGGACAGACACATGAATGAAGTGAAACACATGCGGCCCAGTCAAGTGTCCTGAGCAGTAGTGCTGGGCTAGCAGGACTCCGGTGAACCGGGCTGTAGCGGACTACTATGGCTCAAGGAAGCACTAGACTACATTTCCCCATAAGAGAGGCTGCTAAGGATAAACAACTAGATCGTCGGATCCCACACATAGCAATACACATCACACATACGCATAACATGCAAGTATGTGCTATGCAACATGGCATCGCAACATAACGCAACTCATATAGATAAAGGCCCAGAGGAGCCACATAGCATTAAATACAAACAGGGGTCACATGACCCATCATTCAGAGCATACAAGCAACGGAAGCATTACATGTCTGAGTACAGACAAGTACAAAAGAAAAAGGCTAAGAAGCCTGACTATCTACAAGTCCCTCCCAAGGGTACAAGATCGTAGCTGAGGTAACAAGCTACTCGTCGAAGTCCAAGCGGTACTACTAGTGAGACAGATGTCTCACCTGCAAAACATAAATAAAGCAAACGTGAGTACAAAGGTACTCAGCAAGACTTACATCAGATCCTATCATACATGCATTTGTATCAAGAAGGTAATGTGGGGTTTAGTTGCAGCAAGCCAGCTTTGACTCAGTGGCTATCCTGTTCTACGACAACGAGAAACTTCTTTGAGGTGAGGCAGCGCACACGAGTCCACTAATCACCACATCAATACACTACTATGGATTCATCCTCGTCTTCTTACGAGAAGGCCATCCATAGCACTCACACTTGTCTTGAGCATTTTAGAGTATCCACTTCAAGTTGTCTATGTACCACGTAAGCATCCAAGAAGTCCAGAACCGCGGACACGGCTATTCGAATAGATCATGATAACCCTGCAGGGGTGTACTTCTTCACACATGCTCTCACCACTTATCACCATGTACACATCATGTACCTCGGCAACCTTCAAGCGGAAGCCTGGCGAGGGTGTCGGCCACGACCTGACTAACCACACAAGTCTCTCATCCATGTTCATCGCCTATTCGGGTTCCATCCACAAGGAGATCCGGCCGGGGTGTCGCTCACGGCCCCAAACGATGTGAGCAGGGTTCCCAAGCCCACCATCCGGGTGCCACTTGGTACACCGTGCCACTGTGCCTAGTCTGTCCCAAGCCCACCTGGTCGGGTGCCACTTGGTAGACTACTAACACTACCTACAAATACCAGAAACTAGTTGCGACTCCTGGACAGAGATCAAGTTGGTTAATAAGTTGAGAGGGGTCGAGTTACCGGAACCCAATGTGTGGTAGTATCGAGACATTGGACAACATACATAGAACTCAGTGCTTAAGGACGGTTCTAGTGAGACAACCCACCATGTACTCCTACATGGCCTCTCACCGCTACCTTTACCAAATCGTGTTCACACGCTTAACTCTCAACATCAGAACATAGCACTGTACTCCAATTCATTCCCAATGAATCAGACCTGTCACACTCTAAGCAATAGCAAGCATGGCATGGTAGGAACACAACAATGGCTTCAATCAACTCCTACACATACTACTGGGTTTCAACTAGTTACTGTGGCAATGACAGGTCATGCAGAGGAATGGGTTCAACTACCGCAGCACAAAGTAGCAGTTGAATCGTTGTTGTCCTAATGCAATAAATGAGAGCAGGAGCGAGAGAGTAGGATTGTATCGGAATGAACAAGGGGGTTTGCTTGCCTGGTAGATCGACAGGGGGCACTGCTCCTCAGACAGGTACTCTGGAGCACTCTCCGGAGCAGGACCTATCGAGAAGGAACGATGTCGGCAATCAAAACACAATCATATGCAACATTAGGATGCATGAACATGGCATGAGTATGTGATGTTGTTTGAGTTAATGCATCTAGCATTTATTTGCATGAAGTCCATTTGAACCAAAGTTTAAAATGCAACTCCAAAATAAGCCTTTATAAATGCCATTCATGTGTTACCTCATACACAACATGTATAAGTTGGTTTTTCATGCATGAAAATGGTATAGATGGATAGATTGAATTGTTCTGATCATTTTTCATATATAACTTATTTCAATCTGAGCTACGGTTGAATTTCTATGATTTTTTTAAGTTTATATCATTTTAACAGCCATCTTACCCAGGATAAGATGGCTGAATTTCTATGATTCAATGGTGTAGAGTTCTGTAGTTTCATCAAGCTTTTCTCCATTTTTGTTTTTCTTTTCTATTTTCTGACATTTGTTTCTGATTTAGTAAAATACTAAATCATTTTATTTTCTTCTGACAATTTTTGCAGGGGCCTAAGGAATTATTCCAAAGCCCCTCACCAAAATTCAGAATTATTGGACAATATTATATATATATAAAAATATTTATCCAACGCAAATAATTACTGGATTAATTCCAAATGCCCAAAATAAATAATTATGAGCTCTTTAAAATATTGGTTTGATTTTTACCTCTGACCAATATTTTCAGAGAGCAACATGAACATTTTCTTGGACCTTTTTGGAGCAATTTTTTTATCTGGGTTATTTCCAGAAATGATTTCTGAGGGTTTCACAATCCCCATTTCAAATTTAAATGGAATTTAAACATGATGCACAAATGACTAGCTGGTCTAGGTCATACCAGAACTAGGGATGTGACACGCAGTGCCTTCATATTCTTGTAGAAGGATCAATGGCAGGACGGCAAACACGGCTATGAGCTACACTCTCTCCTCGCACTAACCCGCAAGAATCTCCGGAGCCTAGCTACAGGTGACCCTGCCAACTGCTCTCTTTCATGCGCTTCTCCTGCGCATTAAAGGGAGGGCTCCTGAGCAGCGGCTGAGGTTCGCTCGAGGGTCGGGACCCGAGGACGTAGAGCACCCAGGGGAGTATGAAAGGGGGAAGCTGGCGCGGTTCTAACCTGGCAGTATCACCATCATTGGTGTGTAAATCGAGCGCTACACAAGGAATCATCGTAGGCTCGGTAAGATAAGGCACGCATTCACATTAGCCCAGCACTGCGACTCGGGATTTTTGACTCTTGCAGCCTTGCTCTGGCAATGCCGCCTTCCTTTTCTACCTTTAGAATGCTACTTGCACGCCAAGGGGGATCTCTTGAGCATCGCGCCCTAGGAGCTCTTACCGGACCTCGGGCTGCTCACCTCCTGGCCTTGACCATGGCATCGCGACCTGGCATACCAGCGACGGCTGAAGCCTGCCTGGGGATTGGGACCTGCCGGTGTAGAGCACTAAGCTACCGCGAGGACGAAAAAGGGGAACAATGCCGAAGTAAGGCGCGCAACCACAAACGTCATAATGGGAATAATATTGGTGCAAAAGCACTACAGATTCTTTACACTCCCCCACGGGGTTCATCTTGATTCCTCGCAGGGAACAAAAGAAGGGAGCTTCCAGAAGCCCTAGCTATGACGTCGCTGCCGACACCATCATCAATAGTGGGTCGCACGGGGCCGGTGCCAACCCCATCCAGATCATTGAAGACGATGAGCGGATGCCATCGCTACGCTCCAAGCACGGCGGGACCTCAGGGGCACGTAGAGATCATCGCCCGTCTCCGGAGTCTTGTCAAGATCAGTAGAGTCGCTCGACTCCCATGAGTCGTCGTTGCTGCTGGAGGAACTGCCGGCAGGTCCGGGGGCGGGCCCGACGCCCGCTGCCGCGCCATCCTGGCGGTCCTCTCCAGGGCAGTACTCTAGGCGGCGGCCTTCCTCGTCGAAGACCTTGAAGAACAATGTGGAGGCGCCGTCATACTCGAAGTGGATGGCGAGGGCCCCCATGGTGTAGCAGACGCGGGCGACATCGCCCCATCCACGAGTCATGAAAATCTTGCTCGCGGAGACGACCTCGACCTCCGCTCCCGTTTCCAGGGTGCTGCATCCGGCGTGCTGCTACCACAGCTCAAGCGGCCCCCTCGGCGGCATCTCTTCGGCGAAGAACTGTGGGAATCTGATCCACGTGCGGTGTGGCATTGCTGCCCACCTCACGAACTCATGGGAGCAGCCCTCAGCATGAGTTCGTGGATCGGCGGCTCGTGCCACCACGGCTTGGCCACCACGGCCGTGACGCGAGCGGCGTGGGGCGCTGCCTCCTCCTCGGGAGCCTTGCGCTTGGGCGTACAAGGGCAATGGGTAGCCTAGAGAAGGCCACTCGTACCAAAGCCTCGTCACCTCCTCCCTCACGACGATGCCACGAGAGCGGCCAAACCTCTTCTTCGGCAGGAGTGGCGCCTGCTCCTCGCGGGGTTTTTTCCTTTCTCAGCAGCGGAGAACCTCCTTATCGGCGCCATGGGTGTCACAGCAAGACGGCGAAGCGAGGAGGAAGAAGAAGAAGCAGGCGGCGCTAAGAAGGAGATGAGCAACGGGGGCTCGCCCCCCTCCTCATTTATAGCCAGAAGGAGGCCAACCGCCGGCCTCCACAGTCTTAGGTAATGATGGTTTTCTTCTGCATGCAGCAGGGACTCATCAAGTGAAACGGTTGCCGAGGCAGCATGGGGAAGCGGAGGCGCCACATCTCGGCAATCGCCATGCGTCAACCAAGGCCGCAGGCGGTTGGGGCCCGCGGCGTTCCGCACTTTCCCTTTGGCTTCACCACGAAGCCAAGCTCGAGCGCGCCTTGGGCCCGGGGGCTACTATCGGCTTTCTGGGATCGGGGGTGCCCATACTTGCCTGCCTGCGGCCCAGAGCGTGGCTTCACCAACGTCCCGGTATGACCCATCTTTAGTAGCAACAACTCAAGACCCTCGCGATGAGCCAAGCCTCGCGAGGCGGATGACACCAAGACCTCCCTAGGGGTAGCCTCTCTAGGCTGGCTCCTGAGGAGGGGAGATATGTATGCAAGGAGCACCTCGCAAGGTTCACGTGACATGAGCCATGACGACCAACGCCAGGCGGGCGCCAGCAAGCGTAGTTTACCAGTTTCCCCTTTGGTGCTAGGGTACGAAGCGTAAGCGAGGGGTCCTGAGGCATCAGGCAAAGGTTTCCATATTGGTGCAACAAGACCAAGACCCCCAGGACGGCAAGAAGGAGGTCATCGCGGAGCCCACATCAGCATCACCACCAGAGCCTTTGGCAGGCGAAGACCACCTTTTGTCTGGATAGCTTGTACTAGCTGTCCCCCTTCAAACATGGCGGTTGTGGGATCCCTTTCCGCCTAACATTTTGGAAGAGGATCGAGGCCTCTATAAATAGGACCTAGCCACCACCATAGATAGGGGATTGACCCATCTAGAGAGGGAGAGAGGCCAGGGGATCCATTCCACCCTGACTAGCTCACCAGCTCACCAAGCTCAAGAACACCTCTCCTCCTAAGGCTGTTCATCCTTAGCCCTCGAGGAAATCCACCACCACACTGGAGTAGGGTATTACACCACAAGGTGGCCCGAACCAGTATAAACCCTCTGTGTCTCGTGTTCTTTGTGTTTGTTGAGCTAGGACATGGAATCGTTGAGCGAGCGAACTAGGGAGAGAGAGTTCTTCATGCGCACCCCAGAGTTCGAACCTCACAAGGGTTTGCCGGAACCTATAATCCGACACTCTCTCTCTCTCTCTCTCTCTCTCTCTCTGCTCACGGCTGGTCACAAATCCGGTCGGACCACCTCGACCGGGGCAGGCGTGTAGGTGCACCGTTCACGCTGTCGACGGAGGCGAGGGAGGAGACCAAAGGCTGCCCGCGCATCCCGATCGGTGGCCGTGCCGTTCTCTCCAGAGAGCGCCGGCACGGGAGGGCCTCCGACCCCTTCTTCCTCCCTGTGGTATTGTGGCCAAGATGCGGCCTCCCGACGCCGTCTTTGCCACATGCTGATGACCCTCAGGTACATATTCCTTCGAAACCTGCCTTGGTCTACTGCCCCAGCTCCCCACGTGGCTGCGTGTGGATCTTTTTCTACTTCCGTCGGCTGTTCCAAAGCCACCTAGACTTTTACTATTATTAGAGGTAAAGCTAGTTCATACAGTCAAATCTAAGAGTTGGTTCAAACAGGGAAGAAAGTGGGAAAGCTATAGCATGAATCTAGGACTTGGTTCTAAGAGGAAACGGGGGAAAACAGTAGATACTGGCTACCCAACCGGTCTCTTGGTTGAAAAGGCTAAGAAAGCATGGTGGATGGCGAAGGGTAGGGGGAAGTGGACCCGTCTCTTGGTTGAAAAAGGAAAGAAAGTGAGGGGTGTTGGGGGGACAACGCAAATGAGAATGAGTAGTTCTAGATTTCCTGTGCTCACATAGGAAAATGTCGCCGAGGAGATAAAAAATGGGACAAATGCAGACATGCTGCTTGAGTGTTTGCCGCTCTCGGCAACCACATCTTCCTCACCACTTTATGCCCATGCTATCCCTACTCCCATATCGCTACCGTTAATGTAAAATCACATGAAGCATTAAGCAATGCCACCGAATGTCACTATAAGTAATGGTCTAGTGTCGTCGATAAATTGAAGCAATGCCACCACCATTTTATGAAGTGCTTCCGTCTTGCTTTATTTCCCATGAATTGTGTTTTTGTAGTTACACTTAAATCTCACACCGCTAACATTGCTTCATCCTAGTGGAACTACACAAATTTGATTGCACATTTACTGACCATGTGCTACTCTCATGACAGTAATACTAATGCTATTGTTCTGCATGCTAATCTAGTGGCAGTGCTGATGTGATGTGATGCTACTTACTTAAGGGCACTTTCATACTGTCAATCTAGTGCCAATTATAACACAATAGATGCTGCTATTAATCATAGGCCACTGCAAATACCTGTCACTGTTTAAATAACCGTATTTCATATTTGTGCAAACAAGGATGTCTGTCTCCATATCGTTTCTATCTGCGCAATCAAAAGTACACACCTCAGTTTTAGTACAACTGCACAAAATGAGATGGCTATTCCTAGTTGTCGTCCTCTAACCACCAGTGTTCCAGGTATTCCTACATTGGTAGTAACTAGGTAGAATGACCAACACAATCTGAAAGAAGCTGATTCGTGCGTTTTACTTCCTGATTGCAGTGCAGGGACGAGCGGAAATAACTACATCATAGCCCAGAATGCACTTTCTATGAGTTGATCCATGGACCGAGGACTAGCTGGCAAAGCTGCACAGAGGTTTTTGGGACATGTGTGCAGACAAGAGGCATTGTGGTCTGCTTTTTTTGCAAATAGCGGTGCTTAAATTTAGTGGAATGCACAAGAATATTACCTTGTCTGTACACTACATGGTTCAATTCAGCATTCCAGATGAGAACACAATTATAATTGGTTATTCTTGAATGAGAGAACCTAACCCTGGATGGTGGCAACAAGAAAAAACCAGAGTGAACTCCACGAAATTTAAGCTTGCCGGGAGGCCCTTTGCTCAGAGAAGCCTTGCTTGTTTTTTCCTGATTTGTAAACCTTCTCACAACTTTGCTCTTGCTGTGAACTAGTATATGTTTGTTATGTTCTATGAATCATTGAGATGTATAAAATTTCTCAACTTATGCTTTTCAAGTTTTTTATGAAGCCGAGTTTAATGTGAGTGTTCCAAATGAACGGTGGACTAGCGTGTGAACGTTTGGAATTTACATTGTGGCCTGAGTTAACTGCATGAACCACTGTAACAAGATACGTAGTTTCTTATATGTCAAACATCAGATTATTGATTGTTAGCTGGTCGATAGCCTAGTGTTGAAGCGAGCTGAGCCAATGTGCCATGTTTTGCACAACTGCTTAAAAGTGGGGTAGCACCAATAGTGTTTACAAGTACTTATGTATACGTCGGCGCACAGTTCTCGAACGAGTACTCAATTTCATCAAACACACACTGCTGGTATGATAAACCGCGACAACTTATGTCTTAGCATGCCATATTCATGAAAAAATTTATGAGGACGCATCTGTTTCAGCAACAATTATGATGGTTCTCATATGATTCACGGGTACACAAAAGTAGCACCAGTTTCCATAGACGGATTCAAATAGAGTACTAGCCCTAGAGGGCTCGATAACAGGCAAGGTTCGGATAATTAGACACAATCCAAACTACTATTAAACAATAGCTGGGGCAACTATTTCATGCCTCGATCAAATTTGGGTTGGACACAAGACGGACCTTGCCATGAACATCATCGAGGACGTCCGGCAGCAGCTTAATCCTGTGAACCTTCATGAAGATAACCTTGTGGCCTTGCCACTCATAAACTTGTTTGTGGAGGCATGCCATGTCATGTTCCTGCGTAAGCTTGACAAGAATAGCATGCCTAACAAACGAAGGAGTAGCTTTGAACTTCTTGTGCTTTAGTACACCCTGGACAACACGCCTGAAAACAGTGAGGCTGGAATACAACTCGACATCGGTATAAGTGCAGATGTCTTCCAGGATCCATCAGCCTAAGTACTACGTTTTCCCAGTGCATATATTCAAGTCATCCGCCTCATAGCGAGTGACATGTACAACCACACAATCCTTGTCTGCATCAGGGCTCTAATTGAAACAGAAACAAATTCTGAATTACTTTCTAGTATAAGAAACACAAGTTATTTAAACCACTATACATAGCATGGCAACGAAGCTAATAAAATTTTGCATTATTCGTCACCACATACTTAGATGAAAAACCACAATTGAGATCGGCAAAGGAAAAAAATCACCTTGGGCCGCTCAGCGGGGGGGGGGGGGGGGACACATCGTCGAAGGGGGAAAACTGCTCCTGCAGTGCCATGGGGGCTGTAACCTGAAACGGGGCATTGACCATCTCAGTAGTGGCCGTGAGCGTATCTGGGGTCGGCTCGGTGGCTGCCTCCATCTTCTTGGAGCTCTCTGTCTCATGGGGATCAGCCTCCCGTGTCTGCTCCAATATCGGCAGATCTTTGCCTGGTTCTCCTTGGTCCATCATGAAACTGACGAATACTTGGAGACCACTGAAAGGAAAACACAATCGCAATGACAATGAAATAAAAAAGAGAGTGAGGATCTGTTACTGCTTTGCAAAAGTTCTTTTTTTTCTCTAAATGAAAATATACCAATATCACAGATCCACTTACCTTCCCTTCGTTGGGAGAGAAGAATAGTAGCAGTTGCGAGTGTTGGCTTTCTTGAAGATGGTGAGGGAGAAGGGGATTCAATGAAGAGTGAAAAGATGGTTGCTTTGTCCGTCAAACTTAGACTGCGGGGAGGTGGGGTTTTGTGATACGACGGCTCGTTACTGCCGTGCTACGACCGGGGTGACTCTCCGCCTGCATACTACCTTCTAATTTGGTGGATGGCATTTGGGCCTGCGCACGGCATGGCCCGCATGTCGGTGAACAAAAGTAAAATGACATTTAGTAGAGGAAGACGTTTCGATGACCTAGGAGGAGCCAGAAGCGGTAGTGTATCCACTGTACTAGTAGTAATTGTTTTTCTGGATAGCTGTAGAGTGTCTCCGCTGTACTAGTAGTAATTATTTATCTATGCCCAAGACAAAACAGCCCATCCACCCTAGTAAATAATAAAATCAATTCAAAATCCCATATATTTACTTAATGAGAGGCGCTACCCACACCTAGCACACCGCCCCCCAAAAAAACCTGGGTGCTCTTCTACCTCCTCACTCCCACCCACCTCATGTTAGCTCGCTCCATTCCTCACCTCACTCCTACGGAAAACCCCAGCTCCCCTTCTTCCTCACTACTACAAAAAAAACCCCAGCTCCCCTTCTTCTTCACTCGCACTACAACTAGGCTCGTCATTCGTTACTCTGCTCAAATCCGTGAGGGCGACGCAACACCCTCGAGGAAAATGAAGTCGACTGACCCCAGCGCCAAGAAGATGAGGCTCCCGCCAGCGGTGACGCCTGTTGTAGATCCCGCACCCGGCAGCGCGGGGAGAAGCGGCGACCCCGCCCCAACCGGATCCCAGGAACACGTAGAATCTCGGGTGGACCGCATCAGCGATCTCCCGGACGCCGTCCTTGGGGAGATCATCTCGCTTCTCCCCACGAAGGATAGCTGCCATACCCAAGTCCTCTCAATTCGGTGGCGCCATCTATGGCGTGCCTTGCCCCTTAATCTGGACTATCATTAGCTATCTCTCTTCAATGATTTTGAAATCCCCAGAGCCATCATCTCCTCCCACCAGGGCTCCGTTCAAAGCCTCTACATCCCATCATGCTACATGAGCAAGCATACCATGCCCTGCACGGTGGACGCCTAGCTAAAATCCCTTGAATTCATAGAACTACAGCTGCTTGAGTTCAACTATTCCCCTAGAAATCACCTACCAGATACCGAACACCATGTACTTGTGCCCTCAGCACCGATGTCCATCTCGTGGTTTTCCTCCTCTCTCCACACCGCCACCTTTGCGTTGTGCTACCTATAGCAATTTGGTACTAAACCTTCGACTCCCATTTCTCAAGAAACTTTCACTTGTGCGGCTTTGTACATCGGAGGCCTCATTGCATAACATCATCCACTCCAGTAGCCCTGCCCTGGAGAGCTTGGTGCTTGTTTTCACAGTTAGAATTGGTTGTCTCCAAATAAAGTCGCCTAACCTTGTAAGAATTGGAATTTCTTTTGACGAAAGGCAGGTCATCATCCAAGATGCCCCTTCACTTCAAAGGTTGATCCTTGATTCTAGTTATTCACCATCGCAAATAATCGTCCTCTCTACGCCTAAACTGGAGACCTTCGGTGTAATACATGATCTTTGTGCTCATTTCAATATGGTGTTTGGCTCCACAGTTCTTTAGGTACTTTATATTATCATCTACACTTGTAACCATAAGCTGCATTTTAAATTTCTGCGCATAAGTTATATATCATCTCGGAGTACACATTGTGTACTAATATTATGTTCTATGCTCAATGAAGAGTTTCTCCATGGATAGCCTATCAATGGTGATGGATTCTATCAAGATCTTATATATCCAAATGAATAGTTTTGATCTAAACAAGATTATTGGATTGCTGCAATGCTTTCCAGGTCTGGAGAAGTTGTATATAAAGGTGATAATTTCACGCACATTGGAAGCCCGCATATAGTGTACTAGAATTAACCATTCAGTTGTTGCTCTTTCGACACTCTTTTTTAGACCTTAACTGTTTTCAATCTTCATGTCTATTTAGGCAACAGGATGGGGTAAGAAAGTCATAACCAATCGGTGGATTCGTAAGTACCGGGATTTTCTCACTTCTCATGACATTCGATTGAAGACAATAACACTAGAACGATATGTTGCCAACCATGCAAATACTAGATCACATTCTTCCTGCTAAATGCGAGGTTACTATTGTCCATCAGGCTTAAGTTTATCAGCAGCATGGTTTTGATGGATGGGTATGTCGAAGAGCAAAAAATGAGTTTCAGGTGGGCAAAAGAGCTTCTGAAGATGCCGGAATTCTATTTACAACATATTGTGGTCATAATCCAGTAAATTTTATGACCCAGGATGTTCATTCTATGGACCTGACCGATCCATTTGACTGTGACTGCAGAAAACAGTGTTGGAGTTAGATGTCGTTGCCCTTTTCAACTTGGGTATTGTCTAAACCCGATGAACAATTGACCCTCATGCTTTTGTATAGTTTGTAAGCTGGAGTTAGATTTTCTTGCCCTTTTCAACTCGGCTATCACTGTCATATTTTCTTTGAAACAAGGCAAATGCTTTGCCATTCGTTTAATTTAGAGTGAAATATTGTAACAAATCCCAACCAAGGGAAATAACATCACTCTCGCTGGCTGCTTGAGCTCACTGTGCATTACAGAAGGCAAGTGATTAGCCCCCACCAGCACCCACAAACTTATTTCGAACTAGCACACCAAAAGGGTTGTAAATTTTCATAGGAAAGGCTGCATGACCATGACATATTTCGATTCAGACATTTGGGACCCACGAGGAAATAGCCTATCCAAGGTGGTGTCGACTTACTAGCTAGTCAACAAACGATTCTACCTACCAACCGTTGGATTGACATCCAACATCTGTCGTGTATCATCTATCTCTTGTCTTCTTCCTCCAGCCGCCCAAACCAAACCACCCCGTCGGCTCCGCCTGCTCCCGCCTCCCATGGCTGGCTGCGCCTCCGCCGCCCTACCGTACCCTCCAACGTTGGCTAGTCCCTCCCTCTATTCCCCCACTCGTCCTATTATTCTCCGGCGATGTCAGCCCCAACATGCACCCACACTCGAACCAGTCAACCCTCGTACTCCCCTCCGCCTACGACTGGACCGGCGCATCTTCCACGGCTCCTGTTTGTTCCGTCCGAGGCCTCGCAGTCGTCCTCCTCCTTGGTTCGGTCACCGTGCGTGGTGTGCCACCCTCTTGTGTTGTCAACATCGTCAACAACCGAGAGGAACAAGGAGATCACTGTACGTGGAGAGGATGACATTAGGGACCCACCAATGTCATGGCAGTACGCAAGCAAGTGCCTCGTTATTACAAGCCCAAAAAATGGTTCCTCCTAATGGTTGGACATCTAGGGCTCACGCCATTGTCAACGCAGTCAATAAACGTGAGAATTACACAACGAGCGGTTGACACCACGAACCTAGCAGGTCGCGCAGTTTTTATTTACTTTTTTTTGAGGAACAGGCAGTTGTTATTTATACTAGTTTTCGTGATGGATCAGGGTAACAACGGGGTTGTGTAGGGGCTGTGGCCCATCAAGCTAGAGTTTTATTTATGTTTACCACATCATGAGCCCACTTGTGTTTTTTTCTTGCTGAAAATGGCTAGCCCAGTTCTATTTTTAAGAAAAGAAATACAAAAACGAGGCCTACTTGCTTTATCAGCCCTACTAGGCTGCAAATCTTTTGAGACAAGGAGAGTTTCATTCGGTTTGCCCAGAAATGGGCCATACATTTTTAAAACACATCAAACCGGGAATTAGTTTCAATATTTTTTTCAATACAAGATTTTAAATTCCATTGATTTTTATGCGTGGACAATTATTTGGATTTTATATTTATATAAATTATTTTTCAAAATAGTTTGAATTTGACTCAATATTTCGGGATTAAAAACAGTTGACCGCACCGAAATAGGCAAAATTTCGTATAATTTTTAACCGTGGCCACAATACGGGGTGCAATGCTAACAAAAATAAGACGGGCTCCAAAAAAATTCTTAAGAGTTAGCAAATGGGCTGTAAATTATTAGAAATAATGGCAGATGGGTTGTATGCTGTTTTCCATAGATTTGAGGCTGACTTGTGCGCCTACTACAGGTTGCTTTTACGCGTATGCTTTCCGAAAAAAGGTTGACGCACACGCAACGTAGTGTCAACTTAGTCAACATACGAGAGTAGTGACTATTGGATGTCCATCCAACGGCCATCGTGCTTCTTCAATCTCTGGTCTTCATGCTCCAGCTGCTCAAACAAGCGCCGTCAGGACTGCCCACTCCCTCCTCCCGCGGCCGGTTGTGCTGCCGCGCAGGCCTCACCAGCCCACCGCACTCCCATCACTGGCCTAGCCATCCCTCTACTCACCCACACCTGTTGTTATTCTCCGGCGACGGCAGATGAACCGGTAAACCCTCGTACTCCCCTCCACGTGGGAAACAACTGTCGAATCTTCCCTGGCTCCGTACCATTCCCTTCTTAGGCCTCACTGCCGTCCCCTGCCCTGGTGCTCTCGGCGCAGCGTGGTCAAGGCAGTCAACGAACGACATCCATCAGAAGTGGACTGTACGTGGAGAGGCTGACAGCTGGGTCCATGGCCACACGCAAGGAAATGCCTCCTTATTATGCGCAAAGTAATTATTCCTCCACTTGACAGCTGGGACCCACCGGAAGGGCCTCTGTATTTCATGAAAAAAATGTTCCCCCGCTGACAGGTTGGACCCACCAGCTATATCTTCGCACGCAAGGAAGTGCCTTCTTATTACGTAGAAAAAATGAATACCCCTGCTAGCTAGGACCCACCATAGTGGGATGATGACTTGTGGGCCTACTAAGTTTACGAGGACAGAGGGCTTTCTCAACATAATCAATAATGAACGATTCTAGCTCCAGTGACCGTACGATGTCCATCCAACGGCCGTAGTGCTTCTTCAACCTCTGGTCTTCTTGCTCCAGCCGCCCAAAGTAGCATCGGTCGTGCCGCATGCTCCTGCCTCCCGTGGCTGGTTGTGCTGCTGTGGAGGCCTCACCGTCCCCTACTATTCCCACCGCTGGCTAGGCCCTGCAGCGCTGGCAGCCTCACACCGTAGCCGAACCAGTGAACACTCGTACTCCTCTTCGCGTGGGCATCCACTGCCACGTCTTCCCCGGCTCCACGTTGTCCCCTTCCTAGGCCTCGTCGTCGTCCTCCGCCTTGGTTCTCTCGGCGTGGCGTGGTCAATGTAGTCAAGGAACGACATCCATCAGAAGTGGACTGTATGTGGAGAGGCTGACAGCTGGGTCCACGGCCACACACAAGGAAATGCCTCCTTATTACGCGCAAAATAATGATTCCTCCACCTGACATCTGGGACCCACCGGAAGGGCCTCTGTATTTCATTAAAAAATGCCCCCCCGCCCCCCCCCCCCCCCCCCCCCCCGCTGATAGGTTGGACCCACCAGCTATATCTTCTTATGCAAGGAAGTGCCTTCTTATTACGCACAAAAAAATGAATACTCCCCCTGCTAGCTGGGACCCAGCATAGTGGGAGGCTGACATGTGGGCCTACTAAGTTGACGGGGACGGAGGGCTTTGTCAACTTAGTCAATATGAATGATTCTAGCTCCAGTGACCGTACGATGTCCATCCAATGACCGTAGTGCTTCTTCACCTCTGGTCTTCTTGCTCCAGCCGCCCAAAGCAGCGCCGGTTGTGCCACCTGCTCCTGCCTCCCGTGGCCAGCTGTGGTACCGCGGAGGCCTCACTGCCCCAACTACTCCCACCGCTGGCCAGGCCCTGCGGAGATGGCAGCCTCACACCGCAGCCAAACCACTGAACCCTCGTACACCTCTCCACGTGGGCATCCACTGCCGTGTCTTCCCCGGCTCCGCGTCGTCCCCTTCCTAGGCCTCGCCATCGTCCACCGCCTTGGTGCTCTCAGCGCGGCGTGGTCAATGCGGTCAGCGAATGACTTCCATCGGAAGAGTACTGTACATGGAGAGGCTGACAGCAAGGTCCATGGCCGCAGCAAGGAAGTGCCTCCTTATTACACGGAAAATAATGATTCCTCCACCCGACAGCAAGGACCCACTGGATGGGCCACCGTATTTCGCGAAAAAAACATTCCCCCCTGACCGTTGGTACCCACCAGCTACATCTCCGCATGCAAGGAAGTGCCAGAAAGTCGGGACCCACCTGGTCGAAGCGTACGTAGTATTGTCATTCTGGTCGCGAACGTGTACGTACATACTGGTCGATCGGTCTCTCTGCAAGTATGAACCGTTCCCGAGTAAGTAGCGACACGTGTCGTTGTAGAGCACCCGACATAGCAGTTCACGCAGTCCCGTCTAAGTCCTGTACACATACATACACAGGGCAAAAAATACAACCACGTATGTACATATGGGCGGGGTCTCGAGCACGTACTCGCGCATATATATACGGACGGCCAGGGCTTGCGTACATGGAGGCAACGGACGGGAGCAACGGCATCCTATTCATCGAGCAGCGAACCGGCTGGGTCGGAATAGAGAAACAGCGCCGTGCTCATCGGGAGGCAACGGAATACATCGTGTTCATCGGGATCCAACCGGCTTGGGCAGAATAGCCGATCGAAACGAGGCCTCGCGTACCACAGGACGGAGGAAACGGCCCTGTGTTCAACCGGCCACAGTCGAAACGGGATTCTGTTCATCGGGAGCGGTCTAGCGTACCGTAGAACGAAGGAAACGGCCTTGTGTTCGACCGGCCACGGTCGAAACGGGATCCTGTTCATCGGGAGGGGTGTGACGTACCGCAAAACGGAGGAAACGGACTTGTGTTGGAGCGCTACGGTCGAAACGGGGTCCTGTTCATCAGGAGGGGTGTGGTGTACCGCAAAATGGGACTCCACAGGATACTGTTCATGTCCACCGTCGACCTCCTCCAGCCTCCACCTGCGACTGTTCATCCAGCCTCCACCGCTCCTCCACCGGCTACTATTCAACCAGCCCTCTCAACGGGGTCCTGTTCAGCCACCCCTCCGCTGGCTACTGTTCATCCAGCCCTCCACCGGCTACTATTCATCCAGCCCTCCATGGGGTCCTGTTCATCCACCCCCAACCGACTCGATCGATCGGTGTCATGTTCATCCAGCGGCAACGACCTCTACTACCACGGGGTCCTATTCATCCACCCCCCGGGAACTGTTCATCCAACCCCTCCCCCCCAACAATGCTCACTATTCATCAAGAGGCAGCAGGTTCAATCGGCTTCAGTTAGCAGCAGTAGCGAAGGAATCACTCGATCGAGTTCGGTTAACATCCATCGATTGATCGCTCGGGATCAGTATCACGTAGCCTGCAGTGCGATCGCTCGGATTCAGTTAGAGCCCAACGCCTCGCTCAGGTTCAGTTAAAGCACAATGCCTCACACACACGCGTGTATGTATGAGATAAATGCGCATCGCTCGGCCCTCGACCACCCACTGTAACCGGGAAGTCCCTCGATATTTTCCTCGCCCTCGCTTCTACCATGGTTATTTCCGTCGTGGACAGCCCAAAGAATCTGTCATGATTTTTTGTCATAGAAGTAGGATCCCACCACATCTATGATGTTACTGGGTTTTGTCACAATTATCGTCATAGAAGTGTCAAGCATGAAAGAAAAAAAATCTTTTCGGCCCAAAATGTCATGGATGTGTCTTTTTTGTAGTGGGGAGAGGATGTTATGGTAGGTGGGCCGGGACTGGGTGTAGTGCTGTTGTGCTAGCGTTTGCGGGCACGGGATCTGCTGCCATGGGAGCGTGATCGGCGGGCGCGGGATCGGTTGCTATGGCAGCGTTTTCTGTGGGCGCTGTGATGGTAGGTTTTGGGACGCGGGGCACACGAGGTAGGGTAGAACGGTGCTATTGCGGCATGGGTGGCTGGTAGTGTAGCTCAGGAGGGTCTAGGTTGGTGTGGGCATGGGCTGGGAGAATGGGTATTGTTGTTCATCAAATATCACGTGTCGAGAGATGATGACTTTGCCCGTGTCGCGGTTTAGACATCGATATCCTTTTTGATTGGGTGAGTACCCAAGAAATACACAAGCAACCGATCATGGGTATAGCTTGTGCGGAGTGGTGGCACTAAGGTTTGGGTAACAAAGACACCCGAAAACCCTAAGAGAAGGAACAAGGGCGTCTATTTAGGAGGAAGGTGGATGTCTTCAGAGCTTCCGCCCAATATGTGAATGGGATGGATGCATGCATGAGCATGGAGCAAGTAGTATCGTTGAGTGGGCATAGTATTCTTTTGGCACGCCCATTCTGTGGGGAGGTGTAAGGGCACGACAGGCGTTGAGCGATCCCTAGCGAGGAGAAGAGCTCACGAGATGCTATAAATGGATAAGAGAGACATGGATTTCCCGCTCAGCTCAAATTGTATCCTTTTCCTTCTGCTTGGACATGAAAAGATATGGAATATTTGACTAAGACTGGATTTCATTCCACTTTGCTATTTCAAAACAACAACTTATGTTATCAACTATTTTGTATTTTCAAAGTTATTAATTGTCTCATACCCTATTTTTGATTTCGGTAGTATGGTGTAGTGTATCTTATGCAAACAGAGGTTGTCTAATTCCTTGGCATTGTCTGTCTGGATGGCGAGGATGGGTAGGTGAAACTGGGTACGTAGGAAACTAGTGAAAGTGCGTAGAGTGGGGAGGACCTCAGACTTATGATGTAGGGGGAACGTCCAGGTAAAATGGTTGCAATCATCCATAACAACAATATAGTACTGACAAACGGAAATGCTCATATTGGGAGAGGTCCAAATGTCACAATGTACAAGCTGAAAAGGGAAATAAGATACATGATCTGATGTGCTAAATGGCATACGCACACTCTTTCCTAAGAGACAAGCATTCCAGGTGGGGCGGGATACATAAGATGGACGAATGTGGGAGCACTTGAGGGTGTGATCTAGAGCATCAGCACCGAGATGTCCGAGTTAGCAATGCCATGTGTCACGGGAGTCGATGAGCAGGGCTTGGTGGCGGGTTGGTGGCGTGGTCACGGGATAGAGCTCGTCCGGCGAATCACATCGGAGTATCACTGTCTTCGTTCTTCGATCCTTGATAGCACAACCAATTTCATCAAATACCTCGTTAACAGGATTATCGTGAGTCAAGGTTTTAATAGAAATGAGTTTTTTGATGAGGTAAGGAGAGATGAGGACATTGTTTAGGGAGAGGGGTACGGTGGTGGTGGGGATGGAGTGATGACCTGAGTGCGTAACTGCGAGCGTTGATCCATCACCAACAGTAATTCCAGAAGAGAAACATGGCTGGGAGGAGGTGAGTACACCTAACGACGAGGCCATGTGCGCGGTGCCGCCGGTGTACATGTACCATTCTGCACCAGATGCACCTCACTGCACCTGCTCGACCTACATGTTGTTGAGGGCGTGGATCAATGCGGTCTGGTCCAATGCGGCACTAGCGGAGTTGGCTAGGATGCCACCCGTGGGTCCGCCGACGGGACCGCCAGTGGGAGCACCGACAGAAGCTCCGTATAGGGGTGCGCGGGGATGACGTCGGGGTGCCAGACGACAAGTGGAGCAGAGATGGGTACCCCACCATAGTGGGACGCGGCACCGGCGAAGAGTTGCACCCCACTCAGGCGCGGGCCAAGTATGCCTGAACCAGGAGCCAGCGGACGACAGGGCATTGCCCATGCGTGAACCATGTCGGTCCACAATGCCGGTGCATGATGCCCAGGCGCGACGACGCCCCCGTCGGAGTTGGAGGACTCACCGCCGCCCGAGCCACCGGACCTACCTCTGCCCCTACCACGCCCACCATGGTTATTGTTGTCGGCTCGTTGGAGTTGTTACCCCCCCCCCCCCCCCCCGCCGTGGTTCGGTTGTGCCGGCGCCCGAGCTGTGTGGAGGGCAGTCTTAGTGGGCCGCTCGTCCGCCTGACGGCTTTCCTCGAGCATGAAGAAGGCGCGGCACCGGAGAAAGGTGGGAACGGTGCCTGCATGGTCAGGATGAAGGAAATATGCCCTAGAGGCAATAATAAAGTTGTTATTTTATATTTCCTTATATCATGGTAAATGTTTATTATGCATGCTAGAATTATATTAACCGGAAGCTTGATACATGTGTGGATACATAGACAAAACACTGTGTCCCTAGTAAGCCTCTACTAGAATAGCTCATTAATCAAAGATGGTTAAGTTTCCTAAGCATAGAAATGTGTTTTCATTTGATGAACTGGATCACATCATTAGGAGAATGATGTGATGGACAAGACCCATCCATTAGCTCAGCATGTTGATCGTTCAGTATTATTACTATTGCTTTCTTCGACTATGAGATTATGCAACTCCTGGATACCGGAGGAATACCTTATGTGCTATCAAACATCACAATGTAACTGGGTGATTATAAAGATGCTCTACAGGTATCTCCGAAGGTGTTTGTTGGGTTGGCATAGATCGAGATTAGGATTTGTCACTCTGAGTATCGGAGAGGTATCTTTGGGCCCTCTTGGTAATGCACATCATAATAAGTGTTGCAAGCAATGTGACTAATGAGTTAGTTGCGGGATGATGTATTACGGAATGAGTAAAGAGACTTGCCGGTAACGAGATTGAACTAGGTATGAAGATACCGATGATCGAATCTCGGGCAAGTAACATACCAATGACAAAGGGAATAACGTATGTTGGCATTACGGTAGGACCGATAAAATCTTCATACAACATGTGGAAACCAATATGAGCATCCAGGTTTCGCTGTTGGTTATTGACCAGAGAGGTGTCTCGGTCATATATACATAGTTCTCGAACCCGTAGGGTCCGCACGCTTAACGTTCGATGTCGATTTTGTATTATATGAGTTATGTGATTTGTTGACTGAATGTTGTTCGGAGTCCCGGATGAGATCACAGACATGAAGATGAGTCTTGAAATGGTCGAGAGGTAAAGATTCATATATAGGACGATAGTATTCGGACACCAGAAGTGTTCTAGGGGTACCGGGTACGTATTGGGTCACCGGAAGGGCCTAAAGGATGAGAAGGAAATGAATGGAAGGGAGAAGAAAAGAGGAGGATTCGGCCGCCCCCTTTCCTTCCCCTCCCGCCTCTCTTTCCTTCCACCTCCGATGGATATGGAAGGGGGGAGGCCTACTTGGAGGAGGTGAGCAAGTAGGATTACTCCTACTTGGGGCACCCCTTGCAGCCCCTCTCCCTCTCCCACCTATATATATGTGGGGAGGGGCACCCCTAGAACACACAACATTGATTCCTAGCCATGTGTGGCGGCCCCCTCCACAGTTTACGCCTCCGGTCATATTGTCGTAGTACTTAGGGGAAGCCCTACACGGATCACTTCACCATCACTGTTACCACGCCGTTGTGCTGACAAAACTCTCCCTCCACACTTTGCTGGATCAAGAGTTCGAGGGACATCATCGAGCTGAACATGTGCAGAACTCAGAGGTGTCGTACGTTCGGTGCTTGATCAGTCAGAACAAGAAGAAGTTCGACTACATCAACTGCGTTGTCAAACGCTTACTCTTTCGGTCTACGAGGGTATGTGGACACACTCTCCCCCTCTCGTTGCTATGCATCTCCTAGATAGATCTTGCGTGAGCGTAGGAAATTTTTGAAATTGCATGCTACGTTCCCCAACGATGGTATCCGAGCCAGGTCTATGCCTAGATGATATGCACGAGTAGAACACAAAGAGTTTTGGGCGATTATAGTCATACTGCTTACCACCAAAGTGTTATTTTTATTCGGCGGTATTGTTGGATGAAGCGGCCCGGACCAACCTTACATGACCATGTTCATGAGACCGGTTCCACCGACAGACATGCAACTTGTTTTGCATAAAGGTGGCCGGCGGGTTTCTGTTTCTCCATCTTTAGTTGAATCGAATTTGATTATGGCCGGTCCTTGTTGAAGGTTAAAACAACAAACTTGATGAAACATCGTTTTGGTTTTCATGCGTAGGTAAAAACAGTTCTTACTAGAAGCCCGTAGCAACCACGTAAAACTTGCAACAACAAAGTAGAGGACGTCTAACTTGTTTTTGCAGGGCATGTTGTGATGTGATATGGTTAAGACATGGTGTGATATACATTATTGTATGAGATGATCTGGTTTTGTAAAAGTTATTGGCAACTGGCAGGAGCCTTATGGTTGTCGCTTTATTGTATGAAATGCAATCACCGTGTAATTGCTTTACTTTATCACTATGCGTTAGTGATAGTTGTAGAAGCAATAGTTGTTGAGACGACAACGACACTACGATGGAGATCAAGGTGTCAAGCCGGTGACAACAGGAATCATGACGGTGCTTTGGAGATGGAGATCAAAGGCACAATATGATGATGGCCATATCATGTCACATATTTTGATTGCATGTGATGTTTATCTTTTATGCATCTTATTTTCCTTAGTACGGCGGTAGCATTATAAGATGATCCCTCACTAAAATTTCAAGGTATAAGTTTTCTCCCTGAGTATGCACCATTGCAACAGTTCCTCATGCCGAGACACCACATGATGATCGGGTGTGATAAGCTCTACGTTCACATACAACGGGTGCAAGATAGTTTTGCACGTGCGGAATACTCGGGTTAAACTTGACGAGCCTAGCATGTACATACATGGCCTCGGCACACTGGAGACTGAAAGGTCGAACGTGTATCATATAGTAGATATGATCAACATAGAGATGTTCACCATTGAAGACTACTCCATCTCACGTGATGATCGGACATGGTTTAGTTATTTGGATCACGTTTAGATGACTCGAGAGATGTCTATCTAAGTGTGAGTTCTTAAGTAATATGATTAATTGAACTTAATTTATGATGAACTTAGTCCTAATATTATTTGCATATCTATGTTGTAGATCAATAGCTCACGTATAGCTCCCCTATTTTCTTTTTGATATGTTCCTAGAGAAAACTAAGTTGAAAGATGATAGTAGCAATGATGCAGACTGGGTTCATGATCAGAGGATTATGTCCTTGATGCACCGCTAGGTGACAGACCTATTGCAGGAGATGATGCAGACATTATGAATGTTTGACAAGCTCAATATGATGACTACTTGATAGTTTAGTGCGCCATAATTTATGGCTTAGAACCGGGACTTCAAAAATGTTTTGAACGCCACGGAGCATATGAGATGTTCCAAGAGCTGAAATTGGTATTTCAGACTCATGCCTGTGTTAAGAGGTATGAGACCTCTGACAAGTACTTTGCGTATAAGATGGAGGAGAATAGCTCAGCTAGTAGGACGTGCTCAGAATGTCTGAGTACTAAAATCACTTGAATTAAGTGGGAGTTAATCTTCCACATAAGATAATGATTGACAGAGTTCTCTAGTCACTATCACGAAGTTACTAGAACTTCATGATGAACTATAATATGCAAGGGATAACGGTAACGATTCCCAAGCTCTTCACAATGCTGAAATCGACGAATGTAGAAATCAAGAAAAAGCATCAAGTGTTGATGGTTGACAAGACCACTAGTTTCAAGTAAAAGGGCAAGGGAAAGAAAGGGAACTTCAAGAAGAATGGAAAGCAAGTTGCCACTCCCATGAAGAAGCCCAAAGCTAGAACTTAGCCTGAAACTGAGTGCTTCTACTGCAAAGGGATTGGTGACTAGAAGCGGAACTACCCCAAATACTTGGCGGATAAGAAGGATGGCAAAGTGAACAAAGGTATATTTGATATACATGTTACTGATGTGTACTTTACTAGTGTTCATAGTAACCCCAGGGTATTTGATATCGGTTCAGTTGCTAAGATTAGTATCTTGAAAAAGGAGTTGCAAGATGAACAGAGACTAGTTAAGGGCAAGGTGACGATGTGTGTTGGAAATGATCCCAAGGTTCATAAGATCACCATCGCACACTCCTTTTACCTTCAAGATTAATGTTGAACCTAAAAGAAATGTTATTTGGTGTTTGCGTTGAGCATGAATATGATTGGATCGTGATTATTGCAATACGGTTATTCATTTAAGTCAAAGAATAATTGTTGTTCTGTTTACATGAATAAAACCTTCTATGGTGATACGCTTAATATAAATGGTTTATTGAATCTCGATCATAGTGATACACATATTCATAATATTGATGCCAAAAGATCCAAAGTTGATAATGATAGCGCAACATACTTGTGGCACTGCCGTTTAGGTCATATTGGTGGAAAGCACATGAAGAAACTCCATGCAGATGGACTTTTGGAATCACTTGATTATGAATCATTTGATGCTAGCGAACCATGCCTCATGGGCAAGATGACTAAGACTCCGTTCTCCGGAACAATGAATCGAGCCACCGACTTATTGGAAATAGTGTTGAGGCTCGCGGCGGATATCGTTATTTTCTAACCTTCACATATGATTTGAGCAGATATGGGTATATCTACTTAATAAAACACAAGTCTGAAACATTTGAAAAAGTTCAAAGAATTTCAGAGTGATGAGGAGAATCATCGTAACAAGAAAATAAAGTTTGTACGATCCGATCGCGGAGGCGAACATTTGAGTTACGAGTTTGGCCTTCATTTAAACCAATGTGGAATAGTTTAACAACTCATGCCACCTAGAACACCACAGCGTAATGGTGTGTCCGAATGTTGTAACCGTACTTTATTAGATATGGTGCGATCTATGATGTCTCTTAGTGATTTACCACTATCATTTTGGGGTTATGCATTAGAGACAGCTGCATTCACGTTAAAGAGGGCACCATCTGAATTTGTTGAGACGACACCGTATGAAGTATGGTTTGGAAAGAAACCTAAGCTGTCGTTTCTTAAAGTTTGGGGTTGCGATGCTTATGTGAAAAAGCTTTAGCCTGATAAGCTCGAACCCAAATCGGAGAAGTGCGTCTTCATAGGATACCCAAAAGAAACTGTTGGGTATACCTTCTATCACAGATCCGAAGGCAAGATCTTTGTTGCTAAGAATGGATCCTTTCTAGAGAAGGAATTTCTCTCAAAAGAAGTGAGTGGCAGGAAAGTAGAACTTGATGAGGTAAATGTACCTTCTCTCTAATTGGAATGTAGTTCATCACAGAAATCTGTTCCAGGGATGCCTACGCCAACTAGAGAGGAAGCTAATGATAATGATCATGAAAACTTCATATCAAGTTAGTACCGAACCCCGCAGGTCAACCAGAGCATGTTCTGCACCAGAGTGGTATGGTAATCCTGTTCTGGAAGTCATGTTACTAGACCATGACAAACCTACGAACTATGAGGAAGAGATGATGAGCCCAGATCCGATAAATGGCTTGAGGCCATGAAATCTGAGATAGGACCCATGTATGAGAACAAAGTGTGGACTTTGGTGGACTTGCCCAATGATCGGCAAGCCATTGAGAATAAATGGATCTTCAAGAGGAAGACGGACGATGATCGTAGTGTTACTATCTATAAAGCTCGAATAGTCGCAAAATGTTTTCGGCAAGTTCAAGGTGTTGACTACGATGAGATTTTCTCACTCATAGCGATGCTTAAGTCTGTCTGAATCGTGTTAGAAATTGCCGCATTTTATGAAATCTGGCAACCAAAGGTTTTGTCGATCCTAAAGGTGCTAACAAAGTGTGCGAGCTCCAGCGATCCATCTATGGAACTGGTGCAAGCATCTCGGAGTTAGAATATACGCTTTGATGAGATGATCAAAGCATATAGTTTTATACAGACTTGTGGTGAAGCCTGTATTTACAAGAAAGTGAGTGGGAGCACTACAGCCTTTCTGATAAGTATATGTTAATGACATATTGTTGATCGGAAATGATGTAGAATTTTTTGGAAAGCATAAACGAGTGTTTGAAAGGAGTTTTTCAAGGAAAGACCTCGGTGAAGCTGCTTACATATTAGGCATCAAGATCTATAGAGATAGATTAAGACGCTTGATAAGACTTTCGATGAGTACATACCTTTGAAGGAGTTCAAAACGGATCAGTCAAAGAAGGAATTCTTGCCTGAGTTGTAAGGTATGATGTTGAGTAAGACTCAAAACCCGACCACGATAGAAGATAGAGAGAGAATGAAACTCATTCCCTATGCCTCAGCCATAGGTTTTGTAAAGTATGCCATGTTGTATACCAGACCTATTGTATACCTTTCCATGAGTTTGGCAAGGGGGTACAATAGTGATCCAGGAGTAGATCACTGAACAACGGTCAAAATTATCCTTAGTTACCTAAGAGGACTAGGTGATAAAGAGTTCATCGTAAAGAGTTACATCGATGCAAGCTTTGACAGTAATATAGATGACTCTAAGTCTCAATCTAGATACATATTGAACGTGGAAGCAATTAGCTAGAGTAGCTCCATGCAGAGCATTGTAGACATAGAAATTTGCAAAATACATACGGATCTGAATGTGGCAGACCCGTTGACTAAAAACTTATCTCACAAACAAAACATGATCACGCCTTAGTACTCTTTGGGTGTTAATCACATAGCGATGTGAACTAGATTATTGACTCTAGTAAACCCTTTGAGTGCTGGTCACATGGAGATGTGAACTACGGGTGTTAATCACATAAATATGTGAACTATTGGTGTTAAATCACATGGCGATGTGAACTAGACTATTGACTCTAGAGGCAATAATAAAGTTGTTATTTTATATTTCCTTATATCATGATAAATGTTTTATTATTCATGCTAGAATTGTATTAATCGGAACCTTGATACATGTGTGGATACATAGAGAAAACACTGTGTCCCTAGTAAGCCTCTATTAGACTAGCTCGTTAATCAAAGATGGTTAAGTTTCCTAACCATAGACATGTGTTGTCATTTGATGAACAGGATCACATCCTTAGGAGAATGATGTGATGGACAAGACCCATCCGTTAGCTTAGCATGTTGATCGTTCAGTTTTATTGTTATTGCTTTCTTCATGTCAAATACATATTCCTTCGACTGTGAGATTATGAAACTCCCTGATACCGGAGGAATACCTTGTGTGCTATCAAATGTCACAACGTAACTGGGTGATTATAAAGATGCTCTACAGGTATCTCCGAAGGTGTTTGTTGGGTTGGCATAGATAGAGATTAGGATTTGTCACTCCGAGTGTCGGAGAGGTATCTCTGGGCGCACTCGGTAATGGACATCATAATAAGCCTTGCAAGCAATGTGACTAATGAGTTAGTTGCGGGATGATGTATTACGGAAGAAGTAAGGAGACTTGCAGGTAACGAGATTGAACTAGGTATGAAGATATCGACGAACGAATCTCGGGCAAGTAACATACCGATGACAAAGGGAATAATGTATGTTGTCATTACGTTACGACCGATAAAGATCTTCGTAGAATATGCGGGAACCAATATGAGCATCCAGGTTCCGCCGTTGGTTATTGACCGGAGAGGTGTCTTGGCCATGTCTACATAGTTCTCGAACCCGTAGGGTCCGCACGCTTAACATTCAATGACGATTTTGTATTACATGAGTTATGTGATTTGGTGACCGAATGTTGTTCACAATCCCGGATGATATCATGGACATGACGAGGAGTCTCGAAATGGTCGAGAGGTAAAGATTCATATATAGGACGATAGTATTCAGACACCTCAAGTGTTATGGGGGTACCAGGTATGTATCAGGTCACGGGAAGGGGTTCCGGGCAACCCCCGACAAGCTATATGGGCCTAATGGGCCAAGAGTTGGATAGACCAGACCCAAAAGGGGCTGGTGCGGAGGAGAAGGAAAGTAAGGGAAGGGAGAAGGAAAGGGGAGGATTCGGCCTCCCCCTTTCCTTCCCCTTCCCCCTCTCTTTCCTTCCACCTCCGATGGATATGGAAGGGGGAGGCCGACTTGGAGGAGGCGCCCAGGTAGGATTACTCCTACTTGGGGTGCCCCTTGCAGCTCCTCTCTCTCTCCCACCTATATATATGTGGGGGGGCACCGCTAGAACACACAACATTGATTCCTAGCCGTGTGCGGCGCCCCCCTCCACAGTTTACGCCTCCGGTCATACAGTCGTAGTGCTTAGGCAAATCCCTGCGTGGATCACTTCACCATAACCGTCACCACGCCGTCATGCTGACGAAACTCTCCGTCGACACTTTGCTGGATCAAGAGTTTGAGGGACGTCATTGAGCTTTACATGTGCAAAACTCTGAGGTGTCGTATGTTTGGTGCTTGATCGGCGGAACGAGAAGAAGTTTGACTACATCAACTGCTTTGTCAAACGCTTCCGCTTTTCGTCTATGGGGGTACGTGGACACACTCTCCCCCTCTTGTTTCTATGTATCTCCTAGATAGATCTTGCGTGAGCGTAGGAAATTTTTGAAATTGCATGCTACATTCCCCAACACAGGATGGGTATAGCATAGCGGAAACGCGGGTGCAGTCTGCAGAACATGTTCAACACCAGGTCACGATCGGTGACGGCCGCACCGTGGTCGGCAAGGCGATCGGCGCACTCCTTGAGGCGCGTGAAGTAGGCGACGATGGAGGAGAATCCTTGCTCGATGCGTTGGTAGTCGGTAGAGAGGAAGATGATTTGATGCTCGAGGAATAGGGTGCATATGGCGGACCAGACCTCAGTAGCGGTGGCGCCACGGTGATGAATGAGCCCAAAGAATTCGGGGCTCACCCTATTGTCGAGCCACGAGACGATGTGTGCATCGTTTTGAGCCCAGGCACGATCCGCAACACACCGCGCCCTGGTGAGATGCTCCTGAACGCCATACTTCTGGAACATGGCCTCAAACAAGGTTCACCATTGGGAGAAGTTGGGGGGTTGAGGGAGAGCACCAGCGGCACATGTTGGTTGATGAACACCGCCGTGAGTGGAGACTGCAGTTGTGACACCGAGGAGGAGGAAGCGCTGGGGTCTGGGACGAAGAGCGGATGCCCGACAGTGCCACGAGAGAACGCGAAAGGGGTGAGCAGAGACTGACTCATGGGTGAGGGGCGAACCTGGGTATCAGGTGTGGCCGGCGCGCCGCCGGCGGTGTGCGAGGGAGGAGGTGGGGGAGGTGGAGGAGGTGGAGGATGAGGTGGGGTGGGGTTCACAATGGAGGTGCAGTTAGAGGGAGGCAGTGGAAGGAGGGCCTAAACTAGCGTTTGATACCATGTATGCAAGGGAAAATGCACTTGGGTGCTCTCATTGCATTGAGCTTAATATATAAGCGTCGTACATGTACAGGGCGCCGTAGCGCATGTGAGAGAGAGGGAGGTGAGGCGACATGCGAGAGGTGGAGGACGTGCATGGCCATGTAGCCTAGACTAGCAATCGCTAACACCCTATGCCCCGCACCCAGGCCTGTCTCTCTCCACGTCCGCACGCAGCCCCTCACCCCTGAAACCGCACTACCCTGCCGGCCTGAGCTTGCGCTCGCCCGCATGACCCTGCTCTTCCCTGTCCACCGCCCCTCTCTGTTGCGTCTCTCATGTTGTGTCTGCCCAGCGATCGAACTAGACCAGCACGAGGAGGAAGTCGGGCCTCTGCAGGCACCATGGTGTCAATCCGGCCACCCCCACCTATTCTTACACCAGATTCGACCCTCTTTGTCCTGCTTCCCGGTCCGATCCAATGGCAACAACACGTCGTCGACCTCCCAGACAGCGCGAGGTTCGAGCAGTCAGGTACCACACAGGAAATAGAAACAAGGGCTTCTCCCTGCCAGTGTTGGTAAACCTCTTGTCCTCCCCTCAGTTCAATGCATCGTGACAGACTCTCTGGGGCTCCCACCCCATGTCATAATCAAATCACGACCACTGCCAGTGAGGCTTCAACTTCATGGCCACTACAATGATAATCAGGTACATCCATGAGTCACTGAACCGAAGTTGGCTTCTTCATTCGTATTTCTTAGATCTGAGATAGTAGCAAGTCTTTTAATTGTTTCAATGATTTACCGACTGATTAATTTATTGTATTAGATGTAGATATTTATACGTCATTTGCTTCTGATTATGAGCCGGAGAATGTGGACTGATCTGTTGATCCGTCACTGTCAATGAATATCATATGTCATCAATGCATTCAACTGTCAAATTTTGTTGTCAGATTTTTTTGCAGATCAATATTCAGTCATAATAATTATGTAGTGTGGCATTTCCTTTTGTCAATATTCAGTTTGAACTAATTAGGCCAACAATTCATGCTAATTTCTATACATGGTGTCTGTGTATAGAGCCCAGGAAAGAAGGATGCGTGTGCATTATGCAGGCAATAAACAGTGGACCTACTTCAAAGCTCAGGACCCATGAGTGTTACTGTGCAACTCCGGCTTCCAAATTATAATGGGGATCATGCAACTGTAGGTGAAATGCAATGAATTACAATACTACCTACTTACTTGGCAAGAGGTTTCTATCCAAAATGCACGTCTTATTACATTGTCCATGTTATTTGGAGGTAAATAACTGTCTTTCATAATTGTGTACATGATGACCCACAAGTATAGGGGATCAATTGTAGCTCTTTTTGTTAAGTAAGAGTGTCGAACCCAACGAGGAGTGAACTAGGGTTTGAGAGCAGATGGTGTTGTTGAAGATGTTGATGGAGATTGCCCTCCCCAAGATGGGAGAGTTGTTAGTGATGATGATGACGATGATTTCCCTCTTCGGGAGGGAAGTTCCCCTGGCGGAATCGCTCCGCCGGAGGGCAAACATGCTCTTGCCCAAGTTTCACCTCGAGATGGCGGCGCTCTGTCCCGAAAGCCTTCTCCTTATTTTTTAGGTCAAAATCACTTATATACCAGAATATGGGCACTAGAGATGGGCTGAGGAGGCCACAACCCACCAGGGCGCGCCTGGGGGGCCTGGCGCGCCCAGGTGGGTTGTGCCCACCTAGTGGCCCCCTCTGGTGGTTATTAGCTCCAGTATTTCTTAAATATTCCATAAAAAATCTCCATGAAGTTTCAGCTTATTCGGAGTTGTGCCGAATAGGTAGCCTGATGTAGCTTTTTCAGGTCCAGATTTCCAGCCGCCGGAATTCTCCCTCTTGGTGTGTTCCTTGCAAATTATGAGAGAAAAGGCATTAGAATTACTCCAAAAGCATTATTATGGATAAAAACATTATAAATAACAGTAAGAAAACATGATGCAAAATGGACGTATCAACTCCCCCAAGCTTAGACCTCGATTTTCCTCAAGCAAAAACCAATATCGAAAAACATGTCCACATGCTTTGAGAGAGAGGTGTCGATAAAAACAAAATACGGACATAGAAGCATCATGTTGATTATTATGACAACAACAAAATTAAACATAGGACTTCTATCATAGAAATTTTATCATATGTTTCTCATGAATAAGTAATAGTTCATCACACAATCGAGGTATAAATAAAAACTCTATTGTAAACCAACAAACTATGTTCTCAGTCAACTTTGCAACTACAATTCATCATCTTCTCAGGAAGGGTCACGTGTCGGAGCCTTTAGGCAAGTCCACATACTCAACCATCATATAGTCTTCTTTGATTGCTAACACTCACCTCGTACCCATGAGCAAAACGTTTCAACCGGACACATAGAAAGATAGGGGCTTATAGTTTCGCCTCCCAACATACTCACCTCAAGGGTGATGTCAACAATAATAACTCATGCTATCTATATTCAACTGGACATATGTGCCTAGATCTTTCCTCACCACATGATGCTTGCCAAAGATAAAAATAAAAGGAATAGAGAGAAAACTTTGACTCTTTGCATAAAAGTAAATACATGAAAGTAAAAGATAGGCCCTTCGCAGAGGGAAGCAGAGGTTGCCATGCGCTTATTTGTTTGTATGCTCAATCCCTTAATGCAAGAGAACAACATGTTGTATTGTCCCTTAAGATGACAACCTTTATTATGCAGTCTGTCTCTTTTATTCTTTGTCATCCAAGTTCGTACAACACTTAATTTTCTCTTACACTAAATGATCTCACACTTTTATAAGCAACTTTTATTGCCTTTTTGCACCGATGACAACTTACTTGAGGGATCTTGCTCAATCCCTAGGTAGGTATGGTCGACACTTGAAAATAGATTTGGGTTTAAGGGTTTTTGGATGCACAAGTAGTATCTCTACTTAGTGCGGAATTTTTGGCTAGCAAAGATAGGGGCACGCATCACATGTTAAAGGATCTATGACAATATGACTTCTATGTGAATATAAACAAACATAAATCATTAAGTTGTCTTCCTTGTCCAATGTCAACAAGTTTGGCATATAATATTTTGATGAGGGCTCACAATCACAAAAGATTTCTAGGATAGTATATCTATATGTGAATCTTCTCTTCCCTTATTAATTCTTTCATGAGTTGCATCATTGACTAATGCTATGTTTGTCAATCTCTAGTAAAATTTCCTACTTATACTTTTCCTTATGTGGTGCTATCACCTACCATAGGATTAGTATATAATTCTATTGATTTATTTCCTTTCTTTTGTTTGTTTCCTTTCTATTTTTATTACTTTCCTATTTCTTTTATTTTCTTTATTTGCAACATGAAAGCAAAGAAAGAAAAAACTCAAACTAAACTTTATTATATAACTTGCACACGATTACAATGATAGATCACTAAGCGAACTCTCAAATAAGAAAGGATCGAACTAAACTTTATTTCATCTAAAGCAAAAAGATCAAACTAAGATAAGTAAAAGCAAAAAGATAGTGGAATGATATGATACCGGGGCACCTCCCCCAAGCTTGGCGGAAGCCAAGGGGAGTGCCCATACTCGATACTCAGTTCTCCTTTGGTGTTGAAGAAGATGACAGTGATGAAGCGATCCTATCCTTGAGGATCAAGAGATTCTCCAACCGACGGATGACGCTCCAGAGATAGGTGATATGCTCTTGATGGAGAATATTTTTGCGAGTGAGATACTTATTTTGTATGCGAACTATTTCAATGACGCGAAAAGCTTCAATCTCTGCAGGAGTAAGGTGAGTAAGGTAGGATTTAATGATATCTTCCTCCTCCTCGGCGAACAGTGCTTGTGTAGCCACTAGGGATAGATCTACGGTAGCTTCCTTGCCCTTGTCTCCCTTGATGACTTCCGTAGGCTCCTCCCTCTTCATCCCGATCTTCATCAGCCAAGCATCTTCTTCCATGTGGTTGGAGGAGCGGGAAGACATGATGCCTAGCTTGATGAATCTGTCCGGAAACAGCAAGAAAAGAGAATAGAGGATTTTCTCCCTGATAAAGTGGTTTACAGGTTCGGGAAGTATATATAGATTTTTTATCTTGGAGGACAAGTACATGGAAGAAAAATGGAGTACGGAAAGTATCCCAGTTGGGCACAACCCACCTGGGCGCGCCAGGCAAGCCTGGCGCACCCTAGTGTCTTGTGCCCACCAGGGGATGCTTCCTGGGAGTTTGTTTATTTCCAAAATACTAAAATATTCCAAAACTAATAAAAAATATTTTTGTGGACTTTTTGGAGTCCATTTAATTGCCATATCACGTACCTCATTATTTTCACGATTCTGGAGTGTTCCGGAAGGACTCTTTTATGTGTTCTTCCGGTGTCATAGTTTGGATAATATTGCTTTCAAAATTAATAGGCGTACTTGAGATATAATGCTTTATTTGTTGCACATTGACAACCTTCAGGTTAGTACCTTCAGAGTTATTTATTTTGATGGCTCCAGACCGGTAAACCTCCTCGATGACATATGGGCCTTCCCATTTTGAGAGGAGCTTTTCTGCAAAAAATCTAAAACAAGAGTTGTACAAAAGAACATATTCTCAGACTTTAAACTCACGCTTTTGGATTCTTTTGTCATGTATCTTTTAACTTTTTCCTTGAATAACTTTGCATTTTCATAAGGTTGGGTTCTCCATTCATCTAAAGAGCTAATATCAAATAACCTCTTTTCACCAGCAAGTTTGAAATCATAATTGAGTTCTTTGATTGCCCAATATGCTTTATGTTCTAACTCAAGAGACAAATGACAAGCTTTTCCATAAACCATTTTATAAGGAGACATACCCATAGGATTTTTATAAGCCGTTCTATAAGACCAAAGTGCATCATCTAATTTCTTAGACCAATTCTTCTTGGACCTATTGAGAGTCTTTTGCAATATTAATTTTATTTCTCCAGTGCTAAGTTCAACTTGACCACTAGACTCGGGATGATAAGGTGATGCAATTATATGGTTAACATCATACTTGGCAAGCATTTTACGGAAAGCACCATGAATAAAGTGTGAACCACCATTAGTCATTAAATATCTAGGACTCCAAACCTTGGGAAATAACTTCCTTAGGCATTTTAATAGAGGTGTTGTGATCAACACTACTGGTTGGAATAGCTTCTACCCATTTAGTGACATAATCAACATCAACCAAAATATGTGTATACCCATTAGAGGAAGGAAAGGTCCCATGTAATCAAATCCCCAAACATCAAATGGTTCAACAACAAGTGAATAATTCATAGGCATTTCTTGACGCTTACCGATATTACCTATTCTTTGACATTCATCACAAGATGAGACGTACTTACGGGCATCCTTGAAGAGAGTAGGCCAATAAAACCCAGACTGCAATACCTTCTGAGCAGTTCTATCTGCATCATGATGCCCTCCATAAGCTCCGGAGTGACATTTCCGTAGGATTTGTCCCTGTTCATGCTCAGGTACACAACGTCTAATAATACCATCTACTCCTTTATAAAGATGTGGGTCATCCCAAAAGTAATGTCTTAAATCATAGAAGAATTTTTTTTTCTTTTGTTGGTATATAAAGCTAGGTGGTAAATATTTAGCAACTATGTAATTAGCATAGTCAGCATACCAAGGAGTGCTATGAGCAACATTTATTGCAGCTAACTGCTCATCAGGAAAACTATCATCAATAGGTAGTGGGTCATCAAGCACATTTTCAAGCCTAGACAAGTTATCAGCTACTGGGTTCTCAGCTCCTTTTCTATCAATGATATGTAAATCAAATTCTTGTAACAAGAGAACCCAACGAATAAGTCCAGGTTTAGCATCTTTCTTTTCCATAAGATATTTAATAGCAGCATGGTCTGTGTGAACAGTTACTTTGGAATCAACAATATAAGGTCTAAATTTATCACAAGCAAACACCACTGCTAAGAATTCTTTTTCAGTAGTAGCATAGTTTCTTTGAGCACTGTCTAGAGTTTTACTAGCATAATGAATAACATTCAATTTCTTATCAACTCTTTGTCCTAGAACAGCACCAACATCATAATCACTAGCATCACACATAATTTCAAAAGGCAAGTTCCAATCAGGTGGTTGAACAATAGGTTCAGAAATTAAAGCTTTCTTTAGTGTTTCAAAGGCTTCAAGACAATCATCATCAAAAACAAAAGGAATATCCTTTTGTAAAAGATTAGTAAGAGGCCTAGAAATTATTGAATGTCTTTGATAAATCTCCTATAGGAACCAACATGACCTAGGAAACTACGAATACCTTTGATGTCCTTACGACATGGCAGTTTCTCAATTGCATCAACCTTAGCTTGGTCCACTTCAATACCTCTTTTAGAAATTTTATGACCCAAGGCAATGCCTTCATTAACCATAAAGTGGCACTTCTCCCAATTCAAGACAAGATTTGTTTGTTCACATCTCTGCAAAACTCGCTCAAGATTGCTTAAACAATCATCAAAAGACTTCCCATAGACAGAGAAGTCATCCATGAAAACCTCAACAATATTTTCACAAAATTCAGAGAATATAGCAATCATACATCTTTGAAAGGTAGCAGGTGCATTACATAAAACCAAAAGGCATACGTCTATAAGCATAAGTTCCAAAGGGACAAGTAAAAGTGGTCTTTTCTTGATCAGGTTGAGAAACATGTATTTGTGAAAAGCCAGAATATCCATCAAGAAAGCAAAAGTGTGTGTGCTTAGATAATCTTTCAAGCATTTGATCAATAAAAGGCAAAAGGTAATGATCTTTTCTAGTTGCTTGATTTAATTTTCTATAATCAATTACCATTCTATATCATGTAACAATTCTTTGTGGAATAAGCTCATTCTTATCATTAGGAACAATAGTTATACCTCCTTTCTTAGGGACACAATGAATAGGACTTACCCATCTTCTATCAGCTATGGGATAGATTATACCTTATTCCAGAAGTTCTAATATTTTCGTTCTTACCGCCTCTTTCATCTTCGGATTTAACCGACGTTGGTGATCAACAACGAGTTTAGCATCAGGCTCCATATTAATCTTGTGCTAATATAGAGTGGGACTAATGCCCTTTAAATCATCAAGAGTATATCCAATAGCATCTCGGTGCTTCCATAGAACTTTCAATAATCTTTCTTCTTCATGTTCTGAAAGGTTAGCACTAATAATAACATGACATATTTTCTTTTCATCAAGATAAGTAAATTTCGAAGTGTCTGGCAATTGTTTTAATTCAAACACAGGATCACCTTTAGGTGGAGGAGGACCTCCTAGAGTTTCAATAGGCAAATTGTGTTTAAGTAGAGGACGTTGTTCAAAGAAATTTTTATCTATTTCATTTCTTTCATGCATATGAAAATCATTCTCATGGTCTAGCAAATATTGTTCTAAAGGATCAGTAGGTGGAATAGCAATAGAAGCAAGACCAATTAATTCATCCTTACTAGGAAATTATTTTTCATGATGAATTCTACTAAACTTGGAAAAATTAAACTCATGAGACGCATCACCAAAGCTAACACCATCAGTTTGTTTCTTACAATCTATCTTAGCATTAACTGTGTTCAAGAAAGGTCTACCAAAGATAATGGGACAAAAGTCATCTTGTGGGGAACCAAGAACAAGAAAATCAGCAGGGTATTTAATTTTCCTATACAAGACTTCAACATCTCTAATAATCCCAATTGGTGATATGGTATCTCTATTGGCAAGTTTAATAGTAACATCTGTTTCTTCTATCTCAGTAGGTGTTATGTCTTTCATGATTTCTTCATATAAAGTGTAAAGAATAGCACTCACACTAGCACCCATGTCACATAAACCATGATAACAGTGATCTCCTATTTTAACTAAGATGATAGGCATGCCAACAACATGTCTATGTTTATCTCTTTTGTCAGGTTTAGCAATTCTAGGAGCTTCTTCATAGAAGTAAATAACATGCCCATCCATATCTTCTTCTAAGAGATCTTTAACCATAGAAATACTAGGTTCAACTGCAATTTGATCATCAGGTTTAGGTGTTCTAATATAAGTTTTGTTAAACACAGTTGAAACTTTAGCATGTTCCTTTATCCTAACAGGAAAAGGTGGTTTTGCAATATAAGCACAAGGAACAAATGGATCAACATTATAAAGTATAGTTTCTTCTTTAACCATTACCGGTTCTTTAGTTTCTTCTTTAATAGGTGGGTGATACTTAAGCCACTTCTCTTTAGGGAGTTCAACATGAGTAGCAAATGATTCACAAAAGGAGGCTACTATCTCATAATCAAGTCCATACTTAGTGCTAAACTTTTGAAAAGCATCGGTATCCATAAAAGATTTAACACAATCATATTTAATTTTAATACCTGACTCTTTACTTTCATCGAGTTCCCAATCTTCAGAGTTGCGTTTAATTCTTTCCAAAAGATCCCACCAGAATTCAATAGTCTTCTTCATAAATGAACCATGACAAGAAGTATCAAGCATGGTTTGATCATTACGAGAGAGCCGAGCATAAAAATTTTGAATAATAATTTCTCTTGAGAGCTCGTGATTGGGGCATGGATATAGCATTGAATTAAGCCTCCCCCAAGCTAGAGCGATACTTTCTCCTTCACGAGGCCAAAAATCATATATATAATTCCGATCACGATGAACTAGATGCATAGGATAATTTTTTGGTGGAGCTCCAATTTCAAACGATTCCAATTCCATGATCCAATATCATCACATAGCCTATACCATGCAAATGCTTTTCCCTTCAAAGATAAAGGGAAAACATTTTTCATCACTTCATCCCTGGGTAAACCTGCAAGCTTAAACAATCCACAAATTTGTTCCACATATATCAAGTGGATATCAGGATGTTCTGTTCCATCTCCTGCATAAGGATTACCTAGCAGTTGTTCTATCATAGCCGAAGGAATTTCATATTAAATATTTTCAGTATTTGCAGTAGGTTGAGGGGTGTCTAATTGTTGTTCCGGACGAGGTGAAGATACCCCGAACAAACCCCTCAAAGGATTGTTTTCCATAGTAACAAGTGAAAATAAATTTCAGCACACTATATAAATATTTCCTTACCAAAGGCACTTCACTCCCCGGCAACGGCGCTCAAAAATAGCCCTGATGACCAACAATTATAGGGTATCAATTGTAGCTCCTTTTGATAAGTAAGAGTGTCAAACCCAACGAGGAGCAGAAGGAAATGGCAAGTAGTTTCTGGTAAGGTATTGTCTGCAAGTGCTGAAATTATAAGTAGCGGAGTAGTTTGATAGCAAGATAATATGTAATGAGCAAGTAACGATAATAGTAAAAAAAGAGCAGCAAGGTAGTCCAATCCTTTTGAGGCAAAGGACAAGGCAAAACGGTCTCTTATGATAAGCAAAGCGTTCTTGAGTGTACACGGGAATTTCATCTAGTCACTTTCATCATGTTGGTTCGATTTGTGTTCTCTACTTTGATAATTCGATATGTGGGTGGACCGGTGCTTAGGTGCTGTTCTTACTTGAACAAACCTCCTACTTATGATTAACCCTCCCGCAAGCATCTGCAACTACAAGAAAAGTATTAAGAATAAATTCTAACCATAGCATTAAACTTTTGGAATCAATCGGTCCCTTACGGAATAGCACATAGACTTGGGTTAAGCTTCTGTCACTCTCGCAAACCACCATCTAATTGCTACTCCACAATGCATTCCCTTAGGCCCAAATATGGTGAAGTGTCATGTAGTCGACGATCACATGACACTACTAAGGGAATAACAACATACATACTATCAAAATATCAAACACATATCAAGTTCACATGATTACTTGCAACATGATTTCTCCCGTGACCTCAAGAACAAAGGTAACTACTCACAAATAATAATCATGCTCAAGATCAGAGGGGTATGAAATAGCATAATGGATCTGAACATACAATCTTCCACCAAATAAACCATATAGTAGTCAACTACAAGATGTAATCAACACTACTAGTCACCCACAAGTACCAATCTATAGTTTCGGTAACAAGATTGAACACAGGAGATGTAAGTGCATCTAGTGCCCCTTAGTGGTTTTGGTGTATTGAAGACTTATAGGTTAAGGGACTAATGCGTTTGTGAGTGTACACAGGTCTATAAGTCTATAAGGAGTTTGATATTTACAGAGAAAGTCGACCCCTAAAAATGAAGTTCTTCAACTGAAGATTTTGAATTTCTGAAGACTTTCTGAAGACTTTGAAAGTGAAGAAATTGGTGTGACCTTGAAGACTTGGTATTCATTCGAGGAACATGAAGCGTGAAGACTTTTGTTTTCGTAGTTTCATTTTCTCTTTGTTGAGTCATAGGAAACACCGTACTGTTAAAGGGGGTCGAGGAAATACTAAGGAAAAATTTCCATGTGATGCTCAACTCAAAATCCTACACCTACCAATCCCTTCGAGTGAAGCCATTGGAAATCTCATACAGTTCAGTCAATTTTTTCAGTGACAGAGACGAAGTTCTTCTAGTCTCTAAGGAATTTGTCCTGACTGGGGAGTTAGGAATTCGCCAGTGCGGATTGCCTACATAGTGAGGAACATGATAGCCCTGAGGATTTTGCTACTCAAAATCCCATTGATGTTGTTGTTCCCATCTCAACCAGGCCATCAAAGGACCTTGTTCCTTTTGATGAAGAATATGTGATCCCCAGCAAATCAGATGAAGAAACTCCTTCTGCTGCTTCATCAGAGCAGATTGATGAAGAAATTGAAGTGGATGCGATCCCTTCAACACCTGTCATCTCCTCGCCCATGCCTCAGTTCACAGCTGAAGAGGCTGGCGTTGAAGAAATGGAAGATGAAGATGTGGACGTTGGCTGCTCCACACCCGTAATCAGTGATGAATTCTAGGAAAGTCAGCATCCAAACTCTCCAATGTTCACGCTGCTCCAGCAAATACCTCAGTCGCCTGCACCAACTGTTCAAATGGGCTCTGAAGAAACTCACCCCACTTCATCTGTGCATGAGGAAATTCCAGCCACTAGTGCTGAAGAAAATGCTGCTGCTGAACAAATGAAGACGTAGACTGCCACTGAAGAGGAACCAGAAATTCCTCAGCCTAAAGAACCTGCGATTGAGATTCCTGAGGTTGTAATGCAACTCACTGACACTCCTCTGCCCAAGCCAAAGGATCCATTCTCACGCAATCAAAAGTTCAAGGCTGATGATTTCTTCGGCGAGCATGTATTCTTCGAAGTCTACAACCCCTATAACTCTGCTCGCATTAGGAAGAGGCGTTTCTGACTGCTAGTCAAGCCAATTTCTATTCCTCAGTGCTATTCAACAAGGAGAAAATCTTCTACCATGAGCATATTCCTCACGTGGATATGGAATCTCTGTCATGCTTCGCACCAGTCCTTAGTGTTCTTCACAATGCTGGACTATTAAACTTTTGTTCTGACATCTGCGATTGGAATGAAGAACTGATTCTTCAATTATATGCAACGCTGCACATCACAGGAGATGCTGAAGATGTGAATTCACGGGTGTTGGACTGGATGTCTGAAAATACTCACTACACTGCACCAGCCTCTGAATTGCTTCGTGCCTTACCACTCAGTCCTTCCCTTGAAGAAGCTCGTTGCATCTACAGTGAACCTGAGCTTACAAATCATTACATGCAAGTGCTGATGAAACCTTTGAAGCCAGGTCTAGCACCAAGAACCAAATTCCTCGTGAAGGAATTGCTTTACGTGCCCAGAACTATCTATCATATTCTTACGAGGACAATCAGTCCTATCAAAGGCCACGACTCATCTGATGAGGAAATTGTTGGCATCATGAAGAATCTGGTATTCAACATCGTTCATGGCATACTTGTCAATTATCACGATTTCTTCCTAAGGACTCTGGAAAATGTTGCACTGTCTCTGTTTGAGCTGAAGCCTTATGCACCTTGGATTATGAGATTCCTCAGGACAAGGTCTTCACTCAACTACAAAGCTGATTTTCATAATCACCTCAGCTACTTGCCCCCAATTGAAGTCCTCAAGCAGACTTATTCCTCAGTTGATGGAAAGGGCAAGGCTCCAGCTGTTATAGATGAAGGCATTCGTCCATTGGATGGTCAATTTCACAGAGCTGCTTCCTATTCCACCAATGATGACTCTGCCACACACGACTCTGCCAATGCACCCAAGTCCACTCCTCAAGCCACTGCTCCGCGCGTGATGACTGACCGTGAACTTCTGCTTAGTCTTCACCAGAAGGTGGATCGAAATCACAAATGGGTTAAGCGTCAATTTGGTTTATTTCTTCACAACATGACTGCCACATGCAATGCAGTGAAGAAAAACCATTACTACCTCCATCAAGTCTTCGGTCGCACCTGGGCAATCCTGTCACATCTGTATGGTGAAGACGATCTGAGGAAAATGAGTCTCAAAGAAGATTTTGACTGGTCTGCACCTCCGCCGAAGAAATTCAAGAAGGTCAAGGTTCCTTCTCTGGTGGCCAGCTCATATTCCTCATCACGCGACACCGATGAAAATGAAGACTTGGACGACACTGCGGCAGGCCCTACTACAACAAACGACCCCAACAACGCTGGCGCTCCGTCATCAACTTGATATTCTTCAGGGGCGTTAGTCCTCATATTCGATCCTTTTGGTCATTTGATGACAAAGGGGGAGAATTTTGAGTTAGTCTTCAAGCGGGTTTTCAATATGGGTGTTTTTTTAATTAAGTTACAACTCTCGTTCTTCTGAGACTTTATTGGATCGAGTTGTAATCTTAAACCGGATGGTGCTCTGATACTCTTGAGACGTTTTTCTGCATGCTTATTCCTCATTAAATATTATTGCACGCATGCTGAATTACATCAGTCACCATATTTCATCATGCATTTCAAATTCTTCATTGTGATATGTCAAATGCGTGTACGAATTACAAGATATAGGGGGAGATCTCCATGATTCAATTCTTCAAGTGTGCATTGCTTCAAAAGCAAATTCCTCACCATGCACATCTTCAGGGGGAGTTCTTCTATATCTTGCAATCAAATTCCTCAATATCAGTATTTACACTTCATATGTTTATCCCCGTTGAAAACTTAACCTATATTGTCATCAACACCAAAAAGGGGGAGATTGTAAGTGCATCTAGTGCCCCTTAGTGATTTTGGTGTATTGAAGACTTATAGGTTAAGGGACTAATGTGTTTGTGAGTGTACACAGGTCTATAAGTCTATAAGGAGTTTGATATTTACAGAGAAAGTCGACCCCTAAAAATGAAGTTCTTCGACTGAAGATTTTGAATTTCTGAAGACTTTCTGAAGACTTTGAAAGTGAAGAAATTGGTGTGACCTTGAAGACTTGGTATTCATTCGAGGAACATGCAGCGTGAAGCTTTTGTTTTCGTAGTTTCATTTTCTCTTTCTTGAGTCATAGGAAACACCGTACTGTTAAAGGGGGTCGAGGAAATACTAAGGAAAAATTTCCATGTGATGCTCAACTCAAAATCCTACACCTACCAATCCCTTCGAGTGAAGCCATTGGAAATCTCATACAGTTCAGTCAATTTTTTCAGTGACAGAGACGAAGTTCTTCTGGTCTCTGAGGAATTTGTTCTTACTGAGGAGTTAGGAATTCGCCAGTGCGGATTGCCTACACAGTGAGGAACATGATAACCCTGAGGATTTTTCTACTCAAAATTCCGACCGTTGTTGTGTTATGCGACAACTGTCCCAAAATATCTATCCACCTAACGGTCATATCATTAAAGGGCATTTGTGTCTTATCATGCCGTGCTGCTCCCTAGGCTATAAATAGCCACCCCCTACAACCACTAGCTGGTTGGCTGCTCCGAGAGAAACTGACACTTTTCATTTGAGAGCAACCCATCCTCTGAGGACTTTGAGCGAAAATCATCAAGTGAGGAAAAACTAAAAACCCAAACCCAAACTCCTACAAACCCCAAGTGATTGAGCATCACTGAAGAGATTGATCCTGTGTGGATCCGACGCTTGTTACCTTTGAAGATTGTGCTTCTTCCAGACGGTTAGGCGTCATGGTCTAGAGCATCCAAGAGGAATTGTGGATCGCCGAGTGACCAAGTTTGTGAAGGTTTGGAAGTCGCCTGAAGACTTACCATGAGTGATTGGGCGAGGTCTGTGTGACCTTAGCTCAAGGAGAATACGGTGAGGACTGGGTGTCCTGAGCTGCGTGCTCAGGACTAGGTGTCCGGGACTGTGTGTCCTCGAGTTTAAATACTCAGCCGCTCCAACCAGATGTACAACTGAGACAGCAGTTGGAACTGGTCTACCAAATCATTGTCTTCACCAAGCTTACTTGTTCTATTTCCTCAACTCTTTTATTTCCTCATAACTGTGTTGTGTGCTTGTTCATATCTGTGTTTGAAGACTTTGATGAAGACTTTCTCAATTTCCTCAGTTCAATTTCTTCAGTCTGTTTGTCTTCATCCTGTGTTATCCTGTGCTTACGTTTCCTGTACTCTGTGCCTATCTTCATTTCATCATGATGACTATGCTAGTATTCTGTTATGTTTACTTTTGAGTACTTATTCCGCTGCTAGTAGTTCTTCGCTAAGGAATTTCCTCACCGGCAAATTCCTCAGTGAAGAATTTCATAAAAATCGCCTATTCACCCCCCTCAGGTCGATATAACGCACTTTCAAGAGATGAACTAGGGTTTGAGAGGAGATGGTGTTGTTGAAGATGTAGATGGAGATTGCCCTCCCCAAGATGGGAGAGTTGTTGGTGATGATGATGACGATGATTTCCCCCTCCGGGAGGGAATTTCCCCCGATGGAATCGCTCTGTCGGAGGGCAAAAGTGCTCCCTCCCAAGTTCCGCCTCGAGACGGCGGCACTCCGTCCCTAAATCCTTCTACTTATTTTTTCTAGGTCAAAATCACTTATATACCAGAAAATGGGCACCGGAGGTGGGCCAAGGAGGCCACAACCCACCAGGGCGCACCTGGGGGGCCTGGAGCGCCCTGGTGGGTTGTGCCCACCCGGTGGCCCCCCTCTGGTGGTTATTGGCTCCAGTATTTCTTAAATATTCCATAAAAAATCTCTGTGAAGTTTCAGCTTATTTGGAGTTGTGCAGAATAGGTAGCCTGACATAGCTTTTTCAGGTCCAGATTTCCAGCCGCCGGGATTCTCCCTCTTGGTGTGTTCCTTGTAAATTATGAGAGAAATGCATTAGAATTACTCCAAAAAGCATTATTATTGATAAAAACATTATAAATAATAGTAAGAAAACATGATGCAAAATGGACGTATCGGTACATTAACTATTGTCATTCCTGGCTAGCAACTTTCAGTTCACAACTTCACATAGAGAAATTATTCTATGACACTACATGATTCACGGAGAACATGCACACTATTGGGACAAAATGGCAATGGGTGCGGACAACGGTCTCCTCTCTCACAGAAGGTATAAGTTGGAGGCTCAGTGGCGGAGACTCATCGGCGGCAATGGCCACTAGCGTCATGAGTGTATGAATTTCTCTCTCCAAAATAGAGTACAAAGAATCCTTTGGGGGGACATCCTTGGGCATCATATCCATTGAAAACCTGTGAAAATGAGACGAATCCGAATATTCTATCTACCTACCTGTCACATGCCCCCAACACAGCGAACATGGAACCTTCCCCCCGGATCATCTGATCAATAAATGCCTCGAGCTGGGAAAATATTCCCGGATATTTTCCTGCTCCGTCTGTAACGCATAGCACTACGTTAGGTCACCCTTAGCACAACATATTTCCATGTCATGCTTTGTGATGCATTTGATTTCTCTGTTATTTACTGTATTCCCCTCTGTTACTTCTTTTTCGGTACACCCGGAGACCGTTGTTGATACGGTGATCGACTACTTCACCGTCGAGGGTCTGTATATATCTGCAGAGCTTCCAAGCAAGCAAACTCCCCTTGATCATTCCTATATCGTCCATTTCCTTCTCTCTCATGCTTGCATTAGATTATGCCACTGTTGTTTGTTTCAACCTATTCTGATGCATAGCCTAATTTTGTAACCTCCTATTGTTACCTACCTGCTTATCCTATATGCTTAGTATAGGTTGGTTAGTGATCCATGAGTGACCCCTCACCTTGTCCGTGTTGCCCCTGCTTTATGATCGATGATGTCGGTGTTCTAGGAACCAGGGTACCCAAACTTTCCTGCCTACAGCCCATGACGCGGCTCCATCGATGGCCTGGTACGGCCCATCTACGAGACCACTAAGACAAGACCCTCACGATGGGCTAAGCCTCGCGAGGCGGACGACACCAAGACCTTCGGAGGGAGTGGCCACCCCAGGTGGCCTCATGAGGAGTAGAGATTTCTATGTAGGTGCCCAACCTCATGAGGTTGTGATGACACAAGCCATGACGACCGAGGCAAGGTGGGCGCCAGCGGGTGTAGAAGAGGCATTTTCCTCTTTGGTGCTAAGGAGGCAAGCGCAGGCATGGGTTCTGCAGGAATCTGGCAAAGGTTTCCATTCCTGTGCAATAAGACCAAGACCGCCAGGACGGATGTCATCGTTGAGCCCACCGCGGCGTCATGACCAGAAGCTTTGCAGATGAAGACCAATCTACGTCGGGATAAGATGTACCACTGTCCCCTTTCAAATTGGCCACTATGGAATCCCTTCCCGCCTACATTTTGGGTGAAGAGGACAGAGGCCACTATAAATATAGGTTAACCACCACCATGGAAAGTGATCGACTCATTCCCTCACCAGACCAGACCTCGTGAGGTTGTTCATCCCTTGTACTAGTTCGTCCTTAGCCTCTCGTGAGGCCAATCCACCACAAAGCAGGAGTAGGGTCTTACACCGCAAGGTGGCCCGAACCTGGGTAAACTACTATGTCCATCTTCTTCCTTGTTCATCTAGCTAGGCCATGGAGCGACGAGCCGGTTGGCTGGATAGGTCGAGCTCTTCACACACGCCCCAGAGTTTGAACCTTTCTTGTGCCTGCGGAGCCCCAAATCTGACATTTGGCGCGCCAGGTAGGGGCGTGTCAAAGATCCGCCTCTTCATTAGCTGCGCTCTGCCCATGCTGCATGGTTCCCATGGCAGGCACCACCCCACCTGCCGAGCCGCCGGGCGCGTTCGGAGGCATCGCAGGCCTTCGAGCTTCTCCCCCTGCCATGCGACAAGTGTGGTGGCCCCCTCCTCGGGCGCTCCAGCCTGCGGTCCGACCTCCGAAGCCTGCTTGCTCCTGGCGCTCGAACCTCAGGAGGGGTGCTGGACCGAGGAGTTCAAAGTGTACCTGCTCCGAGGCACTTTGTCGGAGAAGGAGGAAGACGCAGAATGCGTGGCCCGTCAGGCCACCGCTTACTGCTTGCAGGACGGCGAGCTCTACCGAAGGCACCCGAACGACGTGTCGCTGCGATGCATCTCCAAGGAGCAGGGGTGCGAGCTGCTGGCTGACATCCACGGCGGGGATTGTGGGCATCACTCGTCGTCACGCACCCTTGTGGGCAAGGCTTTCCGTAGCGGGTTCTACTGGACCACGACACTCAACGATGCCATTGAGCTGGTGAGATCCTGTGAGGCCTATCAATTCCATGCCAAACAGATCCACTAGCCCGCTCAGGGCCTCCAGACCATCCCGCTCTCATGGTCATTTGCGGTCTGGGGGCTAGATATCCTGGGCCCATTTCCCCAAGCAGTTGGGGGCTACCGCTACCTCTATGTCGCCATCGACAAGTTTACCAAGTGGGCGGAGGTGGAGTCCGTGCGCACCATCCTAGCTGGCTCGGCCGTCAAGTTCATGAAGGGCCTCGTGAGCCTCTTTGGGGTCCCCAACTGTATTATCACTAACAATGGCTCTCAGTTCACGAGCAACCTCTTCAGAACATATTGTGCTAACCTTGGAACGCAGATATGCTACGCTTCGGTGGCGCACCCACGGAGTAACGACCAAGCCGAACGCACCAACGCGGAGGTCTTGAGGCGCCTCAAGGTGAGGAGCTTCAAGAAGAAACTTGAGGCCTGTAGCAGGGGTTGGCTCGATGAGCTTTAGTCCGTGCTGTGGTCCATCCGCACCACCACGACTAAGCCCACCGGTGAGACCCCGTTCTTCCTTGTCTACGGGGTTCTGGCGGCCCTCCCTCGTGAGGTCAAACATCGCTCCCCGCGGGTCTTGGCATTTGACGAGGCATGCCAGGACGCCTTGTGGGGGATGGAACTCATGCTCGGGGAGGAGGGCCGCCGCCTAGCCTTGCTCTGTGCCGCGAGGTACCAGTAGGCGCTGCGGCGGTATCACTGTTGTAGCGTCCGCTCCGGGACCCTCGAGGTGGGTGACCTCGTCCTAAGACGGGTGCACTCCAGGGAGGGGCTTCACAAGCTCTTGCCTATGTGTGAGGACCCATTTAGGATCGCCCGTGTCTCCAGTCCTGGTGCCGCGCGCCTGGAGACACAGGACGGGGGTCCCCATCCAGAATGCCTGGAACATCTAGCATCTCCAGATGTCCTATCCGTGACCAGCGAGCGCCATGCGCCTCTCAAGTCTCCGCTCATGACACTCCCATGTAATAATGAGTGGAGCTATACATGCCCCAGAGTCTCCTGAGTGCCGCCCCTGGGCCTCACGGGGGCTCCCACCCACGTCCTAGTGGAAGCCCCATGCTCCGCACTGGCGGGAGGACCAGAAGACTAGTGTAGGTGCCAGACATGGCTGTTCTTTTGCTTGCTTTCTGTAGCTGATTTGCCACTTCTTGGAATGATATTTGAAGTTCTCGCATCTTTATTTGAAAGGGTTGGGATTTTTCCCCTCACAGCATTCGCTCTTTCAGGTCTCGCTTTAGGGAGAGTGACAGTTGCTCGTTGCTCTTCCTCGTGTGTCTCGTGCGTGGGGGATGGGCATGGTGTGTGCGCTTGGGCCCGCCCACGATAATATAACGGCGCAAGTGTGTGCTCTTCCTCTTTCAGGACGCAATATAAAAACAATAATATAACGGCGCAAGTGCCATGGTTCATCACATGCCACGGCAGGGCTTTCTACTTTTTTATGTAGAAAAAAGAAAGAAGCAAAAGTGGCCGCGCGACCACCACGGCTCTTGAGACCCGACTCCAGCAATGCTCGCACTCAGTCGTAATCCTCCTCCCGCTTCACTGGGGCGAGGTGGCTCGTCGCCCTCCCCGGTCTGAGCTCGGTTGCGTGGTGGCTCGTCGTAGTCACTATCGCACATGCTCTCCCCAGAGGAGGAGCCGTTGCTGCTGGAGGCATCGTGACCGTCGCCAAGGGCAAGTTCACCGCCGGAGATGCTACCGCCCCACCGGCAGTCGTCGTCGTCATTGTCGCTCTCCGGGCAGCACCCCAGGTGCCTGCCGTCTTCTCAAAGACCCGGACGTAGAGGGTCGCAGCACCGTCGTGCCTGAAGTGGAGGGTACACCTCCCCCGCAGGCCGCGTGCGCGGGCGAACGGCTACCACCCACGGTTCAGGAACATGTTGCCGACGGGGGTGACCTCGACCTCCACCCACGAGGCTTTTCTGCAGCAACCATCGGCCTGCAGCCAGAAGCCGCCAGATCACCCGGCCGGCAGCGCGCCTGCAAAGAAGCGCGGGAGCTGGAACCAGACGCCTGCGGGGCTTGATACATCTCCAACGTATCTATAATTTTTAATTGTTCCATGCTGTTATATTATCAATCTTGGATGTTTTATAATCATTTTAGTCATTTTATATCATTTTTTGGTACTAACCTATTGACATAGTGCCAAGTGCCAGTTGCTCTTTTTTCCATGATTTTTACATTGCAGAAAATCAATACCAAACAAAGTCCAAATGCCACGAAACTTTACAGAGATTTTTTATGGGCCAAAATACACATAATGGGCCCTGGCTGCGCCTGGGGGGGTGCTCCGAGGAGAGCACCATCCACCAGGGCGTGCTAGGAGGCCCAAGCGCGCCTTGGTGGGTTGTGCCCACCTCGGGTGCCCCCCGGATTGCCTCTTTGCTCTATAAATACCCCAATATTCCCAAAACCCTAGGGGAGTCAATGAAATATTCATCCAGCCGCCGCAGAGTCCAGAACCACTGATGCGGCTTGAAGGTACATCGGTATTTCCCCAAAGAGGAAGGGATGATGCAGCACATCAGCGGTAGGTATTTTCCTTAGATGTGAAACCAAGCTTATCGAACCAGTACGATAACCAAGAAACACAATGTAAACAACCCCTGCACACAAATTACAACCACTCGCAACCCGACGTCTTAAAGGGGTTGTCAATCCCTTTCGGGCAACGGCGCCAGAAATTGGTGCGTGGATGGGAGAAAGTTGTAATAGATTGATAGATCAAACGCCAAATAAAATAAGTAAGAATAAATTGCACCAGGGTATTTTTTTGATTTTTGGATTAATAGATCTGAAAATGAATGCAAAGGAAAAGTAGATCGCAAAGGCAAATATGTGAGAAAGAGACCCGGGGGCCGTAGGTTTCACTAGTGGCTTCTCTCGAGAAAAATAGCAAACGGTGGATGAACAAACTACTGTTGGGAAATTTATAGAACTTCAAATAATCATGACGATGTCCAGGAAATTATCATTACATAGGCATCACGTCCACCATTAGTAGACCGACTCCTGCCTGCATCTACCACTATTAGTCTACACATCGACCGCTATCCAACATGCATCTAGTGTATTAAGTTCATGGAGAAACGGAGTAATGCAATAAGAACGATGACACGATGTAGACAAGATCTATTTATGTAGAAATAGACCGCATCGTTTTATCCTTAGTAGCAACGATACATACATGTCGGTTCCCCTTCTGTCACTGGGATCAAGCACCATAAAATTGAACCCACTACAAAGCACCTCTTCCCATTGCAAAATAAATAGATCAAGTTGGCCAAACAAAACCCAAATATCAGAGAGGAAATACGAGGCTATAAGCGATCAAAGAAGCTCAAATAACTTTCATGGATATAAAAAGATAGATCTGATCGTGAATTCAAAGTTCATCGATCCCAACAAACACACCGCAAAAGAGTTACATCAAATGGATCACCAAGAGACCATTGTATTGAGAATCAAGAGAGAGAGAGAGAGGAAGCCATCTAGCTACTAACTACGGATCCAAAGGTCTACAAAGAACTACTCACGCATCATTAGAGAGGCACCAATGGAGGTGGTGAACCCCATACGAGATGGTGTCTAGATTGGATCTAGTGGTTCTGGACTCTGCGGCGGCTGGATCAATATTTCATTGACTCCCCTAGGGTTTTGGGAATATTGGGGTATTTATAGAGCAAAGAGGCGGTTTGGGGGGCACCCGAGGTGGGCACAACCCACAAGGGTGCGCCTGGGCCTCCTGGCATGCCCTGGTGGGTTGTGCTCTCCTCGGAGCACCCCCAGGCACAACCAAGGCCCATTATGTTCCTTCTGGTCCAAAAGAATCTGCATAAAGTTTTGTTGCTTTTGGACTCCGTTTGATATTGATTTCCCGCGATGTAAAAAACATGCAGAAAATAGCAACTGGCACTTGGCACTATGTCAATAGGTTAGTACCAAAAAATGATATAAAATGACTATAAAATGATTATAAAACATCCAAGATTGATAATATAACAGCATGGAACAATAACAAATTATAGATACATTGGAGACGTATCAGCATCCCCAAGCTTAACTCCTACTCGTCCTCGAGTAGGGAAGTGATAAAAACAGAATTTTCGATGTGGAATGCTGCCTAACATGTCATATCATATTCTTTCTTTATAGCATGGACATTTGGAATTTTTTGTGATTCAAAGCAATAGTCTAGTTTTGACATGATAATTTAAATACTCAATCATATCAACAAGCAATCATGTATTTCAAAATATCAATGATAAAATAAGTTATCCCTAGCCCATCATGCTCAATCATTGATCCATTCATGAAACACACTCGCATATTAGCTACGCCCAATACTCAAGTACGATCATATTGCCTCCTAGTTGGCGCTTTTATAAGAGAAGATGGAGACTTGAATCCAAAAATAAAAAATGCATAAAGTAAAAGAAAGGCCCTTCGAAGAGGGAAGTAGGGATTTGTAGCGGTGCCAGAGCTCAGAGCGAAAAAACTTAGAGATAAAAACATTTTGAGAGGTGTATCCATCCCACCAACGAAAATGACTTAGAGTTCCCAACACTTCACATGCTAGATATATCATTGGCAGTTCCCAAACAGAAAATAAAGTTTATTCTTTTTTCCACCATACTTTCACTTTCCATGGCTAGCTGTATCCACGGTTGTCCTCCATACCAACACTTTCTAAGGAAGTTATTATTCGACAAAATAAAGTAAATTCATTTTTCATTTTCGGACTGCGCATCCCTAATACCTTTGCCTTACTCTCGTGCATGCAATGACAAGTGAATAAACATTTACCGTGAGAATAACACATCTATCATGGAAAATATTAGCCACCCCTTACCGCTCCGCGAGTGAAACGAACACACAAAAGAGAAGTTTATTTTGAAAATTAGAGATGGAACATGCAAAGAATACCGCATATAGTTAGATATAGAGGACTCGTGTGGCAAAACTGGTTTAAAGGATTTTGGATGCACAAGTAGAGATCATACTTAGTGCAAATGAAGGCTAGCAAAAGATTGAAAAGCGACCAACCAAGAAACGGATAATCTCATAAGCAAGCATTAAGCATAATTAACACCGAATAATGCAACACAAGTAGGATATAATTTCATTGCATGACTATTGACTTTCGTGCTTGCATAGGGAATCACAAACCTTAACACCAATATTCTTACTAAAGCATAATTACTCATCAACACAACTGACATACCGCATCATCATACCTCAAAACTATTACTAAGAATCAAGTTTATTTTGTCCAATGATCTTCATGAAAGTTTTTATTATATCCTTCTTGGATATCTATCACTTTGGGACTAATTTTCATGTGTTACTTTTCATAAGCTCAAACAAATATAAGTGAAGATCATGAGCATAATATTTCTTTCTTTCTCTCAAATTAATTTAAGTGAAGCAACAGAGAATTTCTTGAAAATTTTACTAACTCTAAAATAAATCTAAGTGAAGCAAGAGAGCATTTCTTCAAAAATACTAAAGCACGCCATGCTCAAAAAGATATAAGTGAAGCACTAGAGCAAGTCCATAGCTCATAAAATTTTAAGTGAAGTAAAGAGAGCAATTCTAACAAGTCATGACATAATCTTGGCTCTCTTAATTAGGTGTGTCCAGCAAGGGAACAAGACTTAAAACACAAACTAAAACAAGCAAAAACTGATATCATACAAGAAGCTCCAAGAAAAACACATAGTATGTGACGAATAAAAATATAGCTTCGAGTAAAATACCGATGGTCGTTAGAAGAAAGAGGGGATGCCATTCGGGGGCATCCCAAAGCTTAGTTGGTTGCTCATTTTTGGATAATAGCTTGGATTTCCGGGGCATCCCCAAGCTTAGTCTCTTCTACTCCTTATTCCTTCATCCAGCGTAAGATAACCCAAAACTTGAAAACTTCAATCGCAGAAAACTCAACAAACCTTCGTGAGATCCGTTAGTATAAGAAAATAAGTCACTACTATAAGTGATGTATCAAACCAATTCATATTTTGTTCTTGCATTATATCTAATGTATTCAAACTTTTCTATGGCAAAAACTCATCAAAGAAAACCATAGAGCCATCAAAACAAGCACACAACTCAAAGAAAACAGAATCTGTCAAACCAGAAGAGTCTGTAGCAATCTGACTATTTTGAATACTTCTGTAACTCCAAAAATTCTGAAAAATTAGGAAGACCTGAGAAATCTGTATATTGATCTACTGCAAGAGGAATGAGTACATTATCGCTCTCTGGTTAAAAATGAGAATTATATTCGTGAGCGCAAAATTTTCTGTTTTTCAACAAGATCAAACAACTATCAGCCAAGAAGATCCTAAAGGCTTTACTTGGCACAAAAACTAATTAAAACATAAAAAAACAATAATAAAAGTAGCATAATAGTGCTAACACTCAAGAACAGAAAGCAAAAAGGAAAAATAAATTTCATTCATTGGGTTGCCTCCGAACAAGCACTATAGTTTTACGCCCCTAGCTAGGCATAAGATTTTATTGATGCTCACATGAAAGATAATAATTGAAATGCGAAAAGAGCATCATAAAACATGTGAGAAACATATTTAAGTCTAACATACTTCCTATGAATAGGAATTTTATAAGCAAACAAATTATCAAGGCAAGAAAAACTAGGATATGCAAGGAAGAAGAAAGAAACAATAGCAATCTCAACATAGCGAGAGGTAATTTACTAACATGAAAATTTCTACAACCATATTTCCTTCTCTCAAAATAATTACATGTAGGATCATAATAAAATTCAACAATATAACTATCACATAAAATATTATCTTCATGATCCTCATGCATGCAAAGTTGACACTCTTCCAAAATAGTGGGGTTATCTTTGAATAAAGTCATGACCTCTCAGAACCCACTTTTATCAAAGAATTCATAAGATTGAACACTCTCCAAATTTGTGGGATTATTTTTACCTAAAGTTGACGCTCTTCCAATCCCACTTTCAATAATATCGCAAACATATTCATCATGAGGCTTAAATAAATTTTCAAGATCATAAGAATCATCACCCCAATCATGATTATTGCAACAAGTAGTGGACATAGCAAAATTAGCATCCCCAAACTTGGGGTTTTGCATAGTATTTACACAATTGAAATTAATAGAATTTATAGTAAAATCATTGCAATCATGCTTTTCATTCAAGGAGCTATCATGAATCACTTCATAAATTTCTTTATCACAATTTTTAGATTCACGAATGTCAAGCAAAACTTCATAAAGATAATCCAGTGCACTCAACTCACTAGCAATTGGTTCATCATGATTGGATCTATTAAAAAGATTAGCAAGTGGATGAGGATCCGTATCAATAAAAGTTTAGCAAGCGAAGATGCAAGAATATAGAAGACACATGGTAACACAAGCAAAGATGAGACCTGACGAGAAAATGACGAACGAAAAAGAGGGCAAATAAAACAGCAAATTATTGTGAAGTGGGGGAGAGGAAAACGAGAGGCAAATGGCAAATAATGTAAATTGCGAGGAGATGAGATTTGTGATTAGGAACCTGGTATATGTTGAAGATCCTCCAGGGCAACAGTGCAAGAAATTCCTTTTTATGCGGCTTGAAGCTACGTCGGTATTTTCCCAAAGAGGAAGGGATGATGCAGTACAACAGCGGTAGGTATTTCCCTCAAATGTGAAACCAAGGTTATCGAACCAGTAGGAGAACCAAGCAACACAACGTAAACAGCCCTTGCACACAAATAACAGCCACTCGCAACCCGACGTGTTAAAGGGGTTGTCAATCCCTTACGGGAAACGGCGCCAAAAATTTGTGCGTGGGCGGGAGAAAGTTGTAATAGATTGATAGATCGAACGCCAAATAAAATAAATAAGAATAAATTGCAGCAAGGTATTTTTGGATTTTTGGTTTAATAGATCTGAAAATAAAGGCAAAGGAAAAGTAGATCGCAAAGGCAAATATATGACAAAGAGACCCGGGGGCTTTAGGTTTCACTAGTGGCTTCTCTCGAGAAAAATAGAAAACGGTGGATGAACAAATTACTTTTGGGAAATTGATAGAACATCAAATAATCATGACGATATCCAGGCAATGATCATTACATAGGCATCACATCCAAGATTAGTAGAACGACTCCTGCCTGCATCTACTACTATTACTCCACACATCGACCGATATCCCGCATGCATCTAGTGTATTAAGTTCATGGAGAAACGGAGTAATGCAATAAGAACGATGACATAATGTAGACAATATCTATTTATGTAGAAATAGACCCCATCGCTTTATCCTTAGTAGCAACGATACATACGTGTCGGTTCCCCTTCTATCACTGGGATCAAGCACCGTAAGATCGAACCCACTACAAAGCACCTCTTTTCATTGCAAGATAAATAGATCAAGTTGGCCAAACAAAACCCAAATATCGGAGAAGAAATACGAGGCTATAAGAGATCAAAGGAACTCAAATACTTTCATGGATATAAAAAGATAGATCTGATCATAAACTCAAAGTTCATCGATCCCAACAAACACATCGCAAAAGAGTTACATCAAATGGATCTCCAAGAGACCATTGTATTGAGAATCAAGAGAGAGATAGAGAGAGGAAGCCATCTAGCTAATAACTACGAACCCGAAGGTCTACAAAGAACTACTCACGCATCATCGGAGATGCACCAATGGTGGGGGTGAACCCCATCCGAGATGGTGTCTAGATTGGATCTGGTGGTTCTGGACTCTGCGGCGGCTGGATCAATATTTCATCGACTCCCCTAGGCTTTTGGGAATATTGGGGTATTTATAGAGAAAAGAGACGGTCCGGGGGGCACCCGAGGTGGGCACAGCCCACCAGGGCACGCCTGGGCCTCCTGGCGCGCTCTGGTGGGTTGTTCTCTCCTCGGAGCACCCCCAGGCGCAACCAGGGCCCATTTTGTTCCTTCTGGTCCAAAAAAAATCTTTGTAAAGTTTCGTTGCGTTTGGACTTCGTTTGATATTGATTTCCTGTGAAGTAAAAAACATGCAGAAAACAACAACTGACACTTGGCACTATGTCAATAAGTTAGTACCAAAAATGATATAAAATGACTATAAAATGATTACAAAACATCCAAGATTGATAATATAACAGCATGGAACAATCTAAAATTATAGATTTGTTGGAGACGTATCAACCACCAGATCCAATCTAGACACCGTCACGGATGGGGTTCACCACCTCCACTGGTGCCTCTCTGATGATGCGTGAGTAGTTCTTTGTAGACCTTTGTGTCTGTAGTTAGTAGCTAGATGGCTTCCTCTCTCTCTCTCTCTGAATTCTCAATACAATGGTCTCTTGGAGATCCATATGATGTAACTCTTTTGCGGTGCGTTTGTTGGGATCGATGAACTTTTAGTTTATGATCAGATCTATCTCTTTATATCCATGAAAGTATTTGAGTTCTTTGATCTGTTTTATGCATGATCTGTTGTAGCCTCGTATTTCTTCTCTAATATTTGGGTTCTGTTTGGCCAACTTGATCTATTTATCTTGAAATGGGAAGAGGTGCTTTGTAGTTGGTTCTATCTTATGATGCTTGATCCCAATGACAGAAGGGGAACCGACACGTATGTATCATTGCTACTAAGGATAAAACGATGGGGTCTATCTATACATAGATAGATCATGTCATCGTTCTTATTGCATTACTCCGTTTCTCCATGAACTTAATACACTAGATGCATGCTGGATAGCGATCGATGTGTGGAGTAATAGTAGTAGATGCAGGCAGGAGTTGGTCTACTAATCTTGGACGTGATGCCTTAGTAATGATCATTGCCTAGATATCGTCATGATTATTTAAAGTTCTATCAATTGCACAACAGTAATTTGTTCACCCACTATTTGCTATTTTTCTCGAGAGAAGCCACTAGTGAAACCTACGGCCCCCGGGTCTCTTTGTCAGATTATTTGCCTTCGCGATCTATTTTCCTTCGCTTTTATTTTCAGATCTATTAAACTAAAAACACAAAAATACCTTGCTGCAGTTTATTCTTATTTATTTTATTTGGCGTTCGATCTATCTATATATTGCAATTTATCTCATGTCCGTTTGCCTATCTTGAGGCGCCGTACCCCGAAGGGATTGACAACCCCTTTAACACATCGGGTTGCGAGGATTTGTTATCTGTGTGCAGGTGCTGTTTACGTTGTGTTGCTTGGTTCTCCTACTGGTTCGATAACCTTGGTTTCACATCTGAGGGAAATACCTACCGCTGTTGTGCTGCATCATCCCTTCCTCTTTGGGGAAATACCGACGTAGCTTCAAGCCGCATCAAAAGGAATTTCTGGCGCTGTTGCTGGGGAGGATCTTCAACATATACCAGGTTCCTAATCAAAAAACCCATCTCCTCACAATTTACATTATTTTCCATTTGCCTCTTATTTTCCTCTCCCCCACTTCACAAAAAATTGCCGTTTTATTCGCCTCTCTTTTTCGTTCACCGTTTTCTTGCCCGATCTGTTTTTGAGTGCAATCTTGTTGTGTAGTCATCATGACTCAAAAGAACACCAAGTTATGTGATTTCTCAAATACCAACAACAATGATTTTATCGGCCTTCCGATTACTCCTCCCGCCACTAGTGCAGAGTCTTGTGATATTAATACTGCTTTGCTGAATCTTGTTATGAAAGATCAATTTTCTGGTACTCCTAATGAGGATGCCGTGTCCCATCTTAATACCTTCGTGGAATTATGCGATATGAAAAAGAAAAAATATGTGGACAATGATGTGGTGATGATGAAATTATTTCTGTTTTCTTTGCGTGATTCCGCAAAAAATTGGTTCTCTTCTTTGCCTCGAAATAGTATCGATTCTTGGAATAAGTGCAAAGATGCTTTTATCACTAAGTATTTTCTGCCTATAAAAATTATTTCCCTTAGAACCCAGATCATGAATTTCAAGGAACTTGAACATGAGCATGTTGCACAATCTTGGGAAAGGATGAAAATGATGCTAAGCAATTTCCCAACCCATGGGTTAAATCTTTGGATGATCATACAATTTTTTTTATGCGGGATTGAATTTTGTTTCTCGTGATATTTTAGATTCCGCTGCTGGTTCTACTTCTATGGAAATTACTTGGGGTGAAGCCATCAAATTGCTTGATAATATTATGGCAAATTATTCGCAATGGCATACTGAAAGAGCTCCTACTAGTAAAAAGGTTAATTCGGTTGAAGAAATTTCTTCTTTGAGTGAAAAAGTTGATGCTCTTATGAAATTGGTTGCTAGTAAAAGTGCTCCTATTGATTTTAATGATATGCCTTCGTCTACTTTGAGAAAAATAGTGATGCCATAGATGTGAATTTTATTTCTCGGAATAATTTCAACAACAATGCTTATAGACGTAATTTTAATCCTAGGCCTTTTCCTAGTAATTCCTCTAATAATTATGGTAATTCCTACGGAAATCAATCTTATAATAATAATAGGAACACCTCTTATCTTGAGAATAATATTAAATAATTTATCAACACGCAAATTTTTTTCAACACTTCCATAGAACAAAAGTTGAGTAAGATTGATGATTTGTCTAGAAGTGTTGATAGAATTTCTAATGATGTGGAAAATCTCCAGATGAAATTTTTTGTGCCTAAGGTTGATGAATCAATTAAATCTCTTTATGTTTCTATGGATGAAAGTAAGAAAATAACCGCTATGCTTAGAACTAAAAGAGATTTTTTTACAACAAGCGCTTTCTAGTGATTACTTTTGCAAAAGTGATGAAGATCTTCAAATGATTGGTGTTTCTTGTATTGATTCCTTGTTTAGTAAAGTTAAGATTCATGAAAAATGGACTAGAGAAGAGATAACTTTATCTAGAAGGCATCCCGATAATTCAGAGGGTGAAAATCTTGTTGAGAAAATTGATAAAAGTGGGTTTGAAGAGGTCATAGTGATGTACCCACTCTTTTGGATTACAAAGACTTTAATTGTGATAGCTGCTCTTTGATTGATTGTATTTCTTTGTTGCAATCCATGATAAATTCACCCCATGCTTATGAACAAAATAAAGCTTTTACTAAACATATTGTTGATGCTATGATGAAAGCTTTAGAAGAAAAGTTGGAATTAGAAATTTCAATTCCTGGAAAATTGCATGATGAATGGGAACCTACTATCAAAGTCAAGATTAAAAATTATGAGTGCTTTGCTTTGTGTGACTTGGGTGCTAGTGTTTCTACTATTCCAAAATCTTTATGTGATGTGCTTGGTCTTACCGATATTAAAGAATGTTCTTTAAATTTGCACTTGGCGGACTCTACTATTAAAAAGCCTATGAGAAGAATTAATGATGTTCTTATTCTTGCAAATAGGAATTATGTGCCCATAGATTTTATTGTTCTTGATATTGATTGCAATCCGTCTTGTCCAATTATTCTTGGTAGACTATTTTTACGCATTGTCGGTGCCGTGATTGATATGAAAGAAGGCAATATTAAGTTCTAATTTCCTTTGAGAAAGGGTGTGGAACACTTCCCTCGAACAAGAATTAGGCCACCATATGAATCAATCATGAGGTCATCTTATGGATCTCGAAACAAAGATGACAAAACTTAGATCCTTGCTTTATGCCTAGCTAGGGGCGTAAAACTATATCGCTTGTTCGGAGGCAACCCAATGAATAAAATTTATTTTTGCTTTTCGCTTTATGTTCTTAAGTGTTTGCATAATTATCCTACTGTAATGATTGAGTGTTTTGCGTTTTAGTTAGTGTTTTTGCCAAGTAAAGCCTTTAGGATCTTCTTGGGTGATAGTTGTTTGATCTTGCTGAAAAAACAAAAACTTTTATGCTCGCAAAAATAATTCTCATTTTTAAACAGAGAGCGATAAAATACCCATTCCTTTTGAAGTAGATCAATATACAAATTGTTCAGGTCGTCCTAATTGTTTGGAGTTATAGAAGTATTCAAAATAGTCAGATTGCTACGGACTGTTCTGTTTTGACAGATTCTGGTTTCTTTGTGTTGTGTGCTTGTTTTGATGGCTCTATGGTTTTCTTTGATGAGTTTTTGCCATAGAAAAGTTGGAATACAGTAGATATAATGCAAGAAAAAAATGAATTGGTTTCATACAACACTTATAGTAGTGATTTAGTTTTTCTTATACTAACGGATGTCACAAAGGTTTTGTTGAGTTTTGTGTGATTGAAGTTTTCAAGTTTTGGGTTATCTTACAAGGGATGAAGGAATAAGGAGTAAGAAAAGCCTAAGCTTGGGGATGCCCCGACATCCACCTCTATTACCGAAAAGAGAGCAAGCAACTAAGCTTGGGGATGCCCCCGAGTGGCATCCCCTCTTTCTTCTAATGACCATCGGTATTTTACTCGAAGCTATATTTTTATTCGTCACATACTATGTGTTTTGCTTGGAGCGTCTTATATGATATGAGTCTTTGCTTGTTTTATTTTGTGTTTTATGTCTTGATTCCTTTCTGGACACACCTATTTGAGAAAGCCAAAATTATGTCATGACTTGTTAGAATTGCTCTCTATGCTTCACTTAAATTTTTTATGAGCTATGGACTTGCTCTAGTGCTTCACTTATATCTTTTTGAGCACGGTTTGTGTTAGTATTTTTGAAGAAATGCTCTCTTGCTTCACTTAGATTTATTTGAGATTTAGTAAAATTTTCAAGAAATTCTCTCTTCACTTAAATTAATTTGAGAGAAAGAAAGAAATATTATGCTCATGATCTTCACTTATATTTGTCTGAGCTTGTCAAAAGCAACACATAAAAATTAGTCCCAAAGTGATAGATATCCAAGAAGGATATAATAAAAACTTTCATGAAGATCATTGGAAAAAATAAACTTGATTCTTAGTAATAGTTTTGAGATATGTTGATGTGATATGTGAGTTATGTTCATGAGTAATTATGCTTTAGTAAGAATATTGGTGTTAAGGTTTGTGATTCCCTATGCAAGCATGACAGTCAATAATTATGCAATGAAATTATATCCTACTTGTGGTGCATTATTCGGTGTTAATTATGCTTAATGCTCGCTTATGAGATGATTTGTTTCTTGGTTGGTCGCTTCTCAATCTTTTGCTAGCCTTCATTTTGCACTAAGTATGATCTCTACTTGTGCATCCAAAAACCTTTAACCCATTTTTGCCACATGAGTCCACTATATCTACATATATGCGGTATTCTTTTGCCGTTCTAAGCAAATTTGTATGTGGCATCTCTAATTTTCAAAATAAACTTCTCTTTTGTGTGCTCGTTTCGCTCGCGGAGCGGTGAGGGGTGGTTATATTTTCCATGCTAGATGTGTCATTCTCACAATGAGTGTTTATTCACTTGTCATTGCACGAGAGTAAGGCAAAGGTATTAGGGATGCCCAGTCCCGAAATGATAAACGAATTTACTTTATGTTGTCAAATAATAATTTCCTTGGAAAGTGTTGGTATGGAGGGAAACCATGGATACGGCTAGCCATGGAAAGTGAAAGCATGGTTGAAAAGGGAATAAACTTTATTTTCTATTTGGGAACCACCTATTGATATATCTAAGCATGGAAAGTATTGGGAACTCTAAGTCATTTTCGTTGGTGGGAAGGATACACCTCCCAAAATGTTTTTATCTCTAAGTTTTTCGCTTTGAGCTCTGGCACCTCTACAAATCCCTACCACCCACTGCGAAGGGCATTTCTTTTACTTGATGCAATTTTTATTTTGAATTTGAGTCTCCATCTTCTCTTACAAAAGCACCAACTAGGAGGCAATATGATCATACTTGAGTATTGGGTGCGGCTAATATGCGAGTGTACACTACTGCAGGATGCTGCTAACGCGACACTACGATCAGAGACCCTTCGACGAAACTGTGTGCGGTGCAATAATCACAAATGGTGGTGTAAAAAAACCTGTCAAAAAAGGTGCAAAACATTTGCGATGACGAATGCATCAAACACGGTTCATATTTTAGTTGCATGTGCGATGCAGGGCATATGTTTTAGTTCAATTAACCTTTTGCGATGAGGAGGAAAAAAGAAATGGGAAGCCAGATGAAGGTGTGTGTGATATACAGTATACGGTTCACTCGGATGAATTGTTTGTGATTAGGCAACACAAAAGAAATGGTCAGCCAGATCAAGGTGCGTGTGACATACGACATGCGGTTCACTCGGATAAACTATTTGTGATTAGGCAACACAAAAGAAACGGTCAGCCATATCAAGGTGTGTGCGATATACGGCATGCGGTTCACGCGGCCTTGTCATCAGTGTGTGACTTCTGTGGCAACCGTTTGCTCCCCACTAGCCTCTTCTTGTACCATGGCAACTGTCCACCGCCGCTTTGCCTTTCCCTCTCAATTTGGAACTGTCGTCGCACGCTCTTCCTCCCTCCATTTGCCTTCACCCTTCCTTCTGCGATTGTTCGATCATCCTCTCCATGGAGGGAACAGGCCGGAAACGACCCCGGTATTCTTTCCCCAATCTGAAAGATGATGTGGTGGAGGAACTCATTGATCGGTGCGACGCCATCACCTTGGCTAGCATGGCAAGTTTGTTCAAGACCATTCTCGACTCAACTAATAACATCATTACAAGCAACCCAAGGGTCTAGGAGCGGTTTGATCTCCCCTATCTTCTTCACTATGACCCTGCTGACTGGTGCGGGGACGACGGAAGCCTCGCCTTGTGCAAGTTGACGCCGCTTGATAATGATACGTGTGATGTTAAGATGCCATCGCTTGAGGGCAAGACTTGGGCAGGCGCAAATCAAGATTGGGTTGTTTATATTGGGTACAACTACGAGTGGGAACTTGTGAATGTGTACACTCATCACCGGGTTCCACTTCGAAAAATCTCAGACTGCTCGGAGGTTGAGCACACAGATGATCTACGTGAGTTCATATACGATCATGGTGACTATCGTCTACAGAAGATAGCAATTTGTCAAGTTCCCAACCGCTCTTGGGATTACAAGAACTATGAAGTTGTTGCTATCTTCGACAAGCTTGTTGCCGTCCGTACTTCCACGCCTCGATGGATATTGCTCAAAAATCAATTTCTGTACACGGATGAGTACTGTGATGCAATTCAATACGAGGGTCTTGTGTTTGCTGCCACCACTCATGGCACTATTTTTGCATGGAATCATCATGCTTTCGATATGTTTGTCTTCCACCATAATTATTATTGTTTCATCCACATGCATGCGGGTTAGCTAGTTTCCCTTTACTAATTAACCTTCTTGTGTTTCCAAGGTCATGTGAACATTCCACCACCTATACTTGAAAAAATTTATAACCAAGGGGGAGATGACGACGCTGATGATCACGAGCATGAGGACAATCAGGACCCATATACTCAGTGGCGCCTGTCAACTTATTCCGATGGATCACCTCTTCTTGTCTGTATACAGGGCACTGCTAATGTTACTAAGGAAGCAGGTGTTGTCTCGCATGGTCACACTCTCCGGGCCTATTCCAACATCCGTTACAGGGTATTTGGGATGGATACTAGTGTACTAGCGCCAACACCTTCTCCCTGGTTCAGTATTGAAAGTCTTGGAGGAAACTCGCTCTTCCTTGGACAAAACTATCCAATGATGGTGAAAGGCGATCCAGCTGCTGTTGACACAACGTTACTACCATTTATGAGAAGCAATTGTATCTATACCTCGGTCATTGCTATGCTTCCCTACCATCAAAATATGGGTCCCGACATAGCCCGCTTAAGCCTGGATGATTAGGCCTGCATTGGTCTCGAGATTGACAGTAACTGGCCCTTCCTAGAGAATCATTTCTGGTTCAAAGCAAGCGTTTCCAACGCCGACGAGTGGTTGAGCTGAAGTTCATTTCATCGCTTTGTTATTTTTTGTGTGAGAAAAACTTTACTTTACTAGAATGTTTTGTTGTACATGATATATAATCCAACGTGTATCCTCGTTGTCATTGTGGGTTCGTGACTTGTTGAATGTAATCAATGGTACATTTGCATATGTGTCCATCAACTCACGCATGCTAGTGGTTATGAACAGTGCTAGTGCTTTTAGTTGCAAAAATTAGATAGTGCTAGTCATATTTAGCTGCATATTTTGACAAATCATAGAGTTACAAGGTTGACAAATGGCAATGTTACTAGATAAACAAATGTTAATCTTTCCAGTTTGACAAATGGCAACATACCCAAAATGAAAAATGCAAATCTTACCCAATTGTTTCTACGTGGTTACACACGGGTCATGCAAAACAACTGTTTGCGTTGAAAGGATGCACAAATCCTGCACTACCAGGGAAGACCATAGCTCTCACTTTTCATACGGGTGTTCTATCTAAAACGTTTACGATCAAGAGCTGTAGAAATCCTGCTCGGCACATTTTCCCTTTGCTTCCTGGGTAAGCTGTCGGTTTGCATACGGGTGTTCTAACTAAAACTTTTGTGTTGAGTGTTTTATATTTAAATACCATTGACGTTTTTTTCAAAAGAAAATCGTTTGATAAGTCTGTACATTAGGAGAAAAAATGCAAGTTCGTTCGAACCATATCTTTCATTCAGTCACACTACGAATTTATATTCATATGATGGAGAATTCGAGATACAGTATTAAACCCCCAAAAAACTATTTCCGGCGGCAGCGTAGGTGGCGTGCGACACCGTCATTGTTGTTGTCGTTCTCCGGGACGCTGTTGTTGAAGTCTTCAAGGCAGCACAAAATGTTCTTCACTTGAAAATCAAACATCATGTCATCGCGCGATCGACGGGCGGGGCACGGGAGGACGCCAACTGGCGCCGCTGAGAGGTAGCGGTCGACGGCAGCATTGCATGTCGCTGAGGGGGGCACGCGAACGGGGACGGGCGCGGCGGGTGCAGCCAAACGCACGGGGACCGGCGCCGCAGTGGGTGGAGGGGCGCGCACGGGCAGGGGCACGGGAGCGGCGGGTGCAGCCGAACACACGGGGGCCGGCGCCACGATGGGTGGAGGGGCGTGCATGGGCACAGGCATGGGCGTTGGCATGTACATGAGCTTGCGCGCGTCCATGGAGACCTCGCTGACGCCCGCGGCTTTCCAGCTCTGCGATAGTGCTCGGCGACCAGCCTGTCAATGCTACGGGGATGGTCGCTAGCGCGGGCGCGGGGATGGGAGCTGGGACGGGAGCGGTGGCAGCAACTGCAACGGCCAGCTCATTCTGGGCCATGTCCATGAGGCCCCATTCCTCCTTATTTTCTATCTCCTCTGGCTCAGAGTCGACTTCACCAAACTTGAAGACTAGTGGCAGATGATCATTCTGCGCCATCGCATTGGTGGAGGGCTGCGGGAGGGAGGGGAATGGGAGGCGAACAGTAAGGCCACCCATATTAAACAGCGGATCAGGCGCCATTAATGGAGAGGAAGGCGGACGGCCATGGAAGTCAAAGGGCTCGCTTCCCAGTGAGGCTGCGCAACGTACAACTTGCATGCTTTCTGGTGAGCCTGCACATTGGACGACAGCTTGCACGCCTCTCGGTCAGCCTGCGCACCGGACTATGCTCGCACGCCTCCCGTTCAGTCAAGGTCAAGCAGTTGTCCGCACGACACGTCCTATAGCCATTAAAATGAAGACATGTGGTGTCACGTGAATGGTTAACAGAACGCACACGATTTGAATTATACAAACGTTTGAGATATTAAAGTGGCAGCTATATTTTCAAAATGCGTTTGTTGGTTGTTATTCGAGTGCGCCTTCTCTCAAAATGGACACGAAAAAATACCACAGCATGTCGGGTGCCATTCCATGAAAGCATGCCAAGTTTCATGAATTTCAGACGACTTTTGGATTTACTAGAATTTAAAAACAAAATATCTCAACGTTTTGCCGACAGTCAACGGTGCCCTGGTGTTTGAAATTCATTCCCATTTCTTGCATGGGACCAAAGCATGCTACCAAGGACACAAATTTGATTTTTCAACGAATTTATATGCATTAGAGCATGTGCATGTAGTTCAAATTTGAATTATGCACATAAATGCATTGAAAGCTCAATTAATACATAAAAATGTCTAGACGAACCCCGAAAAATCCCAAAAATTGACACAACACTCCTGTTGTTCTATGTTGACACGCGAAATTGTTTGAAAGCAATAAAAGGCAATGGATATCGTGTCGTCCCCAAAGGTGGGACGTTCCCTACCGAAACCATCAAGCTTGTTGTGAGAAGCTCTGGTTTGTGAGAAGCATATCCCCAAACCTACCCCAAATGGGACAAAACATTTACCACGCATGTTGATGCCGCTCCATGATAGCATGCCAAGTTTCGTGAATTTCAAACGAGCTTTGGATTTACTAGAATTTAAAAACCAGGCATCTCAATGTTTGCGGCCGAGTGACCGTGGTAGGTTGTTTGACATTCATTCCCATTTCTTGCATGGGACCTAAGCATGCAACCAAGGGCACAAATTTGAATTTTCAACCAATTTATATGCATTATAGCATGTGCATGTTGTTCAAATTTGAATTATGCACATAAATGCATTGAAAACTCAATTAATGCATAAAAATGTCCAAACGAACCCCGAAAAATCCCAAAAATAGACGCAACACTCCTGTTGTTCTATGTTGACATGAGAATTTTTTGAAAGCAATAAGAGGCAATGGATATTGTTTCGTCCCCAGAGGTGGGACGTTCCCTACCGAAACCATCAAGCTTGTTGTGAGAAGCTCTGGTTTGTGAGAAGCATATCCCCAAACCTACCCCAAATGGGACAAAACATTTACCACAGCATGTTGATGCCACACCATGATAGCATGCCAAGTTTCATGAATTTCAGACGAGCTTTGGATTTACAAGAATTTAAAAACTAAGTATCTCAATGTTTGTGGCCAATTGACCGTGGCAGGGTGTTTGACATTCATTCCCATTTCTTGCATGGGCCTAAGCATGCAACCAAGGGCAGAAATTTGAATTTTCAACCAATTTATATGCATTAGAGCATGTGCATGTAGTTCAAATTTGAATTATGCACATAAATGCATTGAAAACTCAATTAATGCATAAAAATCTCCAAACGAACCCCAAAAAATACCAAAAATTGACACAACACTCCTGTTGTTCTATATTGACACGACAAATTTTTTGAAAGCAATAAGAGGCAATGGATATCGTTTCGTCCCCACAGGTGAGACGTTCCCTACCAAAACCATCAGGCTTGTTGTGAGAAGCTCTGTTTGTGAGAAGCATATCCCCCAACCTGCCCCAAATGAGACAAAAACTTTACCATCGCATGTTGATGCCGCTCCATGATAGCATGCCAAGTTTCATGAATTTCAGGCGAGTTTTGGATTTACCAAAATTTAAAAACCATGTATCTCAATGTTTGCGGCCAAGTGAAGGTGGTAGGGTTTTTGACATTCATTCCCATTTCTTGCATGGGACCTAAGCAGGCAACCAAGGACATGGATTTGAATTTTTCAAATAATTTATATGCATTAGAGCATGTGCATGTAGTTCAAATTTGAATAATGCACATGAATGCATAGAAAACTCAATTAATGTATAAAAATGTCCAAGCAAACCCTGAAAAATCCCAAAAATTGACAAAACACTCCTGTTGTTCTATGTTGACACTAGGAAAAAATTTGAAATCGAGAAGAGGCAACGGATATTGTTTCGTCCAGAAAGGCGAAACGTTCCCTACCGAAACCATCACACTTGTTGTGAGAAGCTCAGGTTTATGAGAAGCTTATACCCAAACCTGCCCCAAATGGGACAATTTTTTTACCACAACATGTTGATGCCGCTCCATGATAGCATGCCAAGTTTCATGAATTTTGGATGAATTTTTGATTTACTAGAATTACAAAAGCAAGTACATCGAGGTTTGCCGGAGAGCCATGGTGCCGTGGTGTTCGAATTTCATCCCCATTTCTTGCATGGGACATAAGCATAAACCCATGGACACATATATGATTTTACAAGCCATGTTGGTGCACCGGAGCATGTGCATGTAGTTTAATTTTGAATTGTGCACCATAAATAGCTAGAAAACCAATTTAATGTATAAAATGTTCAAACGAACCCAGAATAATTCCAATTATTTTACGACACACATATAGTTGCATGTTCACTGCAGATAAAAGGTCTAGCAATTCAAACACCGTCCATTGCCGCTGTGACCCCATTATGTAATTCAAATCAAGATGAAAAATCAAGTAGATTGCACACAGTTTATTATCACCAACAATGTGAGATGCAGCACAAAATATCTTGGAGCACCGTTGGTGTATACTATGCCTATGGCTTATGCGAGAAGGTGTGTCGGCTAAAGTCCACAGCCGGCGTCTCAAGCACACTAGCTTGCTCCCCAAATATCATTTCACTGTTCAATCTTCGCCAGCGAAAGATGGGCACATGGACCCGCATTGTGAGGGCAACTTCGGTGTTCCATTCCGGCGAGAGCGCGGCCGCAGCCGCCATGCGCGTGCTAACAAGGTGCATGAGCGCAGCCGCAATCTGCGACCGGGAGGCCAAGGCAGCCCAAACGACCATGTCGAGGCCGCCCACGCCCATCTCCTGGCGGTCACCGCACAAATCGAACGAAGCTTCTCCGACAACAGTCGGCAACCCATGACCGAAGAGCTGGCAATCGCCGAGAGCGTTCGAGCGGCCGTCCGTTCCTCCGCCGCATACCTTGCGATGACAGAGCCCATCCAAGCCCAGATCGCAGCCGCCCACGCCCAGCTCACGGTGGCCTTTTCCAAAGAGATGGCGGACACCGATGGTGAGATGCTTGCCGAGTATGGTGCGATGGATGCCATGGAGCCCTTTCCCCAGGAGACCGTCGGGCGCGAGCTGGACATGGAGGCGGCGGCGGAGATCGACAAGCACCAGCCATAGTAGTACTCTTTGTTTTGTTTAATTAAGAGCGCCGATCTTTAATTTTTAGAGTAATATTTAGGTCAGCTAGCTCTGTTTAATTGCTGAACTTGCTCGATTAAGAAGTGTGGGTGTGCTGTAGTCTCCTTTGTGTACCCAAATTATGCAATGATGTGGATGACCACTGTAACCATGAAAATTCAAACCAAAATTTTTCACGTTCAAACTCATCACACACGGGTTAAGCTATCTGAATCGTTTGTGATGTTCACATATCGTACACAGTTCTGAATAAGGGACCGTGTCTGATGACACTTTGCGCGCAAGTTTTTTCGCTGAAGCGATTCCAAATTTTCGGCTTCCGCGGAAATATCTACCTCCCCGCCCCCTCCTCCTTACCAAAAGCCATATTTCCCCTGTTTGCGCCTTCCTTTCCAAGTTGAAACCTTCACTCCTTGTTTGTAGCGCTGCCTCCTCACCGGCGGCCCTCCTTCACGCTGCTCGGCCTCGCCTATCCAGGCAGGTAATCCACACCCGACCCCCACCCTCCTCCTTCTTCCACATCCCACATGCCCCGACCGCCTGTGCAAGCGCGACACCTTCCACCCAAATCACCGACCCCTCCACCAAATAAGCACTGCCCTAAGCATTGGTGCATGCAGTATAGCCAGGATCTCAAGGAGCATTTGGCAGCGGAGAAGCAAATCGCGGCCGCACTCCCATATGAGGTGGCGATGGCTGCCATTCGTGCCGACCCCCATATCTTGGAGGAGCACCTCGCCATCAAGGCCACTGTCGATGCCTCGCGCACCAACGACGCGACGCGGTTGGCTGCTTTAAATGACCATTCGTAGCATTTTATCGAGGCCACCTTCGGTGCCTTCGATGAAGATTACGAGGTGTTTTCTCAGCATGCATGTGCTTACTTCATCATGAGAGCTAGCGGGTTGGTGCCCAGAGAGGCTCAGGCAACTGACCACTACGACGAGGGAACCCACAAAGTGGAGGCCTTACCCTCTTCCATGTCCAAGGATCCAATCGTCATCGATATCTCCGACAATGACAATGAGGAGTAGCTTGTCTTATTAGCTCACTATAAGGACCCATGTTCAGTTTGCTAGCTATTGCCTTTTCTTAACAAATTCTAGTGAATTGTCCTATATACTTTTACCATGTAATCTTCTGCTCTAGAGTATATGTTCTATATGCCGTGCAATGTGGTGTTCAGTTAACTTTTTGGTTCAATTCTGCAAATGTGATGTTCAATTCTTCAGGGTGTTATTTTCTAAATTGTCTAGCATGCTTGGTTTGGGTAACTGTCCGATCTTCTGTTTGGAGTATGTTATATGGTGCAATGTGGTGCTCAGTTAACGTTTGGTTCATTTGTTGTGGTGTTTAGTTAACAGTTTGGTTCAATTCTGCAATGCGAAGTTCAATTGTTGTGGGTGCATTCTGTTATTGTATACCATGTGAGAAAAAAAATCAAATTTGGCGATACTGAATACATGAGAAAGAAATACAATTGTTATATTTCCAAGTTGATAAGCATACTTGGTTTGGTTAACTGTTTGATCTTCTATTAGCAGTATGCTATATTGTGTAATGTGGTGCTCAGTTAAGGTTTGGTTCATTTGTTGTGGTGTTGAGTTAACTGCACGTGCATGGTCCATTGTCTAATAGCACAATATTGTGCAATTGCAGGAACCATTCTAATATTTAGGTTTTTAACAATTTGGTCTTGCACATGTAGGTCCTGCTGTCAGAGGTTTTCACCCACTATTCGACCCTTTTCGCATATGGGGAAATGAGTTATCCATGAATATCAATCAAGTCAAGAAACTCAGAAAGATTGTTAGGATAATGAAATTAGCGACAAAAAACAACAAGATCTTTGTCTGCACAATGAAGAAGACATCAGTTCACTACAAGATGGTACTAACTATTATACCTTGCCTTCTTTTATTCCTTTGCCCCATTTCCAATATAGAGAAGCTATTTATGCACATCCTTGTTTTCAGGCCTTTCTAAATCAGTTCACTGATGATTACCTCTCAAAACACCTCTATGGTCAGTAGGCGAGGAAGGTTTTCATACAACACCCATGGTTCAATATTGAAGTGTTTCTGAAGAGGACGAAAGACGGACGGTCAACCATCCACATGCACTGGCCTAAAGTTGCAAAGACCGTCAACATGAATGAAGGATCAATATTTGCCTTCTGCTTCAGCAGTTTCCAGATGAGATGCATATGTCTATATACCGTCTATGATGCTAATATCGAAAGGTTCTACATGTTGCATGTGAAACTTGGTGCTGGTGCAGTTGTGTAATGGGGTAGCTGTGTGCTGAAGCTATATCATGTTGTACTCTTATGTATTTCAATTATGAAATTCTGCTTCCTTAATATGGAAATGAAATATATTATGTGCTTAATATGAATGTCAATTAGATTAATAAATGGATTATTAATAATAGGGCAATTAGCCTGCTAATGGCGAATTAGCCTGCTAATTGGGGTTTGCTATTGCAAACGGTTATTGAAAAAATACCGTGGGCGATGACTTCAGACAACACACACAGTTTCTAGGAACGAACCATGTTGGATCAATGAACAATAACACACGACTTTCTCTTGAAAACTATTTGCGTTAGGCCACCTTGCGCAAATGTTTACCACATAAAAACTATCTGTGATGGACAGCCTTAGCCACATAGTTTCTTCTACGGACCGTGTCTGATGCATTCAATAACGCAAACGATAAAATTGTTAATATTGTGTGCAGTGGCAACGCTATCACAAACGATTTAATGGGAAAAATTGTGTGTGATGTACCTGTGAACGGAAACGTTTTCCTTGGAGCGACTGTGTGGGATGTACATACGAACGGAAACGTTTAGCGGGGATTGACTGTGTGGGATGTACTTGCGACCGGAAACAATTTTGCCTATATAATTGTATTTTGAGCTCTACTATACGTATTTCCATATTTGAGCACTCGCAGGTCGCACACATCGTTTTGCCGAGTGTGTGTGCTAGGAAGGCATATCCCCGACGGTTTCTGGGTCGTGTGGGAAGGACCCCCCCTATCGCCGTCACTCATGTAGTGACCAGACCTCAAACAGTATGATCTCTGTGCTCAGGTGTCATCCCTAGATCAGTAATGCTGACACCACACAGTACTCGGAGGATTTATAACAGAGTAGCAATCACACACTTATTACATCGAGTGTCTCAATAGAGAACTTATTACAATAAATATGGCTTAAGGCCATCTAATAACTATAACAGTGGAAGGCATGGAAGATAAGTGAGTCCATCAACTCCAACGACATCACTGAGTATAGAACCACGACCTAAAACTCCTTAATCGTCGTCTGAAAAGTCTGCAACATTAACGTTGCAGCCCGAAACGGGTCAGCACATGGAATATGCTGGCAAAGTAACACATAGAGAGTAATTGAATGAAACAAGCTATTCTATATGCATATTTGGCTGGTGGAAAGCTCTATGGTTACAGTTTTGCGTAAAGCCAATTTTTCCCTACTGCAAATGAATAATATTTTTTAACTATCATGGTAGTTGTTAAACATTGAAAATGGTTGACAGCATTCTCAATCCCAATTAAGCATCATCATTAAACAAAACCCAACAAAATTAATTTTTAGAGTAACATGTTGAGATTCACACGATAATCCAAGTACTAGATACTCAAGATGTCCATAACCAGGGACACAGCTAACCATGATTAGTTTATACACTCTACAGAGGTTTGCGCACTTTTCCCCATAAGACTCGATCGCCTCCGTTTGGTTACTCGCACTACATGGTGTTTGAGAAGACGGATGACCGAGACATAGTTTTTCAGAAGCGCTAGCACCTTACGATGGATAGACCGTTACACCTACTTTCCCCTACATCTGCTAATCTACCCTGTAAGAGTTCACATGACTTAATTAACTATGCTAGAGCCCATAATAGCTTGTGGCTGCACACGGAAGTTTCTAGTATGAAAAATCTCATGATCCCTTTGGGCCTGGGTGGCGGTCCATAAAGAAAAACAGGCAATCCTGGAATACCCAGGTACCTCAATCCACCCAGATGTGTGCTTAAGTTGCCACCTTAGATAAACCATTAATTAAGAAACTCACATCGTCATGGAATTCACTCACCCAATCCACGTATACTAGCATAGCATGGCACAATAGGCAAACGTAGAAGTAACTCCCAAAGGTTTGATAATATAACAGGTAATAGGTACTACCTCAACTAATTCCCATCCCACAATTTAATTAGATCCTAATCATGCAGTGTTTGAGGATTGATCTAATGCAATAAAACTGGGTAGTAGGAGGTATGATCAAAGTGTTACTTGCCTTGCTGATGATCCGCGAAGCCTAGAGATTCGAAGTAACAGGCGGCGCACTCCGGGTATTCTATCGCAGACAAACAAACAAGCATACAATAAGTATTCATCTAATGAACAGGTAAAACTCAAATAAGAGATCTAACCAGAAGGTTCAACTTAAGAACTCCGGTTTGCAAAAAGAATCAAATCCAACGAAGCAACGAAAGTCAAACGGCAAAAGAAACAAGCTTCGTTTACTATTCTGGATCTAGGGCAATTTTTACAGTGACAAAAACTTGTTTAAGTTGGTTAAACGGATAGAGGGTTTTGAGACGAAACTCCAGGCGTTTGAATTGCGTGATTCCGATAAACGAGCGAAAAGTTATACTAAAACGAAAATCGGATCAGGAATCGCGATCAGAAAAATCGCGGATTAAATCCGAGAAAAAGAACAACGACGAACGTTCGCTAGAACGAACGAATGGACGAACGCTCGCTATTTAAATATACCAGAAAAACCGATCTACTTAAAAAAACCAAAACTAAAAAAAACCGTGACTTTTTTTCTCTCTCTTTTTATTAAAAAAACACGGGCGGCGAAAACGAGGTTGACCTCGGGCGGCGGGTCCGACGCGGCGGCGGCGGCTCCGGCGGCGACGGCGGGCGGCTAGGGTTTCGGGCGCGGTGGGCTGGCGGCTCGGGTCGGGCGGCTTATAAAGGCTGCCCCCCGGGCGGAGTCCCGCTCGGGTACGGCCCAAAGTCGGTTCACGTTTTTTTAAATTATTCCGCGCAGAAAAACAAATAAAAGAAATACTAAATGGACTCCAAAAATCCCGAAATAAATTTTCCTGGGCTTCTAAAATCAAGCCACACAAGGTGAACATTTATTTGGGGCCTAAATGCAATTTTGAAAAACGCACATTTTTCCTAAATTCAAATAAAATACCGAAAAACTCCGAAATAAAATCTTATTTGATTTTATTATTAAATCCTCAATATTTATTTATTTTGGGAAAGTCATTTTATTCCCTCTCTCATATTTTTGTAATAGAAATAATTGATGATAAAATAATTAAAATAAAATGATCCTATTCGCAAAATTCGAGAAAACTCAAATATGAAAATAACGAAATCCCCAACTCTCTCCGTGGGTCCTTGAGTTGCGTGGAATTTCTAGGATCAAAACCAAAAGCAAATAATTTATGATATGCAATGATGAGCTAATGTATAACATTCCAAATTGAAAATTTGGGATGTTACAAACCTACCCCCCTTAAGATGAATCTCGCCCTCGAGATTCGGGTTGGCTAGAAAATAGGTGAGGGTGGTCCTTGAGCGAATCTTCCTCTCGCTCCCAGGTGGCTTCATCCTTTGTGTGGTGGCTCCACTAAACCTTACAAAACTTGATAACCTTGCTGTGGGTGACTCGACTGGCATACTCTAGAATCTTAACTGGTTTCTCTTCATAGGTCAAATCGTTATCCAACTGAATTGCTTCCAGTGGTACCGTGTCTCCCAGCGGTATGTCAGCCATCTCCGCGTGGCACTTCTTCAACTGAGAAACGTGGAACACATCATGAACTCCTGACAATCCTTCAGGCAATTCCAACTTGTAGGCCACTTATCCCATACGTTCCAATACTTGGTATGGTCCTACAAATCGTGGCGCTAACTTTCCTTTAACACCAAAGCGCTTTGTTCCCCGAAGTGGGGATACTTGAAGATAAGCTTTATCTCCAACTTCGTAAATTGTCTCCTTGCGTTTAGAATCTGCATAACTCTTCTGTTTGGACTGGGCTATCTTGAGCCTATCGCAAATCAATTTCACCTTTTATGCAGACTCCTTAATCAAGTCAGGTCCAAACAACTGGCGGTCTCCAACTTCTCCAACGTCAAGGGTGTCCTGCACCTCCTTCCGTACAAGGCTTCGAAAGGGGCCATCTTTAAACTGGATTGATAGTTGTTGTTGTAAGAGAACTCTGCATACGGCAAATTCTCGTCCCAACAAGATCCGTAATCTAGCGCACAAGCTCTTAGCATATCCTCCAAAATCTGATTGACTCTCTCGGTCTGTCCATCTGTCTGTGGATGAAAAGCTGTGCT